>NC_042959.1:17597345-17915956 GCF_901001165.1 Salmo trutta
CCTACACGCTGTACTCAGTCCAGATGGCACACTGTTTTGTCTGTTTGCACAGCAGCAATTTATTTGCACGTTATCCAGACCTCATCTAAAATCTCATTAAATTGTAATTTCTCTCGCCCTATTATTTATATTGAGTAAATTGGGTTATTGTATTTGTATAGTACTGTATATATCTATCCTAAATGACTTGCTATAGTTTGTAATAACCTTGTCCAAATGGCTTTTGAAACCAGTTTATACCAAACCCTCTGGACGTGCAAGGGTTACACTGTCTTTATTATTCCATAAAATTAAACCATTCTCTTTCCCCTCCCTTGTTTTGGTGTTTGTTTGTACTCTACCTCTCACCCTCCTCCCCTTCTTCTCTCCCTAATGTCCTTCTCCTGGATGCCCCTGCTCTCGCTGACCCCTCCTGGTGCGTGCTGGGTACTATCAGGTGGGCGTTGGGGAGGTAGTGAAAGCGGCCAATGGGGATCACCTCCCGGCCGACCTTGTCATTCTGTCTTCCAGGTCAGGAACCGAACCACACTGCCGAGCATGAGGGTGGGAGTGTGGCGGTGGGAGCGTGGGAAGAGGGGCATAGCATACAAGTCAACTACAACTCAGGACGTTTTGTCTTGCACTGACAACATTAATGATAAATATTGGATTTGACATTCTAAGGCAGGAAGGTAAAGCCAGAGATTAAGGTGAATGGGTCAGTGAACACATTGTTCCCATCTAGGCACAGTCAGATGCCTTAACAAGAAATGTTTTTATGGCTTGAAAATATAGCTAGACAAGACATAAATTATTGAATTGCTCTTTAAGACCTGTAACCAAACTGTTATTCGTCAAGCAAACATGGAAAGTGTTTCAGTTAGTTTCTTAGTGTAGCACCACAGAAAAGCATGCTTTAGGTTGAGACAAGAGCATAAGTTTGTGTGTGAACTGTGAATGGGTTTCCATGTTCCTAACTGTGCATGGCTCTATAAGTCAACACTAAAACGTTGCATGCTGGGACCATAGAAATAGTGACATTTCTGTGACTGACATTTTAATATTTTAATTAATCTTGGCATATTTGTTTATTTTTATTTAACCTTTGTTTAACTAGACAAGTCAGTTAAGAACAAATTCTTATTTACAATGACGTCCTACCCCGGCCAAACCCTAACCCGGACGACGCTGTGATACAGCCTGGAATTGAACCAGGCATAATAGCATATTGTAACATGCTTACAACAATGTATCTACTATAATCAAGTAGATATTTGGAATATTTGATTAATACTAAATATTAATGAATACTCCAACAGTGTTGTTGATGCACTGGTCCCATCTTGTCAACAGGACATTTGAAGCATGACTGACTGGTTCTAGAACATTCCTGCAAAGCAATTGTCTGTCGTCAGGAGTCCAAAGCCCTTATTGATCACCCAATGACTCAAAACAGCTGAAACTACAACCTCATTGATTGAGGTTAGGGTTTGAGTGGGACAAAACCCTTTTGGATTTTCTCCTTCTTCCCCTGTTTTTGGATGGGCCCTCGTCATGCATCAATCACTCTATTAAAAAAGCGGCTAACCAGCGACCCACCTGGTCCGGTGCGCTCTGTAACTCTGTCCCTGTGTCTGTCAGAGCCCCATTTGTTCTGCTGTGGTTCTAGTGCTCGCTTGGCATGCCTGCTTACTTTCTCTGTTTTTGAAAGTCGAATGAGTTCAAGGTCAGCTGCAAACAGATGTTAGCCTTGCCTGTGCCGCTTTTCCAAGACTTGGGGCTGTCATAAAATGCTTGGCTGTATTAGTTCAAAACAACCTGGTATCAGAAAACTTTGCGGCCTTTGTTTGTTGGAGTCCCACCTCCCTATTTCTATCAAAAATCATCATTAAATGGATGAATGAGTCTGTTTTGATTATTATATAGAATTAACTTTTATCTTAAGTTCTCCAGGTCCGATGTTCAATTTGATGCTCTTTTACGTCCCCTTTTTAAACAAGTGAGCCCCAAGGCATGTGCTACATTGAGACGTCAAACTTGGATGGAGAAACAAACCTCAAAATCCGACAGGTGATTATTTCTCTCTCCTACATTTTTGTTTACTCCATCTCCTGGGAAATAGGCAACTTGGAAGTATTGAACTGAAACTCAGCCAGGGATGACTTTTGGTCAGCCTTCCAGGAGTTTCCCAGATGAGATGTTCTGATATTTTTTCTGATATTTCAGAAACCACATTAACCAATTTTAGCTCAGTCCATTACGAAAGTGAAGTGTTTTCTCAATATAGGCTATCCCCTTTATTGACTTAATTGAAATAGAATTGGAACGTGTGTGTGTGTGTGTGTGTGTGTGTGCGTGTGTGCGTGTGTGCGTGTGTGCGTGTGTGCGTGTGTGCGTGTGTGCGTGCGTGCGCACAAAGGGTCTGCAAATCACCTCGGAGATCAAGGACATTGACAGCCTAATGCGTCTCTCTGGGCGCATGGAGTGCGAGAGCCCCAACCGCCATCTCTATGAGTTTGTGGGGAACATCCGTCTGGACGGACACAGGTGGGACACAACACACCGCTCTGCCTTTTTCAACCAGCTAGCAGCTTTTCCAGCACAGTGAATTGTGTGGGTTTGTGGCTAATTTAATGTTTCTATGGAGTAAAGAGAAGATTAGAAGCACCTGCTTAGTGTTAGTTTATGTGTTTGTTTGGGGGCTTTGCCAATCCATAGTAATAAAGAACATGGTGTCAGTCATCTGAAATACAGACTGGCATCTTAATCCTGAGGTAGAACAAAGTCCCTGAAAACTGGAAGAAGTGAGGACTTCTGTTCCCTCCGTACTCAGTGACAGCGTCACTGTAGCAGTGAAAGCTCAACGTTGGATTTGAGTTCCATAGTTTCACAAGCTCCTCCACACTACGCCTATGCTGGAGACTCATGGACACTTCTGTTTGTGACTCCAGCACCGTGCCTCTGGGTCCGGACCAGATTCTGCTGCGAGGTGCCCAGCTGAGGAACACCCAGTGGGTCCATGGCGTTGTGGTCTACACTGGACACGACACCAAGCTCATGCAGGTGAAGCCCTCTGCTGGTCCACATGTACATTTGTCATTTAGCGGACATTCTTATCCAGAGCCACATAGGTTTGTAAGAAACCCACATATCAGTCATTTTTGGGGGGGTTTGTATTATAACTTCTATTATGTCTGTTACTTTTGTCCAGAATTCCACACGGCCGCCTCTGAAGCTGTCCAACGTGGAGCGCATCACAAACTTCCAGATTCTACTGCTGTTCGGCTGTCTACTGGCCATCTCTCTGGTTTGTTCAATCGGACAGACCATCTGGAAGTACCAGTACGGCAATGCAGCCTGGTACATGGACTTGAACTGTAAGAGCACCAACGCAAGATATAGTCCACATATTGTGTCTGCTTTTTGAGTTATGTTTTGTTGATGTCGCTGTGTCATTGTTTCTTTTACTTTGCCTCTGTTAAAGTATGTATTTGCAACACAAGTCAAATATGTGGCGATGGGGATTGATGGTATTCCCATGTAAACATAACTGATTGTGACATGCATAGACGTGATGTGAATGAAAGGAATGGTTGAATATCAGTGCGCTGCTGTACATTTTGGTTAATTTCTAATGTTCTGTTTTGGTTCTTTGTTTTTCTTTGTTGTTTTTTAACAGCTCCAGGTAACAACCATTTAAAAGCCTTGGCCAATCCGTGAATGACCCTTCCATACTAACACCCTAACTGAAGCTCTGCCTATGCTAAGCCCCCTCTATATGGTTGTCGTATTTTGTAAGGGCCCCCTTGCCATGGACAGCACAGGCCAGGGATCCGACGCTAGGTTTACACCTCCAGCTCTTACGCTCTACTCTTTAGTTCCTTTTAGTGCCTGATCCACACAGTGTTTCCCCCTTTCTCCTCCATTCGTGTGTGATGCGTTAAACTCTTTGCAAACCTAGGCCTCAGATCCAGCCACCCTTTTTTTGTGCCTTTTTACCACAAATGGACCATGAGTCAAGAAACTTCACTTCTGCTCTTTGTCCTGTGAGAGCTAGAGATGAGATTGCGCTCAGGAAGCTCTTGGTAGGCAGGATGCTTCTACGTGTAGATGAACATGGATGCTGCAGTACAACTCAGGGGTTACCGGTGACATTTTCTAAATGCCTCCCTCTTTCTCTCCCTCCCTCCGCTGCCAGTGTTTATTCTTTATAAAGCAAAACAGAGAGCGAAGGAGTGATTCAAAACCTATTTCAGCACAAGATAGATTTTCACATCCACTCTTGAGACATGTTTTTCAATTAAAGCCGGTGTTAGACTAACTACTATTGAAAGAATAAAAGCGACAGGTAATAGAACTTTGCAGCCTCTGTGGCTACTTGAAAAGTGCTTTAGTATTTTTTTTTCCCCATTGCAAAAGATGGCCTTCTTTTACAATGAGTCTGTGAGCCTCGTTTTGCAAACTGATTAATGTCTCACTACAGCCATTACTCTATTTTCAACTAGGCCTGTGTTAGGAGAGGTTGTCAATTTCATGCTTGTTTTATGACCTACTCTCCCCTCAGTCTCAGAAAATTTGATTGGCTCAATCTCCAGGGGTTTCACTGCTCTTGTTTGTAGCTTTGAAACTCCCACCTAAAAGACTCCATCCTATGGGGTAGAGCAGAGAGTGGTGTACAAATGAGGGTGATGTGAGTCATAAAGCAGGCGTCCATCTTGAGACTGACTGTTCCTTTTAGGGAGGGAGGGGCTCAGTCCACTGAAGATTTTTCCGACCTGTGTCAAAAGAGAGAGGTGGTGAATTCATCAAATCATGTTAACTTTCACTGTAGCATTTACATACTGCTTACCCAAATTACTTGACTGTAATTGCACATTGAGACATGTCAACACAATCTGTAGTCAGATGGAGAGCACAATGTCAAGATGAATGGACTGGCAGTGCATGCTGGTCAGTGGGGAGAGAAGCTGGATCACCACACATCAAACCACATACTGTACGTTACCCATATAGTATGTCAAAGAGGGCACGTTTATGTGTATGCATACACAATAAATAATGAATTTGACATTGACACAGCCTACACTGCTGACATCCAAACTGGCATGGTCCCTGGTCTTTAGATCGTAACAGCCTTTATGCAGATGAAGAGTTGAAAATAACGTCCGGCCATTTATTATACGTTCACGCCACCTGCTACACATCACTTTCGGTTAAATCCCCGTCCACTAAAAAGCAGGTTGTTGTTTTTTTTGCGGATTTTGTCGGTTTCTGCTGACTGCCCAATGCTTAAACAGCTTACCCCGCACTTCACCCATTAACTCATCTTAGCGCGGTGTGGGTTTTCGCTGTCCCCTAAAAGTTAGCCCACGGTTGTGGCTGCTCTTTGCTCTACCATAGTAGAAAGTTATAGTAGAGGAGATGGGCTGGTTTTACTTTTGGATACACATGCTCTGAAATAGAAGCAAATACTGACGCAAAATCACGTATTACCTGAATTTTACTCCAATATATCACAACTATAGTCAGACATAAGGAGATAGAGGGGTGGATGGTGCATGTCTTGGTTTGTTGTGATTGACTTGCTCATGGCTGCAATTTAATCTGATCCCAACCTTTATTTACCCCTCTGAGAATATATCAGTTCATGTGTAACAAGGTGACCTCACACACTACAGAGAAAATAGTTACTTACAGGCCAATTACACTGCTCAATGTTGATCTCTAAATCCATCCTGCTCTTTTACACTCCTTGTTGGTTGGGACAGGAATGTGCTTTGGACTGAATCCCTCTCCTTTTGTCTTGAGACATCAAACTCGTTTGTCTTCCACCCCACCTCTGGCAAGTCCTCCCTCCTCTCCTCTCTGTGTGCTGTCGTTCCAATAGCAGTAGCTTCCATTTTGAACTCCATCTTTTTTTATGATTTCATCTTTAAATCATTCTGTTGTGGGGAAAAGGGCTCCTCGCAACTGCTAAACTAAAGGGAAACGCTTTGGTTGAGGAAAGTTTCTCTTGCGACTCCTGCAAGCTGAGGAAAGGTAATTCACATCACTCATGTTTTTGTGTGAGCTACTACTCTGACAGTGGGGATTGTATGTCTCCTTTTTGGTGTTTTTGATTGTTTCATCATGGATCGGGTGAAGGAGAAGCCATAATTCCTCACAGTGCGTTGTGGAATTCATTGCCTGGATCATGCTGGATGCCAAGGCTGCTGCTATATGACCTAAATGATTCTACTCTAGATCAGTCCCATTTCTGTAGCCAGAATTATGGGACCTTAATTGGAGTGAATATCAATTTCAGTGGCGAGAGGATGAGGTGGGGTGGAAGAGATGGGTATTAAATCTCACCTAATGCACAACTTTGATACAATGTTGTACAAGGCATACACTGCATTGTGAAAACGTTGAGCATTAGAACTCTGGGAACTGGGCTTTTTCCCGATGGTTTTGGGTGGGATTCAATGCTGACAAAAATCTGGTCTATTGTTCCTCTCTCCCCCCGAATCTTGCCGTCCCGCTGACAGATGGTGGTGCCGCAAACTTTGGCCTCAACTTCCTCACCTTCATCATTCTCTTCAACAACCTGATCCCCATCAGTCTGCTGGTGACTCTGGAGGTCATCAAGTTCACACAGGCCTTCTTCATCAACTGGGTGAGAGAAGACACAGGATTTGGATCCCCGTGGTTATCAGTGACTGGGGTTGGGGGTCAGTTACATGTATTGTTAATTCAGTCAATTCAGTTTACTTCCTGATTTGAAATGTAATTGACCCCCAACCCTGTTAATGTCTCATATAGCTCTGACCCCAATTCAAGTCTTTCGTGCATGGCACACAGGTCTCTTGCTGTCTAGTCACTTGATGTCAAAGTTTAAATGTTTGAAGTTGTTGTTGTTGTCTCATAACATTCTATATGATTATTTCAGGATACAGACATGCTTTATGAGCCCACTAACACCCCAGCCGTGGCTCGCACTTCCAACCTGAATGAAGAACTAGGACAGGTAATGCTGCTTGTTCAACATTTTTATGAATTACATTTAATTCATGAATTATATCCACCTTCCCCTGCACATAGTAGTTGCAGCAAATACACATTTGTTTCCAATGTTGACAAAAAATAAATTCTAGTCACCCATGAATTGGTGTTGGTTACCATTTGAAGTAAAGTGTTTGTGCAGTCTGATCTTATTCCATTACTGATTTAAACGGAGCGCCACATGGCTCAACGTTCCTGTCGCTGGTGTGCCGCTGGTCGACACTAAGCAATGATTGGCTGTCTCCGATCGACACTGAGCAGTGATTAGCTGTCTCGCTCTTGTCTTAAAGGTGAAATACATCTTCTCTGACAAGACGGGGACTCTGACCTGCAACGTGATGCAGTTCAAGAAGTGCACCGTCGCCGGCGTGGCCTACGGGTAAGATCTGCCTCCACTACTCCTCGCATGTTTACCTCCCTCTACCACTCCTCTCTCCCTCCTCCCTCCTCTCTCCCAATCACCTTCATTAAGTGAAGTGTGTACTGTGGTGTACAGCTGTACATCTGGCACTCCTTGTCCTGTCCCCAGCCGCCTCATTAGCAGTTGCATCAGTGCGTACCACTTTTCGATGCAGACTATAAATAACACGGCGTACTGTTTGCATGCGATGGCCTTTTTTCTTTTTTTTTTGCTACTGTCCCGTGCATTTTTTTCCCCCAGAACAGTTGAGAATTGTCTGTCTTTTTTTTTAACGTTTTTTTTTTATGAGAGGGTGATGATGGTGGGTAGAGCTTCCATGTTGTGGCTTAGCTCTGTATTGGAGCACTGACCAGGAATTAATGCAGTGCATATTGTGGTTGAAATAGATGCTAGGGGCCTTTACCCATCAGATCAGCTGTGGTATACTCAACTGCTCACAGCTGTTCAGTAAGGCTGTTCAAAGTATACCACCTCTGGGATAGCCTAGACTGTGTAGTTAGTTGAGTCTTCAAAAACTCATGTAATGTTGTAACAGAGCGCTTTAATCTCAGCCCGTGTTTTTATTTGATGGTCTTACACTGCAGGAGGGGGTTGTCCTGTTAGTTCCTAATGCATTTGTTCTGTGAATATGGTATCAGTTCCTTTCTGCAATTTGAAAATGACACACATTGCTTAGTGTGATACAGGCAGCTAAGAAGCTCCCAGGGAACTGTGGGTGCATCCCATATGGCACCCTATTCCATATAGTGCACTAACTTTGACCAGAGTCTTATGGGCTTTGGTCCAAAGTAGTGCACTATAAAGGGAATAGGGTGCAGACTGTGAATATCTCAGCAGAGCGTGACAATACGTGATTAATTCAATTAAAAACATGCTTGAAGAAGTGCAGGGTTGGGGGACAAGAACGCCTGTTTCATCTCCAGTGCCACTGGTGAAGCTGTCCGACCTGCGAGCTAGAGAAGGACAAGTAGTTGCTACACCTTCCTTTCCTTTCCGGCCAAGGTTCAGGTTGCCACGCCTTCCTTTCCGGCCAAGGTTCAGGTTGCCACGCCTTCCTTTCCGGCCAAGGTTCAGGTTGCAACACCTTCCTTTCCGGCCAAGGTTCAGGTTGCAACACCTTCCTTTCCGGCAAAGGTTCAGGTTGCAACACCTTCCTTTCCGGCAAAGGTTCAGGTTGCCACGCCTTCCTTTCCGGCCAAGGTTCAGGTTGCCACGCCTTCCTTTCCGGCCAAGGTTCAGGTTGCAACACCTTCCTTTCCGGCAAAGGTTCAGGTTGCCACGCCTTCCTTTCCGGCCAAGGTTCAGGTTGCCACGCCTTCCTTTCCGGCAAAGGTTCAGGTTGCCACGCCTTCCTTTCCGGCCAAGGTTCAGGTTGCCACGCCTTCCTTTCCGGCCAAGGTTCAGGTGCAAGGAGGGGAAAAAGCACATCAATCAAAGAACCATTAGATTTGTTTGTGGAGTGTTCAAGAATATCAGTTTCTTCTTTTTTTTCAAAGCTAGAGAAGCATGCCATAAACACATTGACAGCAGGTTTCTGATATGTATCCCCAAATCAAGTGGGGGAAATTGATACGTTAGAATGTGATCAAAGCATAGTGTGCTGTACTGTGTAACCATCCCTGCTGTAATCTACCCATTTAACCACTAACATGTCAGTCATAATCACATTTAAATTTAAATTTTCTTACGGTCTCCTTTAACCGTTGAGTTTCTGGGGACCATCATGGAGAAAGGGGCTCTACTACAGTGACACAAGGTCTTTGCCTGGTCCTGGATCTTCTCGAGCTGTCTTGCCAGCTCCTATGGTAATTTGGCATGACCACACAAACATATAGGATCAGGTTTAGGAAGCTGTCTGCCATTGCAGGCCTATAGCCGGAAAGTCTGAAGTTTACAATCTCTGAAGCTGGAGACTCATATCTCCCTCACTTGCTTTAAGCACCAGCTGTCATAGCAGCTCACAGATCACTGCACCTGTACATAGCCAATCTGTAAACAGCCAAACTATCTACCTACCTCATCCCCATACTGTATTTATTTATTTATCTTGCTCCTTTGCACCCCAGTATCTCTACTTGCACAGTCATCTTCTGCACATCTACCATTCCAGTGTATAATTGCTATATTGTAATTACTTCGCCACCATGGCCTATTTATTGCCTTAACTTACCTCATTTGCACTCACTGTATATAGACGTTTTGTTTTCTTTTGTTCTACTGAATTATTGACTGTATGTTTTGTTTATTCCATTTGTAACTCTGTGTTGTATGTGTCGAATTGCTATGCATTATCTTGGCCAGGTCAAAGTTGCAAATGAGAACTTGTTCTCAACTAGCCTACCTGGTTAAATAAAGGTTAAATAAATAAATAAATAAATACACTTAGGTTGGAGTCATTAACTTGTTTTTCAACCGCTCCACTTGTTAACAAACTATAGTTTTGTCAAGTCGGTTAGGACATCTACTTTGTGCATGACAAAGGTCATTTTTCCAACAATTGTTTACAGACAGATTATTTCTCTTAATTCACTGTATCACATTTCCAGTGGGTCAGAAGTTTACATCCACTAAGTTGACTGTGACTTTAAACAGCTTTGAAAATTCCAGAAAATTATGTCATGGCTTTTGAAGCTTCTGATAGGGTAATTGACATAATTTGAGTCAATTGGAGGTGTACCTGTGGATGTATTAAAGCCTACCTTCAAACGCAGTGCCTCTTTGCTTGACATAGGAAAATCTGAAGAAATCAGCCAAGACCTCAGAAAAAAAAATTGGAGACCACCACAAGTCTGGTTCATCCTTGGGAGCATTTTCCAAATGCCTGAAGGTACCACTATCATCTGTACAAACCATAGTACGCAAGTATAAACACCATGTGACCATGCCGCCGTCATACCGCTCAGGAAGGAGATGCGTTCTGTCTCCTAGAGATGAACGTACTTTGGTGCGAAAAGTGCAAATCAATCCCAGAACAACAGCAAAGGACTTTGTGAAGATGCTGGAGGAAACCGATACAAAAGTATCTATATCCACAGTAAAACGAGTCCTATATCGACAACCTGAAAGGCCGCTCAGCAAGGAAGAAGCCACTGCTCCAAAACTGCCATAAAAAAGCCATGGTGTCAATGGTGTCATAATGACCTTTTCTTCTTCTGGTTGAAATGGTGTCATAATGACCTTTCTTCTTCTGGTTGAAAAGGTGTCATAATGACCTTTCTTCTTCTGGTTGTGATGACGCCAGTTCAAACGGCTTTTCCCTCTGGCTGGGTGAAGTCTAGTAATGGGTTCATGTCCTTACTACTGCTTCCCACTGCAAGTCTTAATTGCTCTTCACAGGGTTCCAGTCCAGTCTGTGGTCTGTGGTCTGTCAGCCTGGACAGCACAGTGCCCCACTGGAGTCAGAGGCCCAGTGTAATGTTACACACGCACACACACATCCACTCCACCACGTCGTCCTCCTCAAAGACTAATTAACTAGAGCAGTAATTAATATAGCCATCCCTATGCGTGAAGACATTAATGAATTCAGCTGCACACTAGAGCTCTTAGAGACATATAGTAGCAAGAGATGTGTGCTTGTCTTTTAGGAGTTGCCTCTAGTCACTGGTCCAAGGTCAACCGTTATCGTGAATGTTAGGAATTGAGGGAGGGTAAGCTGATTTCAGACCTTTCTTTGACACACCTGAGAAGTAAAAGCATTCAAGAGTTGTGTATGTGGTTAACTTGAACATAGCATCGGGCATGTCTGGTAACGGGAGTTAGATCTGTGAAAAGACCTAAGAATGCGTATTGTGTGCTTTGTCCATTCACAGTGTATTTGAATGGGTGTTGTGGAGAATACAAAGCTCAGAATAGTGAATTCACTCCCAGCCTCCGAGTCTTATTTGGGCCAGTCAAAGTCGCCAAGCCACAATGTTCTCTTGTCATCTAGATAGCAGGACAGTGTCCGGTCAACTCAAATCCTCCCATGTACAATTAACAAAAGCCCGGACTCTGGACCGTAATTAGTTTGCCAGAGCGGAGATGTGAAAATAATTTGCCACTCTCGTCTTGGAGCAGTGTGAGCAGTGACCACATTTGGAGTTCCCAGTGGGGAACACTTGGCAGCCCATGAGCCACACACACACACACACACACACACACACACACACACACACACACACACACACACACAGACAGGATGTGGGGCTGAGAGGCCTAACCCAGCTGTCCTCTTGCTCGCCTGACCAAAGACAACTGGAGTGGAAGCCATCTTTTGTTTCTTTATTAAAACTTACCTAAGCTTCTGCTGCTTTGTTAGCAGTCCGCTACTGTAAAGATGGTCAGTCACTTCCACTGGAACAGATCCTCATCACTAACCACTATCCCAGCGGTCTACCCTCATGTGAGATACTAGCCCTCTCTCAACAATCTCCCTTTAATATCCCCAAATTAACCCAACACCTTTGGATAACCAACCAGTCAATGTCATTTTTTCATTGTCTGCACGTTAACAGAACATGCTAACACACCATGTTAATACAACATGGTTGACTGTACAGTGTTCTGCAACATGATTTTCTCTCAACAGTCACATACCCGAGGCTGAGGATGGTAGTTTTGCTGAGGATGACTGGTAAGATTGCTGTGGTGGTGTTCTGTGTGCTACTGCTCTCTTCTCGCTTCTGTGATGTATAGTGTTGCATTGTGGGTGCAGTGTGCATCTGTTTTTTTTTGCTGTGTTTTGATACTGACTTGGGGCATTGTGCTGTATGGCACCAAGATAGAAAGAAAACTACAGGCGTTACAGGAAGAAAAAAAAAACAATCTGCATCAAAATGAGTTACCAGTTAAAGGATTATGGGTTCTCAGCTACTGTATAGTATACAATATTATAGCTTACAATAGATGTCTGGAAATGCGACACAGTGTAGTCTGCTTGGCATGTTGTGAAGCATTTCTCTACTTATTATACTGTGACGCTGACTATTGCGGCACAAACTCCTTTCTCTCCATTTGCGTTAATCTAGCTGTTGACCCAGGCAACACACACACACACACACAAACACACACACACACACACTCTCCTGTGATCCATCTGCTACAGTGTGTTGTAATCCACAGCATGGATGTGTCTCATCCATTTTGCATGGGAGAATTTGGCCTTTTTGTTGATGCCAAATGTGGTGCCTTGCAGGCTGCTGGCGAGACAGACATGGCTGTCGCCAGTTTCCCACCTTGTGTGAAAGCATGCCTTTTTTTTAAAATATATATTTTTTACTGCCTTTGTCTGTGAAGCAACCGGGTTGAATTTAGCACATTAATACGAGGTAACTTAGCGAACATACGGACAGATACCAACACAAAACGAGGCAGATATTTATTAGAAGTACTTTATCTTCTTCTTCGCCATAGTCATGAATAATAGATACTACCAGACTGCAAGAATTGTTCTCCCTCCTTCCTGAAAGAATATCTGCTCACTGATATAAACTTTATAAAAAATACACTTCTCTTGCTAGGCTGCTCAGTGTGAAATCTCTTTGGATTATTCCATTCCTCAAATATACTACCTCAAACTCACTTAGGCCCACGCCAGGGACAACAATCATCCCCCGTGTAATACATCTGCAATCCTAAAAACAATCCCAGTCCTGGTGGGCCTGGTGGGTCGGGTCGGCCAGGTGGGTCGGGTGCTGCTTCCATTGTTTTTATTTCGTTATTAGAGGCGGTGCACTCTCTGAAAATGCTGAAACAACCAACCCAAATGGTTGATGAGGTGTAGACCATTGGTTAATAAAGAAAGCCTGTATTAGTCACAGTCATTCATTGGGAGTATAATTTGGCCAGACACAGATTGTGGGTCTTGATATGTATATGGCGGTGCCTAGAGTGTACAACATGGAAAGATGAGGTGAGCCTCTTTGGAGAAGAAGGAAATGAAACTCCAGCCTGCCTGCTGCCCTTCTTCAATCTCTAGACCATCTGTGGTATGAGCATTACAGACACATTCCTTACTGTCTCTGTGGGAAACCATACAATTTGGCACTCTTTCATGGTCCTTAGAGCCAGATGAGAGCAATTGTCCTGTAACATTGTCAGTTGCAGCCAAGAAATTCTGGACCCATTCAGCATCAAGTGAAATCCATTACATCCCGAGAAACTGGTAACACACATCGGCCATTTTGGGTATTGACCCATCTGTTGCTTCTTGGTGACAAAAACAGAATGTGCTGTAACAGAGCTGTTATTGAGTTAGTAAGGAGGCCAAAGATAGTGTGTACAACCAGTGCTCTTGTTCCTATAGTGACAGGATGGATCACTGCTGGGCTGTAGAAGGTAATCAATAAAAGACCATCCTTCACGATCAGCTTTAGCCTCAGAAATCACATCAAGCCGATGGACTCGGACGGCGGTGATGCCGTTGCTTTGTCAGTCTAGGCAAAGGGCTTAGTTTTCTGTTCACTGCCTCAGTGCTCCATGCCTATATACGGTGCATTAAAGTATTCAGACCCCTTGACTTTTTCCACATTTTGTTACGTTACAGCCTTATTCTAAAATGGATTAAATAGTTTTTTCCCCTTATCAGTCTGCACACAATACCCCATAATAACAAAGCCAAAACAGGTTTTAGAAATTTTAGGTAATTTATCAAATAAAAAAAAATCATATCACATTTACAGTATTCAGACCATTTACTCAGTACTTTGTTGAAGCTACAAGCTTGGCACACCTGTATTTGAGGAGTTTCTCCCATTCTTCTCTGCAGATCCTCTTAAGCTCTATGGGGAGCATAGCTACACAGCTATTTTCAGGTCTCTCCAGAGATGTTTGATCGGGTTCAAGTCCGTGGCGCTGAAAAACATCCCCACAGCATGATGCTGCCACCATGCTTCACCGTAGGGATGGTTCCAGGTTTCCTCCAGATGTGATGCTTGGCATTCAGGCCAAAGAGTTTAATCTTGGTTTCATCAGACCAGAGAATCTAGTTTCTCATGATCTGAGAGTCCTTTAGGTGCCTCTTGGCAACTACAAGCGAGCTGTCATGTGCCTTTTACTGAGGATTGGCTTCCGTCTGGCCAATCTACTATAAATGCCTGATTTGGTGGAGAGCTGCAGAGATGGTTGTCCTTCTGGAAGGTTCTCCCATCTCTACAGAGGAACTCTGGCGCTCTGTCAGAGTGACCATCGGGTTCTTGGTCACCTGCCTGACCAAGGCCCTTCTCCTCCGATTGCTTGGCCGGGCGGCCAGCTCTAGGAAGAGTCTTGGTGGTTCCAAACTTCTTCCATTTAAGAATGATGAAGGCCACTGTGTTCTTTCGGACCTTCAATGCTGCAGCAGTTTTTTTGGTACCCTTCCCCAGATCTGTGCCTCGACACAATCCTGTCTCGGAGCTCTACGGACAATTCCTTTGACCTCATGGCTTGGTTTTTGCTCTGATATGCACTGTCAACAGTGGGACCTTTATATAGACAGGCGTGTGTGTGTGTGTGTGTGCCTTTCAAAATCATGTCCATTCAATTGAATTGACCACAGGGGGACTCTAATCAAGTTGTAGAAATATGTCAAGGATAATCAGTGGAAACAGGATGCACCTGAGCTCAATTTCGAGTCTCATAGCAAAGGGTCTGTATTCTTATGTAAATAAGGTATTTCAGTTATATTTTAATACATTTACAAAAATGTCAACAGTTTTTGATTGGTCATGGGTTATTGTGTGTAGGTTGATGGGAAAACATTTATTTAATCAATTTTCGAATAAGGCTGTAATGTAACAAAATGTAGAAAATGTCAAGGGGTCTGAATACTTTCCGAAGTCACTGTAGGTGGTTAGATATAGCAGGGGTAGGCAACTAAATTCAGCTGCAGGAGTAGATGGTCGGGGAGGTGGGTGGAACAGAATTATAATAATTTGTACACTGCAAATTGACCACAACTAAGCCCAATAAGAGATTGTATTTGATAATAACAATGATTTCATACATTGAAACACGATCACGTCCCTTTTTCCTATTTGTGGGAATACTTGGTGAACAGATTTCCTAAAGCACACATTTTTTATCAACCCCTGGAGTAGGGCTGACACAACAATCAGTGTGGATTCTATTAAAACTACAATCTGCTGTCCTGGCCTAGGTGTGTGTGCTACTATAGGTCTTAGTTTATCAGCTACATGTGTTATAGTCATGTCTGTTTATAGGTAATTGTGTTTTAACTTGGTTAATAGATTTAGCTAGCAACAGCAAGCAAGCTACCTAAATTGCCATGAATATTTCATGCGTTTCGACCTGTCCCCAAATGAATATGGTTGGTTCAGGGTTTGTTTTGTTATTTCAACCTGCGTGTCCTGATCGCGTCTGGTGTGGATGGACAAAATCAACATGTGCGCGATGGCGCACGCGCCCGGTCTATTCAGCATGTAAATGAGAGGACCACATACTCAACACTACAATATTAGTCATAAAGCGAGGTGCGTGCTGCCCCTCCTGTGTCTCTCTGTATCCCTCCTTAGACAGGCAGGAGGAGAGAGAAACAGGAGAAATTGCTTTCTCCCTGCATGCCATATTTTAATACAGGCCTCTGAGTATGATAGATTCCCTCTACTCCACCACATCTATTCTCGGCGTAACACATCTGCCACAGCCCTGGTATAATTGCATTGCTCTCTCCCTTCTCCCCCGTTCCCAAAGCAACATTTGTTTGCGGTGAACTTCCAGGACTATTGCCGTTTGGCTCTTAAGAATCTTAACGATCCCTCCCCTGGGTTTAGGTAACTTATTATGGTGGCTAATGGCAACCACGGTACATTCCTATTAAGCCCGACCTGATCCATTTTCTCGTATTTATCACGTAATCATCAATCGATTTCTGCCGGAGGTAGTAAACCACTTTTCTGCCTAGACTCGATTCACCCAAGATTTGGTAGCGATGCTAAAAGGCTTCCCAACAAGACGTGTCACTTCTATGCTTTCAGGGTTTTACATCCAATTATATTGCACTCACAGCCAACACAGCCTACCTGCAATTAGATTTCTTGATTATGACCAGACCATATGTTGTTTTTTTGATAAGGGTAATAGATGGTCATCCTATTTGTTCTGGGGTGTTATTGAAAAAAATATATTTTGTCAATGTACAGGACCAGTTCCATTTTTCTTGGTCTTATCGTGTGAACGTCAGCAGAAAGCATCTAAAAACCTTTACTGAACCTTTTCAATCTTATGTACCGTATCCTTACTAGATGTCTGAGTGTATCTGTTGAAAATGCCAACAGCAAGTCCTGTTGTAACGGTGATTTGTAAAAGTGGAAAATAAGTCAATTGTCATACCCAAAATGGTCAATACCAACACAAAGTTGTTTTCTTGCGGTAGTGACTCTGTTTCTTAGTCACAAACTCCCGTATGCTTGTTAAATATTTAGTATTTTGCTTAGTATTTTTTCTGATGAAAGAAATACTTGTCAGGATTCATGTCTGGTTACAGTTTCTTCTCTGCCAATTTAACAATGCACCCGACTCTGTTGCATTGTGTTTCTATTGAGAGAAAACCAAAAGGTCATGTAGGGATTCTTGGAGATGGGTAGGGGAGGAGGGGGATGGGGGTAGCATGTGTGAGTGGGAGGCAAATGAATTAATGTTACCCAGAAGTTGAGAGTCACCAGGGACTCCAGGCTTGCGCAACTTAATAATCCACCCCCTCTCCCGTTTCCCCTGCATCTGGTGCATTATGGAGTCATTTCAGGCCAGCCCTGGCTGCTGGCTTTCAAAGTTTTTTTTGTTGTTTTGTTTTTACTGTCAACATGGTACAGAATCCCTGTTGGCCAGCACTGTGTGAAGACTGTAACTGTATACACAAGCCCTCGGGACCAGATTCACATCTGTCTGCAATTGAAATAATTCCCAACACACACTTCATGCAGTCTCCAATTATATCATACTCTCTGGATAATTTTTTTAAATGACTAAACTTGATTAAAAAAAATGTTCTCTACTTATGCTCTTGTGTTGTCGGTGTAGTGTTAGTATTTTCACCAGTGTTCTTTTTTCTCTTTCACAGCCACAGTACACAGTCGTCTGAGGAGGCCGGATTTAATGACCCCAGCTTGCTGGAAAACCTCCAAAGTAATCACGTAAGTAACTCTAGGGTTCCCCGCCACTGCGCAGGAGGACGTTAGGAAAGATGTCAGGCGTGGGTCATGGCCATTAGGTGTGCAGGAGGACGTTAGGAAAGATGTCAGGCGTGGGTCATGGCCATTAGGTGTGCAGGAGGACATTAGGAGATATGTCAGGTGTGGGTCTTGGTCATTAGATGTGCAGGAGGACATTAGGAGATATGTCAAGTGTGGGTCTTGGCCATTAGGTGTGCAGGAGGACTTTAGGAGATATGTCAGGTGTGGGTCTTGGCCATTAGATGTGCAGGAAGACATTAGGAGATATGTCAGGTGTGGGTCTTGGTCATTAGGTGTGCAGGAGGACATTAGGAGATATGTCAGGTGTGGGTCTTGGTCATTAGGTGTGCAGGAGGACATTAGGATATATGTCAGGTGTGGGTCTTGGTCATTAGGTGTGCAGGAGGACATTAGGAGATATGTCAGGTGTGGGTCTTGGTCATTAGGTGTGCAGGAGGACATTAGGAGATATGTCAGGTGTGGGTCTTGGTCATTAGGTGTGCAGGAGGACATTAGGAGATATGTCAGGTGTGGGTCTTGGTCATTAGGTGTGCAGGAGGACATTAGGAGAGATGTCAGGTGTGGGTCTTGGTCATTAGGTGTGCATGAGGACGTTAGGAGAGATGTCAGGTGTGGGTCTTGGTCATTAGGTGTGCATGAGGACGTTAGGAGATATCAGGTGTGGGTCTTGGTCATTAGGTGTGCATGAGGACGTTAGGAGATATGTCAGGTGTGGGTCTTGGTCATTAGGTGTGCATGAGGACGTTAGGAGATATGTCAGGTGTGGGTCTTGGTCATTAGGTGTGCATGAGGACGTTAGGAGATATGTCAGGTGTGGGTCTTGGTCATTAGGTGTGCATGAGGACGTTAGGAGAGATGTCAGGCATGGGTCGTGAACATTAGGGACATGTATTAAAGCATTTTGCAATGGAAAAGGAAGCGTAAGCGGGTTTTTTTGTCCATCCATGTGGCTGTCGGTTTTCTTGCTCTTGGTGCCTAATGAACCCAACGCTGCTTTTGTGTTCTTTAGTGGGCCTCTCTGACTGGGTAGATATGTGTGTACATACCACATTGATAACCAGTACATAAGCATTTCATAAATGTTTCTGTCAAGTTATGTTATTCCAATTTAAATTCTACATTGTCATCATAGGAAAGCTTTGAGGAAAATTGGAAATTCAGTTTACTTCCTGAATGGACTGAATTGCCCCTAACCCTGTTCCTACTTATGAATGTGGTATGTACAGTATATACAGTACATCTTGAACACCTGCTCTTTCCATGACATAGACTGACCAGGTGAATCCAGGTGAAACCTATGATCCCTTATTGCTGTCACTTGTAAAATCCACTTCAATCAGTGTAGATGAAGGGGAGGAGACAGATTAAAACCTGTTTGGGCGCATGAACCGCTAGTGGGACACCTACGACAACATCCGGTGAAATTGCGGAAGTTCAAAATACAAAGATCGTGATATTAAACATTCATGAAAATACAAGTGTCATACATCATTTAAAAGCTTAACTTCTTGTTAATCCAACTGCGTTGTCAGATTTCAAAAAGGCTTTACGGCGAAAGCATGCCATGCGATTATCTTATTTTTCTACTGTATTATTGACTGTTTGTTTTACTCCATGTGTAACTCTGTGTTGTATGTGTCGAACTGCTTTGCTTTATCTTGGCCAGGTCGCAATTGTAAATGAGAACTTGTTCTCAACTTGCCTACCTGGTTAAATAAAGGTAAAATAAAAAAATCTGAGGACAGCACCCCACAACAAAATACTTTTTCAACCAGCACAGGCGTCACAAAATCACAAATGGCGATTAAATAAATCACTTACCTTTGAAGATCTTCCTCTGTTTGCAATCCCGAGGGTCCCAGCTACACAATGAATGGTTGTTTTGTTCGATAAAATCCTTCTTTATATCCCAAAAATGTCCATTTAGTTGGTGCGCTTGATTCAGTAATCCACTCGTTCAATATGCATACAAATTAATCCAAAAAGTTACCAGTAAAGTTCATCCAAACAAGTCAAACAATGTTTCTAATTAATCCTCAGGTACGCTAATATCTAAATAAACGATAATATTTAAGACGGAGAATAGTATGTTCAACATGGAAGATAAATAACGAAGTGCGCACACCTCATACACGTTCCAACAAGACTACATTTCTAATGAGAGACACTTTGTCCTTTTTCTAACTATTTGCTCATTTTTCAAAAAACAAGCCTGAAACCCTTTCTATATGCATATCCTAGCTTCTGGGCATGAGTAACAGGCAGTTTACTTTGGGCACATCAGTCATCCGAAATTCCGGACAAAAAGCAGTATGCTAATGAAGATAAAGAAGGATTTTTAAGCCTTGACCATTGAGACATGGGTTGTGTGAATGGGCAATGGCAAAATATTGAAGTGCCTTTTTGAATGGGGTATGTTAGTAGGTGCCAGGCACACCCGGTTTGAGTGTGTCAAGAACTGCAACGCTGCTGTGATTTTCACGCTCAACAGTTTCCCGTGTGTATGAAGAATGGTCCTCCACCCAAAGGATCTCCAGCCAACTTGACACAACTCTGGGAAGCATTGGATTCAACATGGGCCAGCATCCCTGTGGAATTCTTTCGACACCTTGTGGAGTCCATGCCCCGACTAGGACAAAAGGGGGTGCTACTCAATATTAGGAATCGATATACGTTCCTAATGTCTTGTACCCTCAGTTTATATGGAAGTAGTTTAGTGGCAATTTTGTTTGTTAAATATGGGTAAAAAAACCAGAATACTTTTGTTTTGTCTTTTAGATATAGACACTTGAAAACCAACTTCCTTTTGATAAAATGTTTTACTATCTGTTTTTCTATTTATGAATCTGTTATTCAATGCATTCTATGGGCTAATAGCAGAAAGGCCAAATTCGAAATTTCATCATCATTTGGTAATATTTATTTATTTTAAAGCTAAATGATCCTTGCTTGGTTTGACCATCTTAAAACAATTCCATATGTTAGCTTAGTAGAACATTAAGTGGTGTCTTGATGTGGTTTAAGCATTGTTATGGACTTTGAACATCAAATGTATTTTTTATATTTGAAAAAAGTGTGATTTCTGAGAGCAAAACCTGAAATGGTAACCTGGAAAAACAAAAGAGAAAATGGAATTTGGGAAAAACAAAATTGAATCAGGCAAAAAATAAAACTGATTTTATATGACCATAAATAAACTCAGCAAAAAAAGAAACGTCCCTTTGTCAGGACCCTGTCTTTCAAAGATAAATCGTAAAAATCCAATGCTTGTTCAATGAACCATAAACAATTAATGAACATGCACCTGTGGAACGGTTGTTAAGACACTAACGGCTTACAGACGGTAGGCAATTAAGGTCACAGTTATGACAACTTAAGACACTAAAGAGGCCTTTCTACTGACTCTGAAAAACACCAAAAGAAAGATGCCCAGGGGGCAGGTACAGGATGGCAACAACAACTGCCTGAGTTACACCAGGAACGCACAATCCCTCCATCAGCTCAGACTGTCCACATAAGGCTGAGAGAGGCTGGACTGAGGGCTTGTAAGGCAGGTCCTCACCAGACATCACTGGCAACATCGTCGCATATGCGCACAAACTTACCGTTGCTGGACCAGGCAGGATTGGCAAAAGTGCTCTTCACTGACGAGTCGCAGTTTTGTCTCACCAGGGGAAATGGTGGGATTCGCGTTTATCGTCGAAGGAATGAGCGTTACACCGAGGCCTGTACTCTGGAGCGGGATCGATTTTGGAGGTGAAGTGCCCGTCATGATCTGGGGCGGTGTGTCATAGCATCGTCGGACTGAGCTTGTTGTCATTGCCGGCAATCTCAATGCTGTGTGTTACAGGGAAGACATCCTCCTCCCTCATGTGTTACCCTTCCTGCAGGCTCATCATGACATGACCCTCCAGCATGACAATACCACCAGCCATACTGCTCGTTCTGTGCTGCAAGACAGGAATGTCAGTGTTCTGCCATGGCCAGCGACGAGCCCGGATCTCCAATCTCATTGAGCACGTCTGGGACCTGTTGGATCGGAGGTTGAGGGCTAGGGCCATTCCCCCCAGAAATGTCCGGGAACTTGCAGGTGCCTTGGTGGAAGAGTGGGGTATCATCTCACAGCAAAAACGGGCAAATCTGGTGCAGTCCATGAGGAAGAGATGCACTGCAGTACTTAATGCAGCTGGTGGCCACACCAGATACTGACTGTTACTTTTGATTTTGACCCCCCCCCCCCTTTGTTCACGGACACATTATTACATTTCTGTTAGTCACATGTCTGTGGAACTTGATCAGTTTATGTCTCAGTTGTTGAATCTCGTTGTGTCAATATTTGTATGAACACATGTTAAGTTAGCTTAAAATAAACGCAGTTGACAGTGAGAGGATGTTTCTTTTTTTGCTGAGTTTATCTAGTCCCATCTTACTCTGGTTGTCCCTTTGAAACATCCACATGTGGGGGTTGGGTGATTGACTGCTTGACTGTGGTCCTTTTGTCGCTGAGTTGGCAGAGCATGGCGATTTGGTTTTGAGTTAGATTCCCGCTGGGGCCACCCAAACAAAACATTTGACATGCTGGGCACTAAGTGGCTTGGATAAAAACATTTGCTATACAGCGTATATTATTTGTGGAATACATAGAGGCAGGTGGCCATATAGTATTATTTTCCACACTTTGTTCAAGTCTGTGTCATGCTATCGAACTTCAAAAAACTACGTAAATTAAATTTGCCTCAATCCTGCAAACACTGGATTCACTCAAAGGCAGCAACCACCTCCTGTAGCGTAGCTGTGTATCGCTCTGTCTGTGAGAAGCGAGATGGATAAAAAGCCATGATTGATTGGCTGGTTGAGTCATCGGGTCACCAGACGGCATAGGAGGCAGGATGTCACTTCTGATTATGTGGCTAGCTAGCACGGTGTCGCCCGGGGAGACTAAGTAATCCCGCTGTGATGTTTGCTGTGTTGTGACAGCACAAACTCCTCGGCACCGTTAATGAGTTTGTGGGTAGGATCCGTTTTAATGGCATATAGATATCTGTATTGTGTTGCCAACTCTGAGCCCTAATTACATACAAAGTGAACAAGCGCTGGTTCGTTGTTTGTAAATCACAATCCCCTGTAAGGATTTGTTGATGATAATGAAGTGGTCGCTGGCGGTATTACATTAATTAGGCCTAATTAATTAATTAACAGTATTTGTATGGGAGCTATTGGTGTTTCTTCTCTTTTGGAGATGTATATATTTGATAAGCTTGGATGGAAAACGTATATTTGTTGTTTTTCTTTTACCCCCTGTGGTATTTGAAGAGACCTTTTCATGTGTGGAGAGATTGTAGTTGTGATGCCACTCATGTAGAGAATGAAAGCTCTCTTCCATAAAGCACAGGAGTTGAACCTGCTTTGTAGAATTGGTGGTGCTGTCATTAATTTTATCAGCGTCCTCTTCCTTGTTCTTGAACACCTGAGTCAACCTGAACCAGAATATGGTGCCTTAGTTGTACTTCTACTAAAACAACTTTATTTGTCCAACTAATACTAGAGGTCGACCGATTATGATTTTTTTCAGTGCCGATACCGATTTATTGGAGGACCCCAAAAAAAGCCGATACCGGCTTATACATACATACATACACTTCAACTGTGAGAGACAGAATCTAAAACTAAAATCCAGAAAATCCCATTGTATGATTTTTAAGTAATTAATTTGCATTTTATTGCATGACATAAGTATTTGATCACCTACCAACCAGTAAGAATTCCGTCTCTCACAGACATGGTTAGTTTTTCTTTAAGAAGCCCTCCTGTTCTCCACTCATTACCTGTATTAACTGCACCTGTTTGAACTCGTTACCTCTATAAAAGACACCTGTCCACACACTCAATCAAACAGACTCCAACCTCTCCACAATGGCCAAGACCAGAGAGCTGAGAAAGGACATCAGGGATAAAATTGTAGACCTGCACAAGGCTGGGATGGGCTACAGGACAATAGGCAAGCAGCTTGGTGAGAAGGCAACAACTGTTGGCGCAATTATTAGAAAATGGAAGAAGTTCAAGATGACGGTCAATCACCCTCGGTCTGGGGCTCCATGCAAGATCTCACCTCGTGGGGCATCAATGATCATGAGGAAGGTGAGGGATCAGCCCAGAACTACACGGCAGGACCTGGTCAATGACCTGAAAAGAGCTGGGACCACAGTCTCAAAGAAAACCATTAGTAACACACTACGCCGTCATGGATTAAAATCCTGCAGCGCACGCAAGGTCCCCCTGCTCAAGCCTGCGCATGTCCAGGCCTGTCTGAAGTTTGCCAATGACCATCTGGATGATCCAGAGGAGGAATGGGAGAAGGTCATGTGGTCTGATGAGACAAAAATAGAGCTTTTTGGTCTAAACTCCACTCGCCATGTTTGGAGGAAGAAGGATGAGTACAACCCCAAGAACACCATCCCAACCGTGAAGCATGGAGATGGAAACATCATTCTTTGGGGATGATTTTCTGCAAAGGGGACAGGACGACTGCATCGTATTGAGGGGAGGATGGATGGGGCCATGTATCGCGAGATCTTGGCCAACAACCTCCTTCCCTCAGTAAGAGCATTGAAGATGGGTCGTGGCTGGGTCTTCCAGCATGACAACGACCCGAAACACACAGCCAGGGCAACTAAGGAGTGGCTCCGTAAGAAGCATCTCAAGGTCCTGGTGTGGCCCAGCCAGTCTCCAGACCTGAACCCAATAGAAAATCTTTGGAGGGAGCTGAAAGTCCGTATTGCCCAGCGACAGCCCCGAAACCTGAAGGATCTGGAGAAGGTCTGTATGGAGGAGTGGGCCAAAATCCCTGCTGTAGTGTGTGTAAACCTGGTCAAGAACTACAGGAAACGGATGATCTCTGTAATTGCAAACACAGGTTTCTTTACCAAATATTAAGTTATGCTTTTCTGATGTATCAAATACTTATGTCATGCAATATAATGCAAATGAATGACTTAAAAATCATACAATGTGATTTCTGGATTTTTGTTTTAGATTCTGTCTCTCACCGTTGAAGTGTACCTATGATAAAAAATTACAGACCTCTACATGCTTTGTAAGTAGGAAACACTGCCGATTTTGCAGGTTATCAAATACTTGTTCTCCCCACTGTGTGTGTGTATGTATTTTTTATTTTTTTTGTAATAATGACAATTACAACAATACTGAATGAACACTTATTTTAACTTAATATAATACATCAATAAAATCAATTTAGTCTCAAATAAATAAGGAAACATGTTCAATTTGGTTTAAATAATGCAAAAACAAAGTGTTGGAGAAGAAAGTAAAAGTGTCATGTGCCATGTAAAAAAGCTTTAAGTTCTTTGCTCAGAACATGAGAACATATGAAAGCTGGTGGTTCCTTTTAACATGAGTCTTCAATATTCCCAGGTAAGAAGTTTTACGTTGTAGTTATTATAGGACTATTTCTCTCTATACCTTTGACTATTGGATGTTCTAATAGGTACTTTAGTATTGCCTAATCTCGGGAGTTGAAGTCATAAACAGCGCAATGCTTGAAGCATGCTTGCTGGCAAACGCAGTAAAGTGCTGTTTGAATGAATGCTTACGAGCCTGCTACTGCCTACCACCGCTCAGTCTGAGTGCTCTATGAAATCATAGACTTAATTATAATATAATAACGCACAGAAATATGAGCCTTAGTTTCCGGATTCGACCATATTAATGACCTATCATTTCGAAAACAAAACATTTATTCTTTCAGTGAAATACGGAACCGTTCTGTATTTTATCTAACGGGTGGCATCCATAAGTCTAAATATTGATGTTATATTGCACAACCTTCAATGTTATGTCATAATTACGTAAAACTCTGGCAAATTAGTTCGCAACGAGCCAGGTGGCCCAAACTGTTGCATATACCCTGACTCTGCGTGCAATGAACGCAAGAGAAGTAACACAATTTCCCTAATTTAATATTGCCTGCTAACATGAATTTCTTTTAACTAAATATGCAGGTTTAAAAATATATACTTGTGTATTGATTTTAAGAAAGGCGTTGATGTTTATGGTTAGGTACACATTGGTGCAACGACGGTGCTTTTTTTCGAATGCGCTTGATAAATCACCCGTTTGGCGAAGTAGGCTGTGATTCAATGATAAATTAACAGGCACTGCATCGAATATATGCAACGCAGGACAAGCTAGATAAACTAGTAATATCATCAACCATGTGTAGTTAACTAGTGATTATGTTAAGATTGATTGTTTTTTTATAAGATACGTTTAATGCTAGCTAGCACCTTACCTTGGCTCCTTGCTGCACTCGCATAACAGGTAGTCAGCCTGCCACGCAGTCTCCTCGTGGAGTGCAATGTAATCGGCCATGATCGGTGTCCAAAAATGCAGATTACCGATTGTTATGAAAACGTGAAATCGACCGTTCCGATTAATCGGTCGACCTCTAATACATCGGAAATGTATCTTCTGCTCTGCTGTTAACACGACCATATTCGAGAGAGCACAGGGCCAGCCACAGTACTGCACCCCTTGAGGTCGTTTTGGGTTTAAGTACCTCAACATTAGTAGATTTTACCTGGGATCGTAAACCAGCAAACCTGTGCTAAAGCTGCTTAACCAACCGGCTGATAACCTTAACATAGCACCTCTTCCATGCAATATATTAAAACACTTCCTCCTTTGCCCGTCTGGTTTGGCTTACTATACTCGGAGGTCACATTGAGGTCACACGATGAATCCCAGCCACTGACAACAGTTTAACACAGCCCCCGGCTGTTTGTGGGAAACCCTGTGGATACAGCAGCAAGTGGCCGCAGGGGTACCTAAAAAAAAATAAACATCACCCTCTGGTGCTTTTCAAATTCTCGAGTCATTGGACATGTTCTCTGGCCGTGGAGTGGTCTGTATAGCTGTCCCAAATGGCACCCTATTCCCTATATTGGTGAGAGGGGGGTGGGGGGAATCGATATAGTTGTATATTATTTTTAACAATATATCGTGTAGTTTTGACTATCATTTTTGCGCTAGTTGGTTGTACCTGCACCAAAACTCCAGAATCTTTCCTTTATAGCTTGTTCTCCATCGGAGGAGGCAGAATCCCTTTACACGACTTCCTGCAAGTCCCGCTAAACTTCCAGCACCGGTCACATCCGAAGCAATGAGTCTGTCACTGGCACCATGACACAGATTAGGCTACTAAGGTGCCCACAGGGGGCCATGGGGCCGAGCCAGTAGTGTCGCGTCGGTCCTATTAGCTGTCACATCTAATCAGAACATTGGAGCTGTCTGTAGTGGCCTCTCTGTCCTCTTAGGTGACCATCACCCTGTTCTGCCATACGCACACACCTCTTCTGCAGCGATCCCTACCTGTCACCCAACCCGATTTAGCATTCTGCTGTGACAGGGAGCAGCCAAACAGCCACCTGGTCTGTAATAGTCTCTGTGTACTCTCATTTGGAAAAAGGCTTTTGATTTTTTTTTCTCCGGCTTTATTCTTTTATCGCTCCTCTGTTCCCCGCCTGGCGATATCTCTTCAAAGAGCTTGCGTCACAGACCCGAGGACAATAATGACAAAAGCAGCAGTAATCAAATGCGTAGTGGGTTTTTTTATAGTCAAATCCTTCTTTGAGTTTTTCATATGATAGAGAAGTTCTTGGTACAAATGAGGGGTAGCTGAAATACAAATTGTCAGAACAAGTACAGAAGTGGATGCTTTAATTTTTTATGATTTATATGTACAGTATTCAGAGAGCTGAAGCTGACACATCGTTTTTCTTCCTTTATGGTTTTCAAGTTTTTTCACATGCACAATTAACCTCATTCTATTGTTTTTCTATGGGGAACTAGATTTATGAGGGACCTGATTGCAGTTCCTATGGCTTCCACTAGATGTCAACAGTCTTTAGAAATTGGTTGATGTTTTTCCTTTGAGAAATTAAGAAGTAGCCCTTTCCTTTCTGAGTGTAGAGCCAAGTGGACTGTGTTGTTTGGGGTGCGCGACCTGAAACCCGCTTCACTTTCATTTTATCCGCTATTGAACACAGTATATTCCGTCTTAAATTTGATCGATTATTTACGTTTTAAAATACCTAAAGTTGGATTAGGAATGTTGTTTGGATCAAGTTTACAGGTAACTTATTAGGTACTTTGTAGTCATATTGGGCGAGTTGGAACCGGTGTATTTCTGAATCAAATGCGCCAAATAAATGGACATTTTGGGGATATAATGACAGAATTTATCGAACAAAAGGACCATTTGTGATGTTTAATGGACATATTGGAGTGCCAACAGAAGAAGATCTTCAAAGGTAAGGCATGAATTATATCGTTATTTCTGACTTTTGTGTAGCACCTGCCTGGTTGAAATCTGATTTTCATGTGTTGGTATGCTGGGCGCTGTCCTCAGATAATCGCATGGTTTGCTTTTGCCGTTAAGCCTTTTTAAAATATGACGCTACGGCTGGATTAACAAGAAGTTCATCTTTAAACCGATGTATAACACTTGTATGATTTATGAATTATTATGAGTATTTCTGTTTTTGAATTTGGCGCGCTGCAATTTCACTGGGTGTTGTCAAATCGATCCCGCTAACAGGATTGGCGCGCGAAGGGATCCATAAGAAGTTTTAACAGTGAAATGCTTAACTTACATAATCAATATCAAAATAGTATAACTAATATAAATATTTGTGTGTGTGTATATATACAGTACCAGTCAAAAGTTTGGACACACCAACTCATTCCAGGGTTTTTCTTTCTTTTCACTACGTTCTACATTGTAGAATAATAGTGAAGACATCAAAACTATGAAATAACACACAGAATCATGTAGTAAACAAAACAGGTGTTAAACAAATCAAAATCAATTTTATATTTGAGATTCTTCAAAGTACCCATCCTTTGCCTTAAAGACAGCTTTGCACACTTTTGCCATTCTCTCATCCAGCTTCATGAGGTAGTCACCTGGAATGCATTTCAATTAACAGGTGTGCCTTGTTAATCTGTGGAATTTCTTTCCTTCATGCATTTGAGCCAATCACTTGTGTTGTGACGAGGTAGGGGTGGTGTACAGAAGATAGCCCTATTTGGTAAAAAAAATGTCAATTTTATGGCAAAAACAGCTGAAATAAGCAAAGAGAAATGATAGTCCATCATTACTTTAAGACATTAAGGTCAGTCAATCTGGAACATTTCAACTTTGAATGTTTCTTCAAGTGCAATTGCAAAAACCATCAAGCGCTATGAGGAAACTGGTTCTCATGAGGACCGCCACAGGAAAGGAAGACCCAGTCTTACCTCTGAGGCAGAGGATAAGTTCATTAGAGTTACCAGCCTCAAAAAAAATTGCAACCCAAATAAATGCTTCAGAGTTAAAGTAACAGACACATCTCAACATCAACTGTTCAGAGGAGACTGCGTAAATCAGGGCTTCATGGTCAAATTGCTGAAAAGAAACTACTACCAAAGGACACCAATAATAAGAAGAGACTTGCTTGGGCCTAGAAACATGAGCAATGGACATTAGACCAGTAGAAATCTGTCCTTTGGTCTGAGTCCAAATTTGAGATTTTTGGTTCCAACCACCGTGTCTTTGTGAGACGCGGAGTAGGTGAACAGATGATCTCCATATGTGTCGTTCCCACCGTGAAGCATGGAGGAGGTGGTGTGGGGGTACTTTGCTGGTGACACTGTCAGTGATTTATTTAGAATTCAAGGCACACTTAACCAGCATGGCTACCACAGCATTCTGCAGCGGTACGCCATCCCATCTGGTTTGCGCTTAGTGGGACTATCATTTGTTTTTCAACAGAACAATGACCCAACACACCTCCAGGCTGTGTAAGGGCTATTTGACCAAGAAGGAGAGTGATGGAGTGCTGCATCAGATGACCTGGCCTCCACAGTCACTCAACCTCAACCCAATTGAGATAGTTTGGGATAAGTTGGACCGCAGAGTGAAGGAAAAGCAGCCAACAAATGCTCAGCATATTTGGCAACTCCTTCAAGACTGTTGGAAAAGTATTCCAGGTGAAGCTGGTTGAGAGAATGCCAAATGTGCAAAGCTGTCAAGGCAAAGGGTGGCTATGTTGAATCTGAAATAAAATATATTTTGATATTTTTTAAGACTTTTGCATACTACATGATTCTGTTTTCTTTCATTGTTTTTATGTCTTAGCTATAATTCTACAATGTAGAAATGAATGAGTAGGTGTGTCTGAACTTTTGACACACGTGTGTGCGCAGTGAATTCGGAAAGTATTCAAACCCCTTTTTCCACGTTTTGTTACTTTACAGCCTTATTATAAAATTGATTATCAATCTACACACAATACCCCATAATGACAAAGCGAAAAATATATATATTTTTCAAACGTATGAAAAATAAAAAACGATACCTTATTTACATAAGTATTCAGACCCTTTGCTATGAGACTTGAAATTGAACTCAGGTGCATCCTGTGTCCATTGATCATCCTTGAGATGTTTCTACAACTTGGAGTACACCTGTGGTAAATTCAATTGATTGGACATGATTTGGAAAGGTACACACCTGTCTGTACAAAGGTCCCACAGTTGACAGCCAGAGAAAAAACCAAGCCGTGACGTTGAATGAATTGTCCGTAGAGCACCGGGACAGGATTGTGTCGAGGCACAGATCTGGGGAAGGGTACCAAAACATTTCTGCAGCATTGAAGGTCCTCAAGAACACGGTGGCCTCCATTATTCTTAAATGAATGAAGTTTGGAACCACCGAGACTCTTCCTAGAGCTGGCCGCTTGGCCAAACTGAGCAATCAGGTGAGAAAAGTCTTGGTCAGGGAGGTGACCAAGAACCCGATGGTCACTCTGACATAGCTCCAGAGTTCCTCTGTGGAGATGGGAGAACCTTCCAGAAGGACTACCATCTCTGCAGCACTCCACCAATCAGGCCTTTATGGTAGAGTGGCCAGACGGAAGCCACTCCTCAGTAAAAGGTACATGACAGCTCGCTTGGGAGTTTGCAAAAAGGCACATAAGACTCTCAGACCATGACAAACAAGATTCTCTGGTCTGATGAAACCAAGATTCAACTCTTTGGCCTGAATGCCAAGCATCACATCTGGAGGAAACCTGGCACCATCCCTACGGTGAAGCATGGTGGCAGCATCATGCTGTGGGGATGTTTTTCAGCTGCATGGACTGGGAGACTAGTCGGGATCGAGGTACAGATTAATGGAGCGAAGTCCAGAGAGATCCTTGATTTAAAAAAAAAAAAAATGCTCCAGAGCACTCAGGACCTCAGACTGGGGTCAATATTCACCATCCAACAGGACAATGACCCTAAGCACACAGCCAAGATAATGCAAGAGTGGTTTCTCTGTATGTCCTTGAGTTGCCCAGCTAGAACCCGGACTTGAATTTACTGTGTATATAAAATAAGAAACCCCATAGTAAGCTATATAGAGGGTCAGTACTAATACCTGTTTTCCATATTTTCTGAATATGTACAGTATACTCTACTGGAAACCAGTAAACTAACCACACCCTATGCTGTTGACTACCCCTACTCTACTGCTGAGCCACGCTGTTGACTAACCCTACCCTACTGCAGATCTATGCTGTTGACTAACCTACCCTACTGCAGATCCACGCTGTTGACTAACCTACCCTACTGCAGATCCACGCTGTTGACTAACCTACCCTACTGCAGATCCATGCTGTTGACTAACCCTACCCTACTGCAGATCCATGCTGTTGACTAACCTACCCTACTGTAGATCCATGCTGTTGACTAACTACACCCTACTGCAGATCCATGCTGTTGACTAACCCTACCCTACTGTAGATCCATGCTGTTGACTAACTACACCCTACTGCAGATCCATACTGTTGACTAACCCTAACCTACTGCAGATCAATGCTGTTGACTAACCTACCCTACTGCAGATCCATGCTGTTGACTAACCTACCCTACTGCAGATCCATGCTGTTGACTAACCCTACCCTACTGTAGATCCATGCTGTTGACTAACCTACCCTACTGCAGATCCATGCTGTTGACTAACCTACCCTACTGCAGATCCATGCTGTTGACTAACCCTACCCTACTGTAGATCCATGCTGTTGACTAACCTACCCTACTGCAGATCCATGCTGTTGACTAACCCTAACCTACTGTAGATCCATGCTGTTGACTAAGTACACCCTACTGTAGATCCGTGCTGTTGACTAAGTACACCCTACTGTAGATCCGTGCTGTTGGCTAACTACACCCTACTGTAGATCCGTGCTGTTGGCTAACTACACCCTACTGTAGATCCGTGCTGTTGGCTAACTACACCCTACTGTAGATCCGTGCTGTTGGCTAACTACACCCTACTGTAGATCCGTGCTGTTGGCTAACTACACCCTACTGTAGATCCGTGCTGTTGGCTAACTACACCCTACTGTAGATCCGTGCTGTTGGCTAACTACACCCTACTGTAGATCCGTGCTGTTGGCTAACTACACCCTACTGTAGATCCGTGCTGTTGGCTAACTACACCCTACTGTAGATCCGTGCTGTTGGCTAACTACACCCTACTGTAGATCCGTGCTGTTGGCTAACTACACCCTACTGTAGATCCGTGCTGTTGGCTAACTACACCCTACTGTAGATCCGTGCTGTTGCTTTGGGGTTTTGTTGTCGTTCTTGGCCCAACTGAGGTCACTGACACTGGGCTGGTGTTCATTCAATCTCAGCCCAGATCGGAGCCTCAGTAGCATCAACCAGCCCTCCAGCTCCACCACTCTCTCTGCCTTAACCCTGGCTGCATACCAAATGGCACCCTAACCCAGCACTGTGCAACATCTCATGAACTCAATGTATGCTACTACATATGCTCTTGAAGGAACAGAAGATATGACTAAGCAGTCTTGTGTATGTTTATACTTGTGATCATCACCTGGGACCGACAAGTCCTTTAAGGGTAGAGTTATTCCCATACAGAAATTACAGATATAGGCAAGAGATTTCCAGCGTCTTATTCAGTTTGATCATCAGTCAGTCAATATAGGCTATTATTTGCAGGTGTCTTGTCATCATTTTCCAGTGGTAATTGGTCATGCTCTCTAATGATGTCTCCTCACTCTCTCCCTCTTTCGCTCCTTTCCCTTTCTCATTCTCCCTCTTCCCCTCACTCTCCCTCCCCACCTATTTCACTCTCTTCCCCTCCCTCCCTGTCCCTCTGCAGCCCACAGCTCCTGTCATCCTGGACTTCATGACCATGTTGGCCATCTGTCACACGGCCGTCCCCGAGCGCACCGACGATACGATCGTCTACCAGGCTGCCTCACCAGGTATGGCCCACCAGTCCTGACCTCACAGCACTGCACTGTAACAGTTTTACAACCGCTCTTAATAGCCTTTTAACAGCCTTATGATAGCTTGAAATGCCAGGTCAGTCACCAAACGTCCGTCAGTCAGTCTACCAATCAAATATAAGAATACAGAAGCAAAGGATCTCCAGTTGACATTGAATAAATGGCTGTCTCTAGGCGATCACTTATATTGTCATGCCTCAATTTCCTGTGTTCCTAAGTCTCATTGTTTGCCAATCCCCTCAAACCTCTCAGTATCGTCTGCGGACATATGACAACACCATCACATTGATATCAACTAATGACATCAATACCTTATTGAAGATGGGAGTGAAACAAACTGGGATGTGACCAGTATACAAAAGACAGCAATTTTGTTGTGCAGGAGTGGAACAGACATCTGAACAATACAAAAGGATGCACATTAACCCTGAGTATTCTCTATTATATTATACAAGGTCAATCTGACTTTATATGCTTTGAGCCAACAAGGCTAGATGTTTTGTAGTGGTAGAGAGCAGGGTCGTGTTAAACAGGCACCAAGGCTAGATGTTTTGTAGTGGTAGAGAGCAGGGTCGTGTTAAACAGGCACCAAGGCTAGATGTTTTGTGGTGGTAGAGAGCTGGGTCGTGTTAAACAGGCACCAAGGCTAGATGTTTTGTAGTGGTAGAGAGCAGGGTCGTGTTAAACAGGCACCAAGGCTAGATGTTTTGTAGTGGTAGAGAGCAGGGTCGTGTTCAACAGGCACCAAGGCTAGATGTTTTGTAGTGGTAGAGAGCAGGGTCGTGTTCAACAGGCACCAAGGCTAGATGTTTTGTAGTGGTAGAGAGCAGGGTCGTGTTCAACAGGCACCAAGGCTAGATGTTTTGTAGTGGTAGAGAGCAGGGTCGTGTTAAACAGGCACCAAGGCTAGATGTTTTGTAGTGGTAGAGAGCAGGGTCGTGTTAAACAGGCACCAAGGCTAGATGTTTTGTAGTGGTAGAGAGCAGGGTCGTGTTCAACAGGCACCAAGGCTAGATGCTTTGTAGTGGTAGAGAGCAGGGTCGTGTTCAACAGGCACCAAGGCTAGATGTTTTGAAGCGGTTCAACAGGCACCAAACAGAAGAAAACGGACCAAAATATTTAGGCACTACCTTGACCAGTCCAACAAGATACGCTCATTTTTGTGTTTATAAACAACTGTATGATCATTTTTGAGGTCTAGAGCAAAATTCTTCCAAGTGCTCAGTTAGACCCCAACTGTCTTGGTCATCTCATGTCTCTGTGATACTTGTGTTGCTGTTCTGGTGCACCTCTCATCTCCAGCCCTAACTTGGGCTCTCCTCTGGTTATACAGACGAAGGGGCTCTTGTGAGGGCAGCGGCGAACCTGGGCTTTGTGTTCTCTGGTAGAACCCCAGACAGTGTCATCATTCAAGCGGTGAGTAGATGCAGCAGAATACATATAAATATAATTCTTATTCTGATGATTCTATTTCTATGGCATTAACAAAATGAAGTCTAATGAAAATGAACACAATGCTATTGTGCCTTTCACTGCTGTTGTGTAGCTCTTAAAGCTCTATACATTGTAAGGTGGTAACTCAACCATCTACAGTACCACTTGTGTGCAAACGTTTTGAGGTACGCCTGCCAAACATTGCCCAGTACTGAAAGGCTACAGTCATTGTGTGCAGAGCGTTCTAGTAATAAAGTGCTCTGATTGTTTGGCCTGTTTTGACAATGAAAAGGCTTTGTCTAAAATGATCTATGTGACATTGCTACATAGCCTACAAGGATAGACCATTACATTTGACATTTTAGTAAAACAACAGTTTCATGACGGTGTGCACCATTAAAAAAATTATTATAATAATTTAAAAAAAAAGCATCAGTAGCCTACACACGTTTCACACGTTTACCTTGTTGTTACTGTCCAATCAAAGCGACGCTACAGTCAAACGCTCCATGTAAAGTGGGAGATTCTAATCAATGCGAAATGGAATTAAAGTTACGGAATTAAGTTGGCTTAATGAGAAGGAATAGGCTACAATGATCAACCAACAGGTAGGCTGTTGTTTCATATAAATGGATTTGTTGTTGACCAGTGTGGGGAGTGCAGCAAAATGGTTATACTTGCTACTTAAGCTAGCTAGCTGGCTACTGTAGCTTGCTAGCTTCTTTACAACGATTTGATGCAGTCAAGACTGGCCCTAGCAGATGGTATGATAAATAGGCCAGTCAAGTTCTTCCACAACGATCTTGACAAACCATTTCTGTATGGACCTCGCTTTGTGCACGGGGGATTTGGCATGCTGAAACAAGAAAGGCCCTTCCCCAATCTGTTGCCACAAAGTTGGAAGCACCGAATCATCTAGAATGTCATTGTATGATGTAGCTTTAAGATTTCCCTTCACTGATGCTAAGGGGCCTAGCCTGAACCATGAAAACACCCGCAGACCATTATTCCTCCTCCACCAAACTTTACAGTTGGCACTATGCATTGGGAAGGTAGCGTTCTCCTGGCACCCGCCAAACATGGATTAAGAGAACGCATTTCTACTGCTCCAATGGCGGTGAGCTTTACACCACCCCAGCCGATGCTTGGCATTGCGCTTGGTGATCTTAGGCTTGTGTGCGGCTGCTTGGCCATGGAGACCCATTTCATGAAGCTCCCGAAGAACAGTTCTTGTGCTGATGTTGCTTCCAGAGGCAGTTTGGAACTCGGTAGTGAGTTTTGCAACAGAGGACAGACGATTTTTACACGCTACACGCTTCAGCACTCGGCGGTCCAGTTCTGTGAGCTTTTGTGGCCTACCGCTTCGCGGCTGAGCCATTGTTGCTCCTAGACGTTTCCTCGGTACAATAACAGCACTTGAAGTTGACCGGGGCAGCTCTAGCAGGGCAGAAATGTGCCGAACTGACTTGTTGGAAAAGTGACATCCTATGACGGTGCCATGTTAAAAGTCACTGAGCTCTTCAGTAAGACCATTCTACTGCCAATGTTTGTCTATGGAGATTGCATGGCTGTGTGCTCAATTTTATACACCTGTCCGCAACGGGTGTGGCTGAAATAGCCAAATCCACTAATTTGAAGGGGGTGTCCACATACTTTTGTCTATATATAGTGTATATTATTCAAATAGTGAAATCATTTCAAATGCCCATCCCTGGTAGAAATAGCATTGCAAAATGTTTCAATGAAGAAATAGCTCGGCATCCCGTATACAACACAATAATTAGGCTTATTTTTTTTCACCATACACTGGGAATGAAAGCCTTTGTTTAGCCACCACAGGGACAGACGCTGTGCTTTTTGTGTAAACACAGAACACCTCTCTTGTCCCTCAGAGCTCAGATGAGTGCTCTCTCACTGTAAAATATCAAGGAGCTTGTCGCTATGACAATCACTCAGCACTTTGAGGCCTCTGTCTGATTAAATGTTTTGAGGCTTCATCTCAACATTTGGCACTTTATTCACTTTATAGTGCACTGCTTTTGACCGTACCCCTATGGGCCCTGGTCAAAAACAGGGCACTATAAAGGGAAATGAATGCCATTTGGGATGTATCCTTTGTGAGAGACGGGAAATCCTTGAGGATCGGACCAATGTACGGTGGAGCAGACCTGGGTTCAAGTAGGATTTGTTTTATTTCGAGTACGATGCAATCTTTTTTCCATTTACAAATCAAATCAAATTTTGTCACATGTGCCGAATACAACCGGTGTAGTCCTTACTGTATAATGTTTACTTACAAGCCCTTAACCAACAATGTAGTTAAGAAAATATTTACCAAATAAACTAAAGTAAAAAGTAACACAATAAAATAACAGTAATGAGGCTATATACAGTTATACATGGAAATTACATTTCTGAGATCAGCATAAAAATGACACAATCAATGCACTATAATACACAGAATGCAATACATAGAGCACTGCTTTGACTGTTTGACTGCGCCTGCCTGGAGTGACAGATGGGTGGGGTTTGTACTTCTGGGACCATTGCATTGGTACGTTCAACTCGGCTAAAGTTTATTTGGAGGGGGAAAAAATAAGTATCCTACTATTTGCAACCAGGTCCTTTCATGGAGGATGTAGCTAGAGCACAGGCCCTGTCATGGAAAATAACGACGCTTCTAAATTACTCAATTAGATTACGGGTACGCGATTGCGTCTGTGAACGCATCCCCCTCTAACCTAAGGGCGCTTTGTTTCCTGTAATTGGCTAACCTGATGATTGCACTTAGGGAGGAGGTAGAGCAGCACAGAAGCCTAAGCCCTCTTCAAATTTTTCTCCAGACTACTACATTTCCAAGATATTTGTCTAGGTCCTCAAACTTTATTAGGCCTGCGAAAGCCCCTTGACACACATGTGATCATCAGCAATTGTACCTGGTCTTGACAATTATAAGGAAATTCATTAAATTTGCTTACTCTCCACATCCGAGTGGGGCGGGCTGGCTGAGACTATTTAGTTCAATTAAGATTAGACAAGGGTCAAAAATGGAGCGTTGGGTTACTTACATAGTGAAACGTGATAAAGGAAGGCTAGTTTAGAGTCAATGACTTAAAGTGCAATGACTGACTGACTGTCTCTGTGTGTTGTTTTGTTCTCAGCTTGGAGCCGAGGAGAAGTATGAACTGCTCCATGTTCTAGAGTTCACCAGGTACGGCTTCATTTCATTCCATCCACTCTTAAAGTTCCCTCTGAATCTGTTGGTTCTACTTCTAAATGAACTGCAGATGTCTTCATTTAGAGCAGGGGTGTCAAACTCATTCCACAGAGGGCTGAGTGTCTGCTGGCTTTTGGTTTTACCTTTCAATTAAGACCTCGACAACCACACGAGGGGTTCCTTACTAATCAGTGACCTTATTTGATCAATCAAGTACAAAGGAGGAGTGAAAACCTGCATGAGTTTGACACGTGTTATAGATATTTAAAGATGGTCCGGTACTGTGCCTCGGTCAAAGTGGCATGCAGGTGGTGAGGTGCCACTAAAATACAGGAGGCTGACGGTGGTAATTATGACACCATTTTGGCTATGCAACAACCTTGCCACACATTTTACAATAGACACATTTTTATGTGACCACCCTGGCATATATTCTCGATTTACTTGTTATAAATTTGGTGAATTTAGCTTAATATAAAGGTGTGATATATTTTTCTTTCACAAATGTTCTGTCTCTGCTAGTTACAGTAGGGGATAATGTTCGGTCTCTGCTAGTTACAGTAGGGGATAATGTTCGGTCTCTGCTAGTTACAGTAGGGGATAATGTTCGGTCTCTGCTAGTTACAGTAGGGGATAATGTTCGGTCTCTGCTAGTTACAGTAGGGGATAATGTTCGCTCTCTGCTAGTTACAGTAGGGGATAATGTTCGCTCTCTGCTAGTTACAGTAGGGTATAATGTTCGGTCTCTGCTAGTTACAGTAGGGGATAATGTTCGGTCTCTGCTAGTTACAGTAGGGGATAATGTTCGGTCTCTGCTAGTTACAGTAGGGGATAATGTTCGGTCTCTGCTAGTTACAGGAGGTGAACATGTTCTGACTCTGCTAGTTACAGGAGGTGTTCATGTTTTGACTCTGCTAGTTACAGGAGGTGTTCATGTTTTGACTCTGCTAGTTACAGGAGGCGTTCATGTTCTGACTCTGCTAGTTACAGGAGGCGTTCATGTTCTGACTCTGCTAGTTACAGGAGGCGTTCATGTTCTGACTCTGCTAGTTACAGGAGGTGAACATGTTCTGACTCTGCTAGTTACAGGAGGTGAACATGTTCTGACTCTGCTTGTTACAGGAGGTGATCATGTTTTGACTCTGCTTGTTACAGGAGGTGATCATGTTTTGACTCTGCTTGTTACAGGAGGTGATCATGTTTTGACTCTGCTAGTTACAGGAGGTGTCATGTTCTGACTGCTAGTTACAGATGATCATGTTCCGTCGTACTGCAGCTTTAACATTGTGATGCTTTTCTGTCTCTCAGTACTAGGAAGAGGATGTCAGTCATCATGCGTACTCCATCTGGCAAGATCCGCCTCTACTGCAAAGGAGCTGTGAGTGTCTCTCGCTCTCACTTTCTCTCTCGCCCTCTCGCTTTCTCTATCGCTTTCTCGCTCACTCTTTCTCTCTAGTTCTCCCTCTTTCTCTCTTGCCCGCTCTCTTTCACGCTCTTGCACTCACTTTCTCTTTCCCTCTCCATGGCAACACATGTGACAGACCATCATTACCATAGCACAGCGCTGTTGTCAAATGCTTCTCTTATTGCTTCTATTCCGACATAAAAAATTCTTCCTGTAACAGACCAAAGATCTCATATCAAAATCACACATTATTAGACATATTATGTATTACACTGGTTCTCTTTTATTTTTATTATTAATTTGCACACACACACCAAAAAATGAAATGCCTCTCCCTTTCAAATTTCTATAGAAAAAGTACTGCAGTTGTTTAATTGCTGTCTAACTATTGGGTGTTCGGTATAGAAGTACAGTTCATATATTCATGAACGTATTCATAGACAGTGAGCTCCAAAAGTGTTGACAGTGACACATTTGTTGTTGTTTTGGCTCTATGGGAAAGTTACAGATGCACAATCATACCCCCCCCCAACAAAAAAAATGCTAGCCTCCCCTGTTATTGTAATGGTGAGAGGTTAGCATGTCTTGGGGGTATGGTATTTGTGCGTCTAACTTTCTCACTCATCATTATTAACGATTCATTCAGGATTATCCGTAATCATGGTAGCATCCACATTATTGTAGAAGTGTTTCGAAAGTTATTCCATAATAACACACAACATTATTTACCATTCATTTCTATTGGGCACAAAATAATGAAAAATGCATCCAACAAGTTTGTAAAGATACAAGCTTGACGTAATCATTGAATGCTATGAACATGGGACCAAATACTAACTTTGAAAGTTTCTTCAAGTGCAGTCTCAAAAACCATCAAGCGCTGTGATGAAAATGGTTCTCATGAGGACCGCCACAAGAAAGGAAGACCCAGAGTTCATTAGAATTACCAGCCGCAGAAATCGATAATTAACTGCTCCTCAGATTGCAGCCCAAATAAATGCTTCACAGAGTTCAAGTAACAGACACATCAACTGTTCAGAGGAGACTGCGTGAATCAGGCCTTCATGGTCGAATTGCTGCAAAGAAACCACTACTAAAGGATAAGAAGAGACTTGCTTGGGCCTAGAAACACGAGCAATGGACATTAGACCAGTAGAAGACCAAATTTGAAATTTTGGGTTCCAACCGCTGTGTCTTTGAGATGCAGAGTTGGCAAACTTTGCATGTGTGGTTCCCACTGTGAAGCATGGAGGAGGAGATGTGATGTGTGGGGGTGCTTTGCTGGTGACACCATCAGTGATTGATTAAGAATACAAGGCACACTTAAACCTCTTACATCTAGACGTTCCGCTAGCGGAACACCTGCTCCAATATCCAATGATGGGCGTGGCACGAAATACAAAGTCCTCGAAAATCCGAAAACTTCAATTTTTCAAACATATGACTATTTTACACCATTTTAAAGACAAGACTCTCCTTTATCTAACCACACTGTCCGATTTCAAAAAGGCTTTACAGCGGAAGCAAAACATTAGATTATGTCAGCAGAGTACCCAGCCAGAAATAATCAGATACCCATTTTTCAAGCTAGCATATAATGTCACAAAAAACAAAACCACAGCTAAATGCAGCACTAACCTTTGATGATCTTCATCAGATGACACTCCTAGGACATTATGTTATACAATACATGCATGTTTTGTTCAATCAAGTTCATATTTATATCAAAAAACAGCTTTTTTTACGCAAACTTCCGGTGAATTTACTAAATTACTCACGATAAACGTTCACAAAAAACATAATTATTTTAAGAATTATAGATACAGAACTCCTTTATGCAATCGCTATGTCCGATTTTAAAGTAGCTTTTCGGTGAAAGCACATTTTGCAATATTCTGAGTAGATAGCTCGCCATCACGGGCTAGCTATTTTGACACCCACCAAGTTTGGCCCTCACCAAACTCAGATTTACTATAAGAAAAATTGGATTACCTTTGCTGTTCTTCGTCAGAATGCACTCCCAGGTCTTCTACTTCAATAACAAATGTTGGTTTGGTTCCAAATAATCCATAGTTATATCCAAATAGCGGCGTTTTGTTGTGCGTTCAAGACACTATCCGAAGGGTGACGCGCCCGACGCGTTTCGTGACAAAAAATTTCAAAATATTCCATTACCGTACTTCGAAGCATGTCAAACGCTGTTTAAAATAAATTTTTATGCAATTTTTTTCTCGCAAAAAGCGATAATATTCCGACCGGGAGTCGTTGTTTTCGTTCAAAGACTGAAAATAAAAACATGGAGTCTTCTCGTGCACGCGCCCCCAGTCTCATTGTTCTCAGATCGACCACTATCCAAATGCGCTGCTGTTTTTCAGCCATGGCCTACAAAGTCATCATTCAATGTTCTGCCGCTTTCTGAGAGCCGATGGGAGCCGTAGGAAGTGTCACGTTACAGCAGAGATCCTCAGTTTTCAATAAAGAGAGTGTAGAAGGCCAAGAAATGGTCAGAGAGGGCACTTCCTGTAAGGAATCTTCTCAGGTTTTGGCCTGCCATATGAGTTCTGTTATACTCACAGACACCATTCAAACAGTTTTAGAAACTTTGGAGTGTTTTCTATCCAAAGCTAATCATTATATGCATATTCTAGTTTTTGGGCAGGAGTAATAATCAGATTAAATCGGGTACGTTTTTTATCCGGCCGTGAAAATACTGCCCCCTATCCATAACAAGTTAACTAGCATGGCTACTACAGAATTCTGCAGCAATACGCCATCCCCTCTGGTTCGCACTTAGTGGGACTATCATTTTGTTTTTCAACAGGACAACGACCCAAAACACACCTCCAGGCTGTGTAAGGGCTATTTTACCAAGAACGAGAGTGATGGAGTGCTGCATCAGGTGACCTGGCCTCCACAATCTCCAACCTCAACCCAATTGGGATGAGTTGGACCGCAGAGTGAAGGAAAAGCAGCCAACAAATGCTCAGGGTATGTGGGAACTCCTTCAAGACTGGAAAAGCATTCCAGGTGACTACCTCATGAAGCTGGTTGAGAGAATGCCAAGAGTGTTCAAAGCTCTTATCAAGGCAAAGAGTGGCTACTTTGAAGAATCTCAAATGTAAATATATTTTTTGGTTACTACATGATTACGCATGTCTTATTTCGTAGTTTTGATGTCTTCACTATTATTCTACAATGTATAAAATAATAACAATAAAGAGAAACCCTTGAATGAGTATTTGTGTCCAAATTTTTGACTGGTACTGTATATGTGAATTTGTCCCAAAACTTTTTGTCCCCTAAAATGGGTGGACTATGTACAAAAAGTGCTGTAATTTCTAAACGGTTCGCCTGATATGGATGAAAACACCCTCAAATTAAAACGGACCGTCTGCACTTTAACCTCAGTCATTGTATCATTTCCGATCCAAAGTGCTGGAGTACAGAGGCAAAACAACAACAAAAAAATCACTGCCCCAATATTATTTTGGAGCTCACTGGTGTTTGGTAGCCAGTGATTTTACATGGTTGATTGTTTACATGGCAGTTATTTGTTGACTGTCCAGGCAGTATGTGTGAATGTGCTGTTTCAACAGGACACGGTGGTCTACGATCGTCTGGCCGACAGCTCCAGGTATAAAGAGATCACTCTGAAACACCTGGAGCAGTTTGCCACAGAGGGTGAGTGAGGGAACAGCTCCCCCTGTCTAGCTACCTAACACGCATAGGACCTATTCAAACCCTTCAGAAACCTTTCTTCCTTCATTGCTTTACCTCTATGAATATACTACCCCCTTGTGAGAGGTTGGCAGAATTACATCAACATATCCCCAGTGCTAAAATCAGCATATTTCTAGTTTCTGCAATTTATAATCCCGTTTTTTTTAGTTTAAATAAAATATCTAAATAGAAATGCAGAGTAATGTCAATCGCCATAAGTTAACCTAATAATGACACAACGGGTGTTATGTAGGCCTTCTGGGTTTACGTCAGGTGACGTATGTCCATTGTGTCTCAGGGCTGCGTACTCTGTGCTTTGCTGTGACTGAGATTAGTGAGTCATCCTATCAGCAATGGTTGGAGGTGTTCCACCGTGCCGCCACCGCCCTGCAGAACCGAGCCCTCAAACTGGAAGAGAGCTATGAGCTCATTGAGAAGGTCAGTTACACTCACACATACACGTGCATATGAACACTTGCGCATGCACAGACACACACACACACACATGCTTGCATACACATCACAGCACTCCCCAACTAACCCCTATCCACCAATCACCATCTTCCCCTGTCCCCTCAATGGTCCTGTACACCACCAGTAAACATAGGACATATTTCTTCTCTGTTTGAAGTTACTACCTCTACCACAAACTCTACAAATAGCACTACCTTTACCTCTACCACTAACTCTACAAATACCTCTACCACTAACTCTACAAATACCACTACCACTAACTCTACAAATACCACTCCCTCTACAAATACCACTCCCTCTACAAATACCACTCCCTCTACAAATACCACTCCCTCTACAAATACCACTCCCTCTACAAATACCACTCCCTCTACAAATACCACTCCCTCTACAAATACCACTACCTCTACAAATACCACTACAAATACCACTACCTCTACAAATACCACTACCTCTACAAATACCTCTACCACTACCTCTACAAATACCTCTACCACTACCTCTACCACTACCTCTACAAATACCTCTACCACTACCTCTACCACTACCTCTACAAATACCTCTACCTCTACAAATACCACTACCTCTACCACTAACTTTACAAATACCACCACCTCTACCTCTAACTCTACAAATACCACTCCCTCTACAAATACCACTACCTCTACAAATACCACTACCTCTACAAATACCACTACCTCTACAAATACCACTACCTCTACAAATACCACTACAAATAACTCTACCACTACCTCTACAAATACCACTACAAATAACTCTACCACTAACTCTACAAATACCACAACCACTACCTCTACAAATACCACTACCTCTACAAATACCACTACCTCTACAAATACCACTACCTCTACAAATACCTCTACCACTAGCTTGACAAATACCTCTACCACTACCTCTACAAATACCACTACCTCTACCACTAACTCTACAAATACCACTACCACTACCACTACCTCTACAAATACCACTACACATACCACTTCAAATACCACTACCACTACAAATACCACTACCTCTATCACTACCACTACAAATACCACTACCTCTATCACTACAAATACCTCTATCACTACAAATACCACTACCTCTACCACTAACTCTACAAATAACACTACCTCTACCTCTACCACTACAAATACCACTACCTCTACAAATACCTCTACCACTACCTCTACAAATACCACTACCTCTACAAATACCTCTACCACTACCTCTACAAGTACCACTACCTCTACAAGTACCACTACCTCTACAAGTACCTCTACCTCTACAAATACCACTACCTCTACCACTACCTTTACAAATACCTTTACCACTACCCCTACAAATACCTCTACCACTACCTCTACAAATACCACTACCACTAACTCTACAAATACCACTAACTCTACAAATACCACTACCACTAACTCTACAAATACCACTACCTCTACAAATACCACTACCTCTACAAATACCACTACCTCTACAAATACCACTACCTCTACAAATACCACTACCTCGACAAATACCACTAACTCGACAAATACCACTACAAATACCTCTACCACTAACTCTACAAATACCTCTACCACTAACTCTACAAATACCACTAACTCTACAAATACCACTACCTCTACAAATACCACTACCTCTACAAATACCACTACCTCTACAAATACCACTACCACTACAAATACCACTACCACTACAAATACCACTACAAATACCACTACCACTATCACTACAAATACCTCTACAAATACCTCTACCTCTACAAATAACTCTACCACTAACTCTACCACTAACTCTACCACTAACTCTACCACTAACTCTACCACTAACTCTACCACTAACTCTACCACTAACTCTACCACTACAAATACCACTACAAATACCACTAACTCTACCACTACAAATACCACTAACTCTAACTCTACAAATACCACTAACCCACCTTCCCCAACCCACACCCAGAACCTTATGTGAACTCATATCAGACAAGACATTCCGGTGCTGAGCAATCAGCTCTACAAACAAGATTATGACTTAGTTATTGACTTACCTGCCTGCTAGGTTCACCATAAGGACACCAACATCGCACAAGGCATCCATTTTAAACTTCTTTCCAGTGGTTCGCTGAACTTAAATCAGTTGACCTGAATTCAGACCTGAATTGAGCAACTTGATTGTCGGGCCGGTGCTGAAAGCATACGTGTTGCAATCGAAATGGCACCCTATTCCCTATATATTGCACTACGTTTGACCAAATAGTAGTACTTTATATTGGGAATATATGGTGCCATATGGTGCGCGGAAATGTAATCCGAATGGGTTTTGATGGTTGGATGCACGATATACTATGGGGCTTAATGAATGTATGGGGCAGGTTGGGTCGGCCCAGTACGGCAAAGCAACAGTCAGTTCCTCTGTGTGAAACGTGGTGTTGAAATACTAGTCAAACACAGGCTCGTTGATCAAGGGCTCCACTCCTGCCAGACCTTCAGCGCTACCCAGAACAAATGGACTCAATCACAGTGTAAACACAAAAGTTCTGAGAAAGAGGGGTGCAGGGATGAGAAGACCACTAGATGGCAGTCTGAATGAGGCTAGATTTACAGTATCTCTGAGAGAAGGGCCTTGTCCCAATAATCTGTCCTTTCTCCTGAAGTGTGCACTTTCTCACTTCCTAAAAGCATGGGATTAGTGGAGGCATGGGCAATTGGCAGTTTCCACCACATTTCTTATACCAGTCATCCCTTTCAAATCAGTGAAGGGAAGTGAACAAGTGCATACTTCATGAGGAAGGAGAGATCATTGAGACGTATACGTGGTGCTGATGTTTAGGACCTGTGACCTCACCATGTCCTTTTAAAGCAAACCAAAAGGAAAGCCCACCACCACATCACTTCTCTTTGCAGAACTCTCTTGACAAGCTACTCTGGAACAGCCACTACTAGGGCTTCAATGAAATACACACCTTATGACTGTTAGTTTATTTAGTCCATGTTCTGGTTTATGTTCAGCAGTCGTCTTGACTGAAACCTAGTTGCAGTCTTGGGTTCAGATAGGCCTCCTGTTTGAAACCATTCAAATACTTTCAGCGTTTGTTCTAGCCTGCCAGAGGGTCGGGTTTTGCGCTTTTGGGACTTTTCAAATAGTATTTGAACCAAGGCCTATCGTTTATCTGGGGCTGTATGTATCCAGCGTCTCTGATCTAGGATCAGTTTTGCCTTGTAGATCATAATGAGATCAGAACTCCTACTCTGAGATGCTTTGTGTATATGTTTTCTGAACAGTAAAGAGGGAGAGTCACCCATATTACTGAGTCAGGTGATCAATGAAGAGAACAGCAAATGTGACGCAGACACATTGAAATCCTAGGCAAAAGGGTCAGAGGCCAATACCTTGGACCATGACCACAATTAATAAGCAAAACTTCCTGATCCGAAAGCTCATTGACTCCCCTTTTAGTGACCTGTGTACTGCAGTCCCTGTTGACTTGAATTAAACAACTGTTCGACCATGAACCCTGTGACTTTTTAATCTGTTCTTGAAGGTCAACATGTTGCCATATTGCCTATTTGCGTTTGACTTGCATGAGATTACATTTAACCTACGTAAACGATTAACAATGTCCATGATTCACTTAACATGTTGTCATTTAATGCACAAATGATGATCTCATGTCGTGTCTTCCCAGCAAACACTGTAACATTATCAATGTTGAGACAATGTAACTGGGAAGTCGCAACATTAATTAACACACACATCCCTCCCCCCGTGCGTGGTTTCATATGGGTAGTGGGCTAAAGATATACTGCAGCCCGGCCTAGGTCACAGCTCTTTGGGGAGGATTGACCGTTGCACCCTCGGCCAAACTCTGGCCTCCCCTTTGCAGCTGCCTCTCCTCTCTCCTCTCCGGGGCCCTGTCAAAGCATCGGGCCCCTCCAGGTCCCCCCAGGCCCCGTCCCAAAGACCCGCCTGGCTTCCTGTAAAAGAAAACACATTAACCACTGTGCTGCGACTACAACTGGCCCCTAAGTCTCATTCTCCCCTCTATTCCCCACCCTAACCCCCAAATCCCCCAATCCATGGCCCAGTTTTGGAGGGGTGGGAAAACGAGCAGCTGACTTGAGCGAAAAACAGGAAGTGAATGAGTGACACAGTCCGGCCCTTAATTTGTCTGACACTTGACGTTGTAAAGCCCCTTCTCTTGTTACATTATCTCTTCCTTGTTCCCTCATGCTTCTCTCCCTCTCTAGAACATGCAGTTCTTAGGGGCCACAGCCATTCCCTCATGCTTCTCTCCCTCTCTAGAACATGCAGTTCTTAGGGGCCACAGCCATTCCCTCATGCTTCTCTCCCTCTCTAGAACATGCAGTTCTTAGGGGCCACAGCCATTCCCTCATGCTTCTCTCCCTCTCTAGAACCTGCAGCTCTTGGGGGCCACAGACATTCTTTAATGTTTCTCTCCCTCTCTAGAACCTGCAGTTCTTGGGGGCCACAGCAATTCTCTGTTTCTCTCCCTCTCTAGAACCTGCAGCTCTTAGGGGCCACAGCCATTGAGGACAAGCTCCAGGACAAGGTGCCTGAGACCATTGAGACACTGATGAAGGCTGACATCAAGATCTGGATCCTGACCGGGGACAAGCAGGAAACTGCCATCAACATCGGTAAGACTACACAAACAGTAAAGTGAACCAGAAACATAAAAAAACATTAAAACGATATCATTCCCTAACATTGTGAAATAAAATCTCTACTGAGGAAAGCTCAGTCAGCACTGTGACCATGGGGCAAAGCTCAGTCAGCACTGTGACCATGGGGCATAGCTCAGTCAGCACTGTGACCATGGGGCAAATCTCAGTCAGCACTGTGACCATGGGGCAAAGCTCAGTCAGCACTGTGACCATGGGGCAAAGCTCAGTCAGCACTGTGACCATGGGGCAAAGCTCAGTCAGCACTGTGACCATGGGGCAAAGCTCAGTCAGCACTGTGACCATGGGGCAAAGCTCAGTCAGCACTGTGACCATGGGGCAAAGCTCAGTCAGCACTGTGACCATGGGGCAAAGCTCAGTCAGCACTGTGACCATGGGGCAAAGCTCAGTCAGCACTGTGACCATGGGGCAAAGCTCAGTCAGCACTGTGACCATGGGGCAAAGCTCAGTCAGCACTGTGACCATGGGGCCAAGCTCAGTCAGCGGAGTGGCCATGGGGCCAAGCTCAGTCAGCGGAGTGGCCATGGGGCCAAGCTCAGTCAGCGGAGTGGCCATGGGGCCAAGCTCAGTCAGCGGAGTGGCCATGGGGCCAAGCTCAGTCAGCGGAGTGGCCATGGGGGCAAAACGGTCTATTGACAAGAAGATTTTCTCTATAAAAGTTGGCACAACATGTTTCTAAATGCACATGATGTATTGCTACACCACATTGATGTTGACAGGAATAACATTGCGTGCGCACACTCATACAAACAAAAGAATGCATACACACACACGCAAAACATCTCACATACGTACCTGGTATTCACAGGGGTTTCAACATTACCATTGCTGACGTTGGGCATGTGCACCCTCCCTCCCCATGTTCCCCCACAAAGAGCGTTGCTTAGCCCTCAGCTGTGGCCGTAGTAGTAAAATTGCTAAAAACGTGCAGGCCTCGAAACAGCAAACCCGATTACAGGAGCGTCCGGGAAAATAGATAATAAAAGGTGTCCGTTTGTGGCCACCTACCTTCCTTGGGGCTGAATCAGCCCTTTGTGCCCCACTGGCCAGCTGTGCGGGGGCCTGCGAGCGCTAGAAGCTCAGGGGAAGTATTTTTACAGGTCCGCCGCTTGACTGAGTCGCTCTGTAAAACGCCTCTGAATATTTACTTTGTTTTTTACCGCTTTCCTCATCCTCCTCCTCCTGAAAAAAAAAAAGTAAAACTGCTGCCTAGGTTTGTGGCACACCTTTCGTGGCTAAAGGCGGGCTGGCGAACAAGACTGTCCCGTTCTCCGTGTTCTCTTTTCCCAGCGTCTCCCTGCCTGTGGTGGCCCATGCCGTGAAAATGGCCTCATGCCACCCCTGGGACGAGCTTGTAAAACTATGTTTACCCGTTTTAAAATTCATCAGGAGCTGAAAACATGGTTGAGCCTGTTTGGCGTTGACCTCTGCTGCTCTAGAGGCTGAGAGCGCAGAGAACTGTCACAGCTGTAATCCAGTCCACTGGAAATGACACATCGTGACAACAACCATTCTGAAACCTTATGAACGTCTCTGCCCTGGCAGAATCAGCAATGATTTCACATTAAATGACCTGATTCTAAAGCTGCGCTTGATGCTTTAGGCAGGACCACTTGGACTACGACTCCATGAAAGCACACTGCCCGCTGGTGTAGTGTGTTCAGAGTGTATTCAGTCTCCCAGCACATCACTGGAGCGAGGACGGCCAGGCAAACAGCACCATGTTAGTCTTGGCTGAGGGGGGCTTCGTCCCCTCTTGGAAGGCAGACATGAAAGGGCAAACGCCTTCCAAACTGCCAACGCAAACACTGGCCTACCCTAACAACCCACTACCCTCACCATGCCCAGTGATTTAGCGGAGTGCCACCCCCACCTTCCCTCCTAATACCCACTGCCCCGGCAGCCATTTTGAGAACCCACTATGACCACATTGTGCAGCTTTAATTACTTACCCCCCCAAACAACTAACAAACCTCTGGTGTTACCGTGTGACACGGTGTCGCGCCGTTCGCATTCCCCAACTCCTTGGAGAGCACTGTTGTTTAGTTCCGCCAGGCCCCAAAAAACAAGGAATTTACTTTTTCTGGTGAATAAAAAGGGCAGTTTGGTCAGAGTCAACTGATCCTTTAAGATAAACAAATTAAGCTAGGGGCTTTTGCAGGGGTTGACAGGGGGGGTATAGAGGCGGGAGATATTTTACACGTGTTGGCAGATTTTTGTGCGTTAACATTTAAGAAAACAATCCGCCAGGTCCAGACCTCCACCCTGTTTGTTGTTGATTTGAGCCTCTGGAGGTGAAACCTGCACACTCCTCATACATACCCCCCCGTGTGTGTGTGTGTGGTTCTCTTACACATTCACACCCAAACACACACTTATACATGCAGATGTGAAACGGGAGTCAATTCCAAGCTCGACCAAGCCCACAATGCTTGTGTGGTCACTTCACAGATGGTCCACTCTGATATTGCTCAGGAATTAGCCTGAGGATTTAGGTAGGCTCATTTTTGGGGGGTGCACAACTATATCCCCCTGAGAGCCACTATCTCTCACCTTTCTAGTGACCCTGACCGGAGCCAAAATGGCCTCTCCCTGGGGAACCATGTTGAACAAACAATGGTGTAACTGCCCCCTTAACCCAGGAGACAGACATGTAACCTCGAGTATTACTCATGGTTTTTACCACTGATGGACTCAAGACTGTCGCTGTGCACCTAATGAAGTTCCAATAATTTGTCTTTTCACCCTATTGTGACTTTAGCTAATAACAAAGGGAAAGCAAACAGAGCTCAATTTCAGGAGGGAGTACATATTACCTATTATTTGTCATTTATTCAGTATTTAGTATTAGTTTATTTTGAAAATATAATCATGATGTATAATTAATTATATAACGGCCACTTTATTTGGATTGTCCAGCTAGTCCTTCTATAGATGCTCTACAGATTGTCATACTATTTGTTGATAAGCAACTGCTTGCTTAGGTTATGGCTAGGGTTAGTGTGAGGGCTAGGGTTAGTGTGAGGGCTAGGGTTAGTGTGAGGGCTAGGGTTAGTGTGAGGGTTAGTGTGAGGGCTAGGGTTAGTGTGAGGGCTAGGGTTAGTTGAAATGTTACTGATAGTAATGTATATAGTCCATCTGTAGATGCTCTACGGACTATCCAAATGAAGTGTTACCAATATAATGTATGACAGCGTGAAAAATCTTTTCCACAGTACTTCAGTATGTTTTTGATATTTGCACAAACTGACATTGCAGCTCATCTCTTGTTTCACTTGACCCTCTCCAGGACACTCCTGCAAACTTCTGACCAAGAACATGGGCATGCTGGTGATCAACGAAGACACACTTGACGTGAGTATGGCAGACTGGCGTCATGTTATTAATAATAATCTCCAATATCACTTTCATTGAACAGGGAATGCTCTATATTTTAGCAACCTGTAGGCTTACATTGTGGACTGTATACCGTCCCACAAGATCCTTAAAGGGACAATCTGGGATTGGTACGTCCATGTTTGGAATTGTAAATGAATGATGTAGGTCAGTCTATGAATTTAAGAGTGGTTACATTTCTCCAGTGAAGAGTGGTTACATTTCTCCAGTGAAGAGTGGTTACATTTCTCCAGCTTTGTTGTTTTTTGAATGCCAGATTGCCCCTTTTAAAAAGCTGTTTTATTGAACTGTTGCAATGGATTTTCCTATGTTTTGAGTTACTGTTATGTTAGTAGTGCTGTCACTCAGCACAATCCAAATCGCAATGCTCCCTCTCAACCTCAATTATAATCATAATCCATCCCTGTGTGTGAAACAAAAATACCAATCTGGTCTGGTTTGTAACCTGGAGCCCGCTAAGAATGTCAAACACGCTCTTTGTACCAAAGGTACGTCACCACCACCAATGCCTGACAGTGTAATCCTGCTTAAGACCAAGCTCGGTGTGTGTCCTGGTGTCCCACAATCAGATAGGGCTGTTGATTACTGTTAGCTCATTAGTTGATCGTTAAATCGTTGCCGTCACTCCAATAAATGCTGGAGAAAAAAAAGTTTTGTGTAGACTTCCATGAATGAAACCAGATAGAAAGTATAGTACCAGTCAAAAGTTTGGACACACCTACTCATTCCAGGGTTTCTCTTTATTTTTACTATTTTCTACGTTGTAGAATAATAGTGAAGACATCAACACTTTGAAATAACACATATGGAATCATGTAGTAACTAAAGTGTTAAACAAATCAAAATATATTTGAGATTCTTCAAAGTAGACACCTTTTGCCTTGATGACAGCTTTGCACACTCTTGTATAAAGAAAAATCCTTGAATGAGTAGGTGTCCAACCTTTGACTGGTACTGTATGTAGAAAACATAATGGAGCTATATATTTGTTAATAAGGTCATGTTTGAGAACTAACAATCACCCCCCCCCCCCCCCAAAAAAAAACTAGACAGTAATGGGGGCCGACATTGATTTCGTTATATTGTTCGAGTCACTCAGATTGCATAAGAACACGGCATAAGTCATGGCAAAATGTGTAGAATTGCTGTAAATTAGCTTTAAAACATCACAAAGCATGCCCCATTCAAAAAAATATAGAACTAAGAACAGATATAACCCTTGGTTCACTCCAGACCTGACTGCCCTTGACCAGCACAAAAACATCCTGTGGCGTACTGCGTTAGCATCGAATAGCCCCCGCGATATGCAACTTTTCAGGGAAGTCAGGAACCAATATACACAGTCAGTTAGGAAAGCAAAGGCTAGCTTTTTCAAACAGAAATTTGCATCCTGTAGCACCAATTCCAAAAAGTTCTGGGACACTGTAAAGTCCATGGAGAATAAGAGCACCTCCTCCCAACTGCCCACTGCACTGAGGCTAGGAAACACTGTCACCACCGATAAATCTACGATAATCGAAAATTTCAAAAAGCATTTTTTCTACGGCTGGCCATGCTTTCCACCAGGCTACCCATACCCCGGCCAACAGCTCTGCACCCCCCGCAGCAACTTGCCCAAGCCCCCCCGGCTTCTCCTTCACCCACTTCCTGATAGCTGATGTTCTGAAAGAGCTGCAAAATCTGGACCCCTACAAATCAGCTGGGATAGACAATCTGGACCCTCTCTTTCAAAAATTATCCGCCGCAATTGTTGCAACCCCTATTACTAGCCTGTTCAACCTCTTTCGTATCGTCTGAGATCCCTAAAGATTGGAAAGCTGCCGCGGTCATCCCCCTCGTCAAAGGGGGAGACACTCTAGACCCAACCTGCCATGCCTTTCTAAAGTCTTTTGAGAGGTTACCGTAATTTCCGGACTATTAAGCGCACCTGAATATAAGCCGCACCCACTGAATTTAAAAAATATATATTATTTTGAACATAAGCCGCACATGTCTATAAGCCACAGCTGCCTACCGGTACATTGAAACAAATTAACTTTAAACAGGCTTTAACGAAACACGGCTTGTAAAAAAAAAAAAATGTGCAGTAAGCTTTAGTTGTCTTTTTGCACTGAGTCAATTCCTCACGCTGCTGTTTCCAACGTCTTATCATCAACTCATTAAGACCAAGCTCCCGTGCAGCAGCTCTATTTCCCTTTACAACAGCCAGATCAATCGCCTTCAACTTGAAAGCTGCATCATATGCATTTCTCCGTGTCTTTGCCATGATGAGGGTGACAAAATGACTACCGTTTGAGAGCGCTCGATTTAATCTAAACAGTAAACAAAAAAGTTGTTTGACCGTAACCCGTTCGGCAATTTCATTGGTCTAATGAAAGCTTCATGCCGCCAAAAAACTGAGCACGTCACAGAATGTGTTTTTTGGGAGAAAAAAAAACATTTGAAAGCGGGAAAAATCCATATATTAGCCGCGTCGTTGTTTACGCCGCGAGGTTCAAAGCCTGGGAAAAAAGTTGCGGCTTATAGTCCAGAATTTACGGTAGTTAACAAACAGATCACTGACCATTTCGAATCCAACTGTACCTTCTCCAATCTAGTTTCCGAGCTGGTCATGGGTGCACCTCAGCCACACTCAAGGTACTAAACGATATCATAATAGCCATCGATAAAAGACAGTACTGTGCAGCCGTCTTCGTCGATCTGGCCAAAGCTTTCGACTCTATCAATCACCGCATTCTTATCGGCAGACTCAATAGCCTTAGTTTCTCAAATGACTGCCTCGCCTGGTTCACCAACTACTTCTCAGGTAGAGTTCAGTGTGTCAAATCGGAGGGCCTGTTGTCCGGACCTCTGGCAGTCTCTATGGGGGTGCCACAGGGTTCAATTCTCAGGCCGACTCTTTTCTCTGTATTGATCACTCTTGCTGCTGGTGATTCTCTGATCCACCTCAACGCAGATGACACCATTCTGTATACATATGGCCCTTCTTTGGACACTGTGTTAACAAACCTCCAAATCAGCTTCAACGCCATACAACACTTTTTCCGTGGCCTCCAACTGCTCTTAAATGCTAGTAAAACTGAATGCATGCTCTTCAACCGATCGCTACCCGCCCGCCTAGCATCACTACTCTGGACGGTTCTGACTTAGAATATGCGGACAACTACAAATACCTAGGTGTCTGGTTAGACTGTAAACTCTCCTTCCAGACTCACATTAAGCATCTCCAATCCAAAATTAAATCTAGAATTGGCTTCCTATTTTGCAGCAAAGCCTCCTTCACTCATGCTGCCAAACATACCCTCGTAAAACGGACTATTCTACCGATCCTTGACTTTGGCGATGTAATTTACAAAATAGCCTCCAACACTCTACTCAGCAAATTGGATGCAGTCCATCACAGTGCCATCCGTTTTGTCACCAAAGCCCCATATACTACCCACCACTGCGACCTGTATGCTCTCGTTGGCTGGCCCTCGCTACATATTTGTCGCCAAACTCACTGGCTCCAGGTCATCTAGAAGTCTTTGCTAGGTAAAGCCACGCCTTATCTCAGCTCACTGGTCACCATAGCAACACCCACCTGTAGCGCTCCAGCAGGTATATTTCACTGGTCATCCCCAAGGCCAACACCTCATTTGGCCGCCTTTCCTTCCAGTTCTCTGCTGCCAATGACTGGAACGAATTGCAGAATTCACTGAAGGTGGAGTCTTATATCTCCCTCTCTAACTTTAAGCATCAGCTGTCAGAGCAGCTTACCAACCACTGCACCTGTACACAGCCCATCTGTAAATAGCCCATCCAACTACCTCATCTCCATATTGTTATTTGTTTAGCTCTTTTGCACCCCTTGTATCTCTACTTGCACATCTATCACTCCAGTGTTACTGCTAAATTGTAATTATTTTGCCACTATGGCTTATTTATTGCCTTACCTCCCTAATCTTACTACATTTGCACACACTGTATATATATTTTTTCTATTGTGTTATTTTCCCATGTGTAACTCTGTGTCGCACTGCTTTGCTTTATCTTGGTCAGGTTGCAGTTGTAAATGAGAACTTGTTCTCAACTGGCCTACCTGGTTAAATAAAGGTGAAATTAAATAAACAATCTTTTCACTTCAAATCTTTTTCCAGAGCTGATCTGATTGGTCCAAAGAAGCCTCCATCCAGAGGGTTGTAGTGAAGTATACCCCAGCTAGTCACAGGGGCTCTGGCGGGGCCGGGGGCTCTGGCGGGGCCGGGGGCTCTGGCGGGGCCGGGGGCTCTGGCGGGGCCGGGGGCTCTGGCGTGGTTGGGGCTCTGTTGGGGTTGGGGCTGTGGGGCTCTGACAGGGCCTAGTGGCCTGGTTGGAAAGGGAGATGTCGGTCAGCACATAGCCAGAGCCCTGCATGCCGCCTTCTGCAAGATTGAGAAAAGAACAGAAGGCGGCTCGGGGAGGACCCCTCCACCCAATCCTAAACCCCTTTAAAAGTAGAGGGGGAAGAGGTCAGCAGGGAGTCTTGAATGTTGTTGGAGGGACGTAAAGGTGGAAAAGAGACTGCTGCTGTTCTCCAGGAGAGGAAGCGAGGGAGCAGAGCGGAGGATGGAGGAGGAAGCGCTCACTATGTGAGCCCAGTGTGCCGGAGCAGGAGTGATGGATGCACGGAGGTGATACAGCGATGACCGACGACCTTCACTCTGTCAACCCGGCTGGTTAGCGTGATAAATGGAGGTAGAGAGGAGAAGTTTCAGACACCGCCGTTCATAAAGCATAAAACACGCGGATGGCTCATTTTGAAATGTCAGCTCCTATTCTCCTGTGGCTCAGCAGATGCCTATAAGTTTGCTTGTAAAATATGGAGGAATTCTCTCCTCAATGAACAGAGGTCCTGTCGGCGGTGCTGCTGGGAATTGGAGATCTTCTCATGTTGTGCTCGAGAGTAATTGGAGTGCGTCCCCCCCCCTTTCCGTGTTTAGAACAATTCTCAAAGAGAGGGTGAAGTTTTAGAAGGCTTGAAAGCGGCCCGAGATCTCTTCTGTGCTAAATCTTCCACCCCACCCAGGGCCTGGAGAACACACTGACTGGTGGATCTGCCATGGCTGAACACTGGACCTGGAGAACACACTGACTGGTGGAGCTGCCATGGCTGAACACTGGGCCTGGAGAACACACTGACTGGTGGAGCTGCCATGGCTGAACACTGGACCTGGAGAACACACTGACTGGTGGAGCTGCCATGGCTGAACACTGGACCTGGAGAACACACTGACTGGTGGAGCTGCCATGGCTGAACACTGGACCTGGAGAACACACTGACTGGTGGAGCTGCCATGGCTGAACACTGGGCCTGGAGAACACACTGACTGGTGGAGCTGCCATGGCTGAACACTGGACCTGGAGAACACACTGACTGGTGGAGCTGCCATGGCTGAACACTGGGCCTGGAGAACACACTGACTGGTGGAGCTGCCATGGCTGAACACTGGGCCTGGAGAACACACTGACTGGTGGAGCTGCCATGGCTGAACACTGGACCTGGAGAACACACTGACTGGTGGAGCTGCCATGGCTGAACACTGGACCTGGAGAACACACTGACTGGTGGAGCTGCCATGGCTGAACACTGGACCTGGAGAACACACTGACTGGTGGAGCTGCCATGGCTGAACACTGGACCTGGAGAACACACTGACTGGGTAGTGTGCGTGCCTGCGTGGGTTGTCGATGTTGGTGTGTGCACGGATGTGCATAGGTCTGTGTGCTTTATGTATCTGTGTGTCGGATATGCCCCTCTTTGGGTCAGTCCAAGGTTGTATAGAACTGTACGAGACTAATGGATACACGTCCTCTAATTCGGAATCCCTGTCAAGTGTGTCATGTCATGTTTGCTACATCACTCAAGAGTTGCATCAACAATGGGGCTCAAAGTCTTGATTAGCCACTCTTAAACCAAACACAAAACTAGTCACATAGGCTAAACTGGTCAGTATAGCCATAACAAAGAGGCTTTAGGAGACAAGTAGCATTAGCACTAAAATACCTCTGTGGAAATGGGGGGGGGGGAATGGGCACCCTACTTGAGCAAATGGCTGCACTGTTTGTGGTTATCGTGATTTTGTGATAAATCACTTGTATCCAAGCACATACGTTCCCAGACATATACTTTACAAAGTCAGTACTGTACACATGCTTCCATACATTAGTGTTCCCTCTTAGTGTGTTGCCAGTTCACCCTGTTAGAATCTCACATTTTTTTGTTCCATGGTTGAATTCCGATATCAAATGTGATACTATGCTCACTGTATGATGTAGCTGTTACCGCAGCACACCCCAGCGCTTGCAAGCCTGTGGCCTGTTTTATGGCCCCGATCAGGAATGGGCACACTCATTTGGAGAAGTCCTGACAGCTGCACTCCTCCCTGTCTCCTCTCTCTTGTTCAATTTCTCTACCTCTTTAGCCCCTCCCCCATCTGTCTCTTTCTCTCTCTCTCTCTCTGTGTGTGTCGGTCAGCTTTGAAACCTGAGGCCTTTCTCTCCAAATATTGTCCTTCAAGCTTGGGTTTCAGAGCTTTGTTATGCCAGGAGAGGGTTGCATGGCCCCGTCAGTTCCCTTAGGTATCGAACCCTCCTCAACGGACCCTTCCCAAGCCTCATTCATGACCACTAGGTCACTCCTGCGTTGCATAATGCTCATGCCCGGCCGAACCATCTGTTCAATGCGTTAGGTGTGACCACCTTCGGGTGGAAGGGCCCACCTAGGCCTCGTAACCCAGTTCATGCCCTCGATTCCGTACACAGCCGGAAGCGGATACCTATGAGTCTCACACACTGACCTCACTTTTCAGACCACACCAGTCCGCCGGAGTCTACCACTCCCATGGGCAAACAGGGCCACTTTCCACCCTTCTTTATGAGTTTCCCTTTACAATCGTTTGAGTCACTTCATAGTTATGGGCTGTTAGTCATACAGGAGAATATACAGGACAATGTTGATCCCCAATAATGGAAGTGAGGCCAGAGTAAAAAAGTTGCTCTAGGAGATGCAATGTATCCTACTGCCCAAAGAAATATTACCAGGTTATCAGATTTCATCTATGTTGTTTTAAGCAGTCGTATATCTTATTTCCATTAACCAAGCCCATGGCCCCAGAACTTCATGCTCGCAATCCTCTTTTTTATAAGCAGATCCATACTTGTTCCGGTCACTCTTGGAAATGGATCCTTGTTTGGGGTTTCATTTCCTGATGGGTTTGGCATCTGGGAAATGGTTGGAGAAGTTTTCTCCAGATGCACAGATGATGTCACCACGACTAGGTCCATCTTCATCCTGGGCTTTCCTGAGTGCAGGATGTTGGCTATAGCTGCCCCTATTAGAGGGCACTTCATCTTCCTGGCCATCCTCAATATTTATGGCATTTCAACATTGCTTGTCATCATAGCACTATATCACACACGACTCGAGAATGCATCCATTCACGTCCCAAACCTTTTGCTCGGTTTGGGGTTTTAGTAATCGCCTCTTGGCCAGGCGTCTGGATAGTCTGTCCAATAGGCATGTAAAACACAGGTCAAACATGGAGGACAGCTGCTTTACGACAGCTTAGTAAGAGAACGGAGAGTGGGGAGAGCAGGGGCTTATCTTTTTAACAGCCCTTATTGATTTAGGGACTTATAAAAGATGGGGCCTCCGAGGACGCTCACAAGCCAGGTTACGACTTAGGACTTTCGAATGGGCTTTCAAGCACAGCGCTGACCTGATATCTGTGGAAATCGTATCTAGCAGGGACCCGTATGCGCTTCTTGGTTTCCGACATGAAACGCAGAGGATGGCGGATCCCAATGACATATGTCTAGGGTGTCTGTCCTCACGGGAGCCCATACATATGAGCTTTCGCTCCAGCAGATGATCCGAGGAATCACTCTTTATGGGGGAAATTATATAGAGGTTCAGTGCATTCCCAAGCCAAACACCACCCATCCGCCAGCACACCCTAAGCCTTAGAATAACAGTCTCTTATTTAAGGCCCTATTTGCCATTTGAAGAGTAATTCTGAGTTTGAAACATAAAACCAACAGAGGGGTAAATGTAGTATCCATATTATTCAAGTCGGCAGTTATTAAAATCATCCAGGTTTAATCAGCATATGGAAATATTCCTGGCTTCCAGTTTGGAGAAATTCAGCTGGCTAGGGACATTCCTGAAAAATTGCTCGTAAACCCAGACGAATGTACAGTACTTGGTTGCTGAGAACAAAATGATGGAACTGGGCAGTGAGAGAGTAGAATCCCTATTTTGTCTTTCCTATACTATTGGTATTAATGCCGTGTGACGTTATGCTTTTCCAAATGAACCATCGAACCATTTCTAATCGAGTATGCCTTATGTATTGTTGTGTATATTTATTTTCTTATGATGTTCTATCATCTAGTAAATGTAAATTGGCTTGGCAAGTTTGAATAATCTTTACCATATGTCATCATAGCACTGTAAAAATTATAACGGCATCGATGATGTCATTGAAATCACTGGAGGATAGGGTTACCGAGCATCGTGTTCTATCAAAAGCATTTCATTGATAACCATATTTAATTTGCTTCATTGTAATTTGTATCATATATTCTGTCTAGATAGTTCTAATGATGAGAAAATGTATGCCTTTTCAGGCAACCAGGGAGACCCTCAGCCACCACTGTGGAATGCTGGGAGACGCCCTTTACAAGGAGAACGATTTCGCTCTCATCATCGATGGAAATACTCTAAAATACGCCCTCACGTTTGGAGCACGGCAGTACTTCCTAGACCTCGCCTTGTCCTGTAAAGCCGTGATATGCTGCAGGTAAGGCCCAGTCACCTATAACAGCATTACACTATAGCGTGTGTACATAGTACATGCATTCAACTTCATAAGTTACCCATTTACTGTTCGAAAAGTGTTAAAACCACACAGTAGACACACTGTACTCTGGTTCAGACGCTCATTGGATGTTTCCTGTTGAGAGAACTGAGAACCAAGACTCCAAGTACAGAGAATCCCAAAGTTGTTAGTTCAGTTGGCATTAAATCGGCGTACAATTTTAGCCTAATGTACCGTCGGAGCAAATCAGGACAAACCTGAGCATTCAAGGTTTATGCTCTGCCCTGAAAGGTAATCATTTAGTGTGTAGTTCATGTATTTTACAAGAGCAATTTAAAACCGGAGGTAGTCCCCCCAAAAATGGTAACGTTAGAAATACGAAGGTACCGGCGTGTGTTGATTTGCACTTGCCGCATAAATAAAGTACTGGAGTGCTCAGGAGCCTGTGAAGAGATCTGGACAGAAATCAGTGCCACGTTTCTTAGGGACAACAAACTACATACAGGTGCCACACTGCCATGATCCAATACAAGACATCAGCTTTTTTTTGTGCTACTTTCTCTCGTTATACAGCACCCTGAGCGCTAACAGACCTTGGGAGATGAACAAGGAGGTCTCTTTAGGCATGTAGAAAAAACATAAACCTGTCTCACAGGGTTGGGCTAACCTGAACCACGACATCCAGTTTGCAACACCTTCTCTTGAGAGTTGTACTGTAGCTGTACATCATGGAGTGCATCTCAAATGGCACCCTATTCCCTATATAGAGCCCTGGTCAAAAATAGTGCACTATATAGGGAATAGGGTGCATTTTAGATGCATACCATGTCTTCGACCCGGGCCAAGGCAAAGAAAGCTCTGTAGCTTGGAGCTCCGGAAGCCTGTAAGACTCAGCCTGTCATTTCAGGGGTAAAAGTTGGAGAGCTCGAAAAAGGAGGGGCCACAGGAAGTGGGAGATCCATCACATGACGAGTGGTTTTACAGGCGCAGGCAGCCAGGGAGGTCAGCCAGGGGTCAGGTGTGGATGAGATCCGCAGACACGGGGAATTCGTCGAGAATTATCATCCAGAAAATTAGAAATTGCTTGTGTAATACCTAAAGCGACATTGTTTGAAAGACGTCGTTTCGAGTACAGCCTCGGCCTTGTGCTTTGTTGTAAGTCGACTCGGCACCAACCCACCTTGTAACTCCCTTTTCTGTTCTTTAGTTTGAGGAAAGCATTATGCGATGAACTGTACAGAATGCTTTATTTTGTATTCATCCGCATTGTCTAGATGTCTGCACCTCGCTTAGATTGGTCAGTTCTGGAAAATGGCTGAAAGTGTAAAACCTGTTTTGCAGACTCCCCAAAAAATAAGAATTTCCGTGAAAACAGACAGTAAAACCAGGCATATTGCATCTCATTCTAACGTCCTGCGTCACGTCCTACTCTCCTTTAGGGTGTCTCCGCTGCAGAAGTCTGAGGTGGTGGAGATGGTGAAGAAGCAGGTGAAGGTTATCACACTCGCCATCGGCGACGGCGCCAACGATGTGGGAATGATCCAGACGGCACACGTGGGCGTGGGCATCTCTGGCAACGAGGGCCTGCAGGCCGCCAACTCCTCCGACTACTCTATCGCACAGGTGAGGGCTCCGGAGTGAAGTTTCTCCTAGGTACAGATCTAGGATCAGCTTTCCCTCCCCCAATCCTAACATTAACCATTAGTGGGGAAAATGTCAACCTGACCCCGTCAAGGGGCATCTCATTACCCCCACAGGGGAGGAGTTTGGAAGGAGTGTTAGGGTTCAAGGGGTTTACTTTGTGCTGGTGTGCTAGTATCACTGGATCAGATGGGTCATCTTAGCTTACCCAGGTGAGCAGCAGCAGGACAGGCATCTGTTAACACTTTATTCTATAGCCATAGTTAGGAACTGATATAGAAACCCTATCTTGAAAATCCTAATGTATACGCATTACTCTATCAGTAACCAGTTTGTCTGAAAATCATCTTGCATAAGCAGCATTGTGCCGGTAACAAAAGCGACAGGGTTTATCTACTGCATCATTATCTACTGCATCATGGGTTGTTTTTCTTCAGTCTCCTTCCATTATTTTGTGGTATGTGCTGCATATGCCTGTACATATAGCCACAGGGCCTGTGAGCGAGCCAAGGCCAGTTCACTAAAGCACAATGCTGTCTCCATAGCATCGGATTACTCTGACAAAGACTGTCTTGTCTTAAGTGCCCCCATTATCTATCTACATGACATTCAGAATGACGAATGCAGACGGCTTCATTTAATCGGTTTAGGTTGCATCCCGGTAATGTATTGAATTACCTTCCAGGCGTGTTTCACCCTCATTGGCATGTATCGCTGTTCTTTCTTCAATTTACTGTGCAATAAAATCGACCTTTGCAGTTGCAATAGATATTTCCTTGAATTGTACTATACAGGCCACAGCCCTGTCCAGACTCACTCCAATGTATATATTTATATATAGACTGTAGCATCATAGCTGCATAGCAGGACAGTTCAGCATTACACTCCCTGAATACAATGCACAGTACAATACTGTCCATTTACTTAGAAATCTATTTTGTGAGGTCAGCAATACATTCTAGCTCTATGTGATTGAGATCTATAAACAGGACTGTGAAACTTGTTCTGAGATCAGCTGAATGAAGTTCAGGGCCCAGGCACCTCTGCTGTCCATCCGTCATCAGCTCATGGCTGTGGGAATACGTTTGATCCCAGAGTGCCGTGGGTCAGCAGAGCATAATCCCCTTAAACGTTTTAATTTGCTATGGAATACAGTCTCCTCCCTACTGTTTCTCTGAAAGACGACTTGGCCATTAAAATAATCACAATTCTGTTGGCGTTTGACTTCATAAAGGCCTATATGTTACATAAAAGTAAATGACTTAAAGTCACATACAACTCAAGGTCCGTAGAACTGGAAAACAGGATGAGATGTTGAGCTTCCCTACAGCAGCATTACAGTATGTGCATTGTTTCTAAAAGCGAAGCTTGACGGTGACCAAGACAAAACAGTTCCCCAAGAGCAACCTTCTCAATCTAATCAATGTTATCAAAAAGCGATTACACGAATATGACATCCGCCGCATGCCTGAAATAGTAGGATTATCAAAAAGCCATTAAAATATTATGTTGAGCCATGGGAGTGTTCCCCCTCTCTGCCTCTCCCCTTTTCAACAACTTAAGGCAAAACTAAGCCCAAGCTGTATTAAACTCTGACAAGAAATGCCTGGAATGTGTCTGTGAAGACCTTGCCCTCAACTCCCCTCTGGCCCTTCAGTTTCCTGCTTTCAAACGATGATAAGATTGTTCCTTTATTTAATCCAAGAGTTCCTCTCAAATGCTGTTTTTTTTTCTCAAGGCATAGCCCCGGTCCTGGGTTGTCCAGGAACACTCTGTATATAAACTGTATAATGCCTGTCTTACAACTTTTAGGTTATTCATTTATCTTGGCCCTTCTCCTCCCTTCCCTCCCACGCAGTTCAAATACTTGAAGAATCTTTTGCTGGTCCACGGCGCCTGGAATTACAACCGCGTATCCAAGTGTATCCTGTATTGCTTCTACAAGAACATTGTCCTGTACATCATCGAGGTAAGTCATGCAGCTCTCGACACGAACAGCCTCAGTAGGGTTCCCAGGGCAGTGGTAAGGCAGTAAACTAGATTGGTATATAAAAGGTGGATTTTCCGCATGACATTACCAGCTTAAAGTGAAGGGATTTTCCTCTTTCGTATATTTTTATGACTAGGCCTATGCCCTGTATGCTAGTTTGCCAATTTGTCTGTCTCTGTCTATCTATATCTATATATCTATATATCTATCTATCTATCTAACTAATCCTATCTATCTGATTCCATGTATATTCAGGTTTACTGACAGCCAGTCGCCAAGAATCCATTGCCAGTTTTTAGAAAGCTGCAGTATAGATAATAGGAATGCTGCTCACCATGTTAAACCTCTTGGCCTCTGTGGTCTGGGATGGCATTTGACAGAAGCCAGACCTCGTGCTGATAGCAGCTTCAGATCTACCAACAAGAGTGACCTGACAAGCTGAGGGCTTGCTATCAGCACCAACTTTATCACAGGGTGCTTGGACGCTTTCATCTATAGCCCAACACACTTGACTGAAGGAAGTTGCACCTCTGGAACAGCTCAATGTTTTTCTGAAAGTCCCTGAAGCAGTGAAGTTGCCAATTAGCTTTTGGTATGACTAATATACATAAAGTCTGACGTCCCCACAGTAAGGAAACATTATAAATAAACTCAGTTCTCATCGGGCAATACTTTTTTCAACAACAGTTTTTCAAAAACAGTTACCCCCTCTCTTTTGGCTGGCAATCCTTGTGCCCGAAATGTCTGTCCCTCTGGGGAGCCAGTGATACAGACACAGTGAATAACACACTCCCCTCTCCCCCAGAGTGAGACATCACTGTGTGCTCCCAGGCGCACTGGAAGATTAGACAAGGGTCTTCTGGGCCCAATCATCCTGATGATGTCATGAGAATGTCACCACTACTGACAAAATGCTCCCGGCGCGTTACAGAGACCGTAGGGTTGTACGCTGCAAGCGACACAACCCGTACAGAAATATGTGCCATCTTTTTCTGGCTCACTTGATCTTTGAACTCCTTTTTCATCTTGGTTTTGGTTTATGTGCTGCGGTAAATCTCGGCGTAACCCAAAGGATTCTAGCATGTCTGCATCTTGTCTTTGTATGAAGGCCCACGACTATAGAAAATATGTCTTTCAATGGAAGACTGTTTTCTCTAACTTTGCGCTGTTGGGACATGACTTCTGAGAGACTGATATCCAAGATAACATAACCATTTTGAATGGTAGTAATCTGCCTTTGTTGACATGGCAACAGGAAACCCATTTTCATAGGGCATCATAGACGCAAAAGTCCTTGAATTTTGTCTCGTTCACCATTTCCCTTTGACTCAATGTACACTCTAAGTACAGCTTGGATTTCTGTCAAACCATTTAGGTATAGGATACCAAATGTAAATGAGAAACAAAAATTCAATTCAAATTGCAATCAAGGGCTGCCGCTGCTGGAGGCAAATACACAGTATGGTCAGAAATTAGACCTTTAAATGCTAATTCCTTTCATGTTGTCTTGGCTTTTGCCCCCGTCTTGTTGCATCCACTGCGAAACACTCTTTGAACTTGAAATAGTTGGCAAAAATGTTGACATCACACACCAGGCCGTATGACCCTCTCTCATTCCTTTATGTAAATGATCCATGGACTTGACTAGTGGTGGTTTTCCTGTCTGAATCCCCCCACTTTATTTAGCCTCTTGTGTCCAGCCACCAGCGCTCTTTCAAATATACCAGTTCCCTTTTCATAAAAGCAGGTTGTATCTCTCCGCTTGTCCGCAAGGCGAGTCTCTTCCCAGCACACCTTTTGTTAACGCCCTGAAAATGTAACTCCCCCTTCTTCTCTGTACCCTCCTTCAGGGGATTCATATACATAATAGAGGATTTTCTTCACAGTTTTGCAGCTTTGGAAAGTATAAAACACCCCTGTTTTGTAAGGGCCTGACAGCCAAGACACTAGCAACCCAGGGGAGGGCTAAAAGTTACATTTGTTGCACTAATAGGCTTACTTTTGTAGGCACATGTTTTTACTCTCCGGCTCCCAGGCCATGTCCTTGAATCAGAAACGGGGAGAAAAGTAGTAAAGGGTCATTTTAACTTTTCTCTGAGAACATTGTCTGTTTCAGTGCGCATTAGAAACTGAATAGCATGGCTAGGAGATTGTATAGAGGACTGTAGCCTGGCCTTCTCTGGTCTCAATTGTTCTGTTCTCTCCTTCTCTGTCTAGCATTAACCTTTGGTGGTTTCAAAAGCATAGAGGGGGAAAAGGGTTTTTCAAGGCCATTGTAGGGAAATGTCAGTGTAGACCGAGAGGAAGAGGCAAAATGAGAGTTTTCATTCTCGCCAAAATATGCCCAATGCGTTTCTATGGGCTTATTTTGGACCTAAGCTTGTTGCGTGCTTTCCCCCCATTTGGGACAACGACTCCCGTTGGTTAGGGCGGAGACATGACCGTCTTGTCATTATATACAGATGTCTGGTGGTGGGAGCAGCAGCTGTGTTTATAATTGCTGTTTTGTTGGGAGCCTGGATGGATGGAGGTTAATTGAGAGTCAGAAAGTGAGGGAGGGACAGGTGGGGCTGCCACTCAATGCCCCAGTCAGGTTTCTCATGGTCTCTCTCTCCCCCAGCTAATGAGCTGTCTTTTTCTGACAGGACACTCATTCAGAGGGAGAACTCTAACTTGACAGGACTTTTAACTTTTTCATAACTTTTTGAGGTATAGTTGGAGGAAGACCATAATGATCAGAACATTACAGGGGAAATGAGGGAGCTGAAGATACTCTAAAGAGTTATGTTACACACATGCCAAAGGATATTTAACGCAGCAGTCATACGGTACTTTCCTCTGTCTATAATCTTTGCAAAGCTAAACAAACTAAACAAAAACTATTAGAAAAAATGGAAGGATGAGCCACATTCAAAGAAGATACATTTTCAATGATGTTGCCATAGCGACTTCATTCAAATGTTTGGTCCAGCTTTGTGTGTGTGTGTGTGTGTGTGTGTGTGTGTGTGTGTGAGAGACTCCCCTAGTGCAGAGCCTGCTGACTGGTGCCACACTGTGAATCCATCCACCAACCAGGGCCCCATCCAGCATATTTACTAGCTCCTCTTTCTTCATCCCTCTTTCTCCTTTGCCTTTTTATATAGGGGATAAGGAGTCTGTTGGTATTTTTTCAGGGGTTCTGCATAGGAGCAAAGAGTGCTGTCATTTTGTTGAGAACAAATGTCACTCCTCTCTCTCCCTCCACCCACTTCTTCCCACAGAGACGCCTACGGAGCTGTGGGATGGCGTCTCGGAATCATTGATTTTTGATTCTGCTGATGAATAACCAGGGACCTTCTTTATTGGCGGCTCGCTTTCCTTCCTCCGATCTGTTTTTCCAAATGTGCACTGGTAGCGAGAGGTCAGCCGCAGCCCTCTTCTGAGGGGAAAAAATAAGAAAGAAAAACCCCTGCCTGGACCTTTCCCTAATGAGCGAATCAATGCATCTGTCTCAAGAGAGAGGGAGAGTGGGTGAGAGGGGTGCTGGCGGGACCTGAAGGACCAGGCCAAAACACTCAGGCAGAAGCTGTTACAGCATGCTCTGAATAGGCTTCTTTTTAAACTTAGCACAACAATATATCAGCCCGGAGCCCCTCATTGAGCCAGCCCTTAATTAATTCAGCACTTTGACCCGCCCGCTAGGCCAGCCACATCATACTGCCGGTTTAACCTGCTCCATGGCTTTCGCCTCGTCTCACCGTAACCCGTAGCAACAGGGCCTATATATTATTTAGTGAAGACAGACCCTTAAACACACATTTTATTTCTGATGGATGTACTGTAACATGGGATTCTAATCAAATCAAATCATCACATGCTCCGAATACATCAGGTGTAGACTTTACCGTGAAATGTTTACTTACACGCCCTTCCCCAAAAATGCAAATTCCTCTGTGTGAGGGAGCACAATGCCCAACACATCCGGGAGAGCCACATGTTCTTTGGTGTGTGTGTGTGTAAAAAACAGGAGTTGACCACCAGCATCCCCCACTTTAAAAAGCAGCATCATGGTAGAAAGGAAAAGAGGATAACTAGTCAGTTGTACAACTGAATGCATTCACCTGATGGAGGGAAGATTGGGAACTGGAAGAGGGGGTGGGGTTTAGGAGCGCACATACACACACTTGCTTCACTCTCCTCGCCCAAGGGAATGAACAGGAGGGGTGGGCGGGTGACAGACATTTGTTTTGGGAACATTTTTGCGCATTCGCTCGATTGAATGGGAAGGTCCTGGCTGGTGGGTTGGGAATTTGGCATGTAAAGAGTGGGTGGCGGTGGCGGGTGAGGCCCTTTGTCCAAACTGAGAATTTGTAGTAATTCAGGCCTTCATAATGCAGTTAAATTAAGCGAGGAAATGTTCGCAGCCTGGCCGTGGCACAGAACAGCAACCCGACAGAGAGGGTCTGTCCAACGCCACTGTCTGTCCACACAATTACACAGAGACAGACAGGCTGTTTCACAGTTTCTCACCCGGAAAACAATAAGCCCTTTCTGTGCCTGTCATATGCTTTAATTAACATGGTTGGAAATCAATCGACGTTGTTTATATGGAAACAAGTCCACCATCAATAACAAAATGTGTTATCGTTGCAGTCTCTGGATATTTCTCCAAAAAGTTGTATTTTTCGGTAGTAGTTAGTTTTAGAGCAACAACCAGCTAAATCTACCCTTCCCTGTTTTCCAAAGCGGTGGCAGTTTGTTTCTGGCCTGACAGTTGAAGCTGTGTCCAGACAAGTCTGACTAATGAAGATATGAGGTGATAACTAAGATTCATATGGTTTAGATACATGTTATCTTCACCACCCCCCTCGGTGAGCAGATCCAAGGCTATCTTTATCCAGCCAGTCTGTCCAATCCCATGGCTCCTGCCTCATCACTAAGGCTGGCTGTCACTTGGATGTCGCTTGCTGGCTCATTGGAGGGAAACGGTGGGCTTGATATACTATATGTTCATATGTAATCTCGAGCTAAATCCATGGGAAATATTACACTGTGGAAATGGTATCTCTTAGGCTTCGTTTTGCCACTGCCACTTATTCAGTCATTCTTGGTCCCTGTCTCCTGTCTCCCCCCCCCCCCAAAAAAAAAGATTGAGAGGCAGTGCCTTCAGAGACTAATGATGTGTTGAGCACAGGTCAGAACTTCAAAAGGACCAATATTAGATTTTAGACTCATTCTAGCTCTTTTTACATTGCCTGGAAAAATGTTCTTCAATTCCTTTAGTGAAGGGCATATTACTTAATGTCAGGATGTCTTTTTGATTATACCTAATAGAAATACATTATTTTAACCGAAGTTAACGTTCTAGGAATTAATGATATTGTATTGTATTGGTACAGTATGTGCAGTAGGTGTCAATGTGATGTTTGTTTATTGTCATTAGACAGTGAAGAATGTCCCATCAGAGATGGAGGGTAATGGTGTGATATCTGCAGATCCTCTTTGGACACCCATGGACTGATGCTAATTGACTAATGAGGGCACCTCTCTCCATTACTATCAGTGATGGAAAGCATGCATTCAAACGGGGAGGGGGAGAGACCACATGCACTTCTATCACTGATGAAGGAACCCAATCTACCGCTTGAAAAAACACCTAAAAGATAAATGTGATATCAGCTGAAAAGGAAAATATTCATTTGAGTAAAGATGTGAAACCATTGCCTTTGTGTTGGCAATTATTTTTTAATTTTTTTTTATCTTACCGGTGTCATTAATGACAATCACCTCGCGTCCCTTTCTTCATCAATATTGCACTTCTAATGTCCTTTTTGTCACCTTTAGATCTGGTTTGCCTTCGTCAATGGATTCTCTGGTCAGATTCTGTTTGAGCGCTGGTGCATCGGCCTGTACAATGTGGTGAGTGTTCATGTGATTTACATTACTGTGGAAGCGCATGTTATATAATTCTCCTCCCCTGTTGCTCTCTGGCAAGAAAACTAATTTGCCATGGCACTCCAGACGTGATCCCTTTACTGCGGGAAATGTCCCATTTATTTATGACCTGTTGTCAAGTCCATATTCCCCTCGTGCCCCGAACTATGTACCGAATGTGAGAACAACAGCCTTGCATGCCCCTAAAGAGTGTAGTTAGTGAATGCGGTCATTTGTGAATTATAAAGGAACCGGTGGAATAGAGCAGCACACAACCAGCTCTGAGCAGCTAGTGTCCCACAGGGTTCTGTGTTGGGTCCCCTCCTATTGAACCAATGTCAAATCAAATTGTATTTGTCACGTGCTTCATAAACAACAGGTGTGGACTAACAGTGAAATGCTTACGGGCCCTTCCCAACAATGCAGATAGAAAGAAAATAGAGTAATTATAGAATATAAATTGCGTATTAACATATTCATAATGAGTAACGATAGCTTTGCTATATACACGGGGTGCCAGTACCGAGTCGATGTGCAGGGGTACAAGGTAATTGAGGTAGATATGTACATATAACTAGGAATGTGACAGATTATTAACAGTAGCAGCATTGTATGTGGTGAGTCAAAAAAGTTTGTGCAAAAAGGTTCAATGCAGATAGTCTGGATAGCTATTTGGTTAACTATTTAACTACTTATGGCTTGGGGGTAGAAGGTGTTCAGGGTCCTTTTTGTTCCAGATTTGGTGCATCGGTTCCGCTTGTCATGCGGTAGCAGAGAGAACAGTCTATGACCTGTGTGACTGGAGTCTTAGCCAATTTTTAGGGCCTTCCTCTGAAACTGCCTGGTGTAGAGTTCCTTGATGGCAGGGAGCATGGCCCCAGTGATGTTCTGTCCCATACACACTACTCTGTAGCACCTTGCGGTCAGATGCCAAGCAGTTGCCATACCAAGCGGTGATGCAGCTAGTCAAGATGCTCTCAATGGTGCAGCTGTAGAACTTTTTGAGGATCTGAGGGGCCATGCCAAATCTTTTCAGCCTCCTGAGGGGGAAGAGGTTGTCATGCCCTCTTCACAACTGTGTTGGTGTGTGTGTGGACCATGTTTCTCGTCTGTCAAATGAAGTGAGTGAACGGATGGAAAGAATATTTATTTTAACACCAACTAAACAATAAACATGTAATATTGCATTGTTTGGGTTTTAACTTGTAGCTTTATACTGTTTATTAAAGATGTACCCAAGTCCATAGACAAAAAAAGTGAAGGAAGTGGGATGAGAGAAGTTGCCCGCACATTGTTGACGGCCCGCAAACGGAAGTGAGTTCATCACCGACCAAGAAATTAGAACATAGTCACAGCTCTGGCTGTTTTCAAAATTGCTCAATAAACCGTGGCCCTGTGGCTGGCAGTCTGTCAGAGGCAGCGGGCCGAATCCCCCCCCCCCATGGCGATGCTTGGCACCCTGAATGAGAATAGAGCCCATGCAGTGGAGCATGTCCTTCTGCGGCCCACCAGTCCACAGAGCACCCCAGCCATACTGTACAATACTGACACTCCTTTCACTTCTTCTCTCACTCCTCTTCGCCGTCTCTCTCTCTGCAGAGAGAAACATTACAACACCACATAAAATGACACTTGCGCCGCGAAAATACCTGCTAACTAGTAAGGGCGTTGCAGATGTTCGTCCAAGACAGAGCGTGTCAAATTAAAATAAAAGCCCAAAAGTGCTAAACACTCAACAGCATCCACTCAATAAAATCAGTCAGTCATAACTTCAGCATATGGCCATCAATGCAAAGTGAAGCATTTTTTGTGTGTTTTCAATGCTGTGTACATGGTTTCCTCCCCAAAATGTTTTATGATCACATAAAAAAAATAAAAAAAATTGTCAATTTAGCAGACGCTTTTAACCTTAACCATAGCGATTTACAGGAGCAATTAAGGGCCTTGCTCAAGGGACATCGACAGATTTTTCACTTAGTCGACTCGGTTACTGGCCCAACACTCTTAACCGCTAGATTACATGCTGTCCCAAATGTGGGATGAACTGGGCATGACCTGTCTAGTGGACAGGATGAATAATCTCATGTTGTTGATCATAGTGAGCAAATTATGTCTTTCCAGACATGTATCTTAATAGGACATCATTAGTGTCTCCTTGTTTTCACTAACGAAGTAATGGAATCAATAACGTCTTGAAGGTCCTCGCTATTATAAAAACCCTGGCTTTTATTGGGTTATTCACTGTGGAACGATAAAATTCCTATCTAAAATTGTATCTGATACGGTCTTTGCTAACAGGCCGCTAATTTAATCTGCTGGGATTCTGAGTTTACTACCTTTTATCCTAATTTCTGAGTTTTGTGAGGGGAAATGTTGACATTAGTGTGTTTGTGTTTAGATTTTCACCGCTCTGCCTCCTCTCACGCTGGGCATATTTGAGCGCTCATGCAGGAAAGAGAACATGCTGAAGTACCCGGAACTCTACAAAACCTCCCAGAATGCCATGGGCTTCAACACCAAGGTAGGTCATGTGCCCGTTTGTGCTGCATTGAAGAACGTTAGAGGAACGTTGTCTCAACAATTCCATAATTTTCTGTCATTCCACTTTTATGCCTCATGTTTTATGCGTCATGTTTGTCTGGGACACATTTCCATTCATAGTATAGTCAATGCTTAAGTATTTCTAAGCTTAAATAGGTTAACTTAGGTTTACTTGGCACCAACAAACAAAAAGCGAGACAGAGGACTGCAATTATCCAGGCAGTTTTTTTCTAAACCTCCGTTCTGTCTCCGAATTGACATCCTTTACACACAATGGAGACCTGATAAGCTCCGAAACGCTCCAAACACGTCTGTCCCCATTGGCCTGTCTGACCTATGGGGTCTCTACCACCAGTCTGACCGGGTGCCATGGTCAGAGGGTGTCTGCCTGCCTTTCCGCCTGTCTGTCTGTTGGGGGGGCTGTCGGTTAGCTTTCCCTGCTGTCTGTTAATGAAGATGTCGCCCCTTCTCCACGCCTACCCCCTCCCTCCCTCCATCCACCACCCCCGCCTAACTCCCTTACTTTACCGCCGTGGAGAGCCGGTTAGTGCAGCATGGAGACGGATTAAAGCCCGAGTGACCACAGAGGTCATGAGGGACAGGAGAAGTGGGGGGGATAGCGGCCCGGAGGAGGGGTGGGGGGTGTAAAGGAAGAGTGCTCTTCTGCCAGGGTGTGATGGCATCCAATGTGGAAAATGATGCAATTTGTTTAAGCAAGGGCCTGTTTGCACTGGAGGCCTTCTGCCTTGTCTGGCCTAGCTTGGCCTAAGTACTGTAAATAAGACAACCCCAGTCTACTGGTCTCTCTCTCTCCCCGGAAGGTTGGCCTGCATGGGGCCAGTCACCTCAGTTAGTGACCCACGGACCACAGCCGGCATTTCCCCCTCATAGCTTTTAGTTGTGTCTGGGTGAGAGAAGGGCTCCGTATGGCCCAGTGTTACATGACCCTCCAGAGAATAGCAGGGTGATATTGTGCAAGACAGGCCACAGTCTCTAAAAAAAACTGACTTGTTGATTCATATTGGTTTTCCTCCATTTTTGTTTGACCAGCAATTTCTAAACACATGTAAATAATGACTTGTCCAGGTCACCGTTGTGTTTTAAATGGACTGTCAACTCTTTCCCTCTAATATTGTCTTTGCCACATGGCCCTAGGCGAGGTGCCAAAAATCCAGCAGGAATTTGCCCGAAACCCCTTTCTTTCTGCACGCCTGGGTCTTTTGTACACAAACAGATACTGTCTGGGCGAATTAAAGGCATTTGTGTTGAGGGGGCAGGGGAAGGGTGTGAAATATTTAAGACGTCGCCCGCCCTTGTCACTGTTTCCCCTTTCACCACTGTGTCCCCTTTCACTTTTAATTACATATTCTTGACACTTAAGTCACTCTAATAAACCTCAGTCCCCTGATGTGGCCACCAGTAATTACACTGCCTCACCATCCCCCCCCCCCTCCGCTCTGTGCAACAGCATTAAAAAGGAAGGGGCGTGGACTGGAAATATTTGGCTCGATATAAAGTACATGCATTCATGCTTTTTTAAGCAATTAGGCGCTGCACAATGGGCTTGAATCTTTTAGCCTGGGCACGAACAAGGACAGGCAGGCATTCACACTGGTGTTCTTCGAAACTCGCCGGGATACAGCGGAGGGGGGGTAGAAGTGGGGGGAGGGGAGTGAGGCTTCACTGTGACAAATGATTATGAACATTCGGGGCGGCAGGTAGCCTAGTGGTTAGAGCGTTGGGCCGAAAGGTTGCTGGATCGAATCCCCAAGCTGAAAAGGTACAAATCTGTCGTTCTGCCCCTGAACAAGGCAGTTAACCCACTGTTCCCCAGGAGGCCGTCATTGTAAATAAGAATTTGTTCTTAACTTACTTGCCTAGTTAAATAAATGTTAAATACATTTTAAAAACTATTTATTGATTTCATTAGTATTCGTTAGGTTGCTGGGCACTTGGAAAGTCTGTTTTTTCCACACTGTGTTGTGCTGGGCAGAGTGAGGAGGTTTTGTTGTTCCACACTGTGTTGTGTTGGGCAGAGTGAGGAGGGTGATGTGAGGAGGTGTTGTTCCACACTGTGTTGTGTTGGGCAGAGTGAGGAGGGTGATGTGAGGAGGTGTTGTTCCACACTGTGTTGTGTTGGGCAGAGTGAGGAGGGTGATGTGATGAGGTGTTGTTCCACACTGTGTTGTGTTGGGCAGAGTGAGGAGGGTGATGTGAGGAGGTGTTGTTCCACACTGTGTTGTGTTGGGCAGAGTGAGGAGGGTGATGTGACGAGGTGTTGTTCCACACTGTGTGCTGGGCAGAGTGAGGAGGGTGATGTGATGAGGTGTTGTTGTTCCACACTGTTGTGTTGGGCAGAGTGAGGAGGGTGATTTGACGAGGTGTTGTTCCACACTGTTGTGTTGGGCGGAGTGAGGAGGGTGATGTGACGAGGTGTTGTTGTTCCACACTGTTGTGTTGAGCAGAGTGAGGAGGGTGATGTGACGAGGTGTTGTTGTTCCGCACTGTGTTGTGTTGGGCAGAGTGAGGAGGGTGATGTGAGGTGTTGTTCCACACTGTGTTGTGTTGGGCAGAGTGAGGAGGGTGATGTGACGAGGTGTTGTTCCACACTGTGTGCTGGGCAGAGTGAGGAGGGTGATTTTGACGAGGTGTTGTTGTTCCACACTGTGTTGTGTTGGGCAGAGTGAGGAGGGTGATGTGACGAGGTGTTGTTGTTCCACACTGTGTTGTGTTGGGCAGAGTGAGGAGGGTGATGTGAGGAGGTGTTGTTGTTCCACACTGTGTTGTGTTGGGCAGAGTGAGGAGGGTGATGTGAGGAGGTGTTGTTGTTCCACACTGTGTTGTGTTGGGCAGAGTGAGGAGGGTGATGTGAGGAGGTGTTGTTGTTCCACACTGTGTTGTGTTGGGCAGAGTGAGGAGGGTGATGTGAGGAGGTGTTGTTGTTCCACACTGTGTTGTGTTGGGCAGAGTGAGGAGGGTGATGTGACGAGGTGTTGTTGTTCCACACTGTTATGTTGGGCAGAGTGAGGAGGGTGGTGGTGTTGTTCCACACTGTTGTGTTGGAGGATGAGGTAGGGTAGGGGTGGAGTTAGGGACAGAAGGGAAAGTTGTAGGCGACTTGCCAGTGGGAGGCTAATTGGGTTTAAACGTGTAGTTGTAACATTGGAGATCATCTATCACACATTGAACCACATAGAGAGGGGGTGCTCCTGCCCCGGCGTGGGAGCCTGTTGGCAGGGTGGGAGGTGAAGTAAGGGGGATAAGGGTGGGACTAAGGGCTCTTGTTTTGTTAAGGCGATAGTAAAGGTGAGAAGGTCATGCCAGAGAGGCCAAGGTATGACGTAGAGCCCAGAACAAGACACTCAACCTCCTGTTCCCCTCCCCACCTGTGGACAACAACACTTGGTTTCCTCATCTGTTTCTTTGTGCTCACTAGTGTTTTTTGTATGTAGCCTGCTTTTTATTTTATTTAACTTTTGCAGAAATACTGAGACATTTTCGCATTTGTACAACCAATAATCCGTAGCCCCAGACTTCGCCCCGCAGCCCCAGACTTCGCCCCGCAGCCCCAGACTTCGCCCCGCAGCCCCAGACTTCGCCCCGCAGCCCCAGACTTCGCCCCGCAGCCCCAGACTTCGCCCCGCAGCCCCAGACGTAACTTCCGACCACAGAATCGCCAATTGCCGACTTAACTACACGACACGGATCCACCATTAGGGAATCTGCGCTAAAGGGAACCAAGTTGAAGTACAAGGAAAACCATGCTGCATACGCCCGCTCTTTTAAACAACTGTTTGGCTCGAGAACTAAGAGTTGATCGTTATTCCAAAATTGCTTAAACCTGTGAAAAACGCATCGACTTCAATAAGCCGACGGTTTTATAATTTGTCTTGGATAAGAAATTGAGCATTCATAGAAATAATTTGGTCTTGCTGCCTGCCAAAAATTAATTAAAATGTGAATATTGAGTGAAGTGTCCCCTCCCCCGTTTTATTACAATCTATTTCAACTTTTTTTAGTGGAGCATGGTATGTGAACGAGGGGGCATGAATACAGACTTTTTTGGCCGAGTTGATTTCACGGCCATTTCATGCTACATCACCCTTCAGTGTTGTGTTTGGCGACATCCGAGCATAATGTATATTTGAAACACTGTGGTTTGGTAGAGGAACTATTGATTTAAACGGCTCATCCAAAATCTACAAACACACACCAACAACACACACGTACTGTAGAGTCGCCTGTGTGGAAACACACAAACTACTGTGTGCCCCTTTTCCACCTTCTTACTAATTACCGTAAAAACAAGTTAATCCACGTCAAACATGTCAACTTCTCCGTGTTTTTAGATTGATTTCTGCTTGTTCAGTGCCCTCTTCATTTATTTTCCTCCCGATCTTAAATCTGCATATGAAAGACTGATGATGTGGGGGGGGTCTACAGGAAAGGACAGGGAAAGGGAAATCCCCCCCCCCCACATAGTCCACCCGACTTACATGCACACACCAAACCTACACACATCCCTGCACCCTCTTCTCCAGTCCTACACACAGGAGGATATACAAAGTGTGTGTCAGCGGGGTGGCCATTCAGAGAGGAGGCCCTACAAAACCGCCACTTAGCCAACTGCTGAGCCGGAACAAAGAACCAAGGTCAGTGGTCGCTAGGCGGGTTGGGTCGGCCAACGGGTTTCTCATGCTTTTTCCTCTCCTTTTCTCCCTGGAACCCCCCAACCTACCCAACCCCCTCTCTCCTCCATCCCTCTCTCCCCCCTCCTTGCAGGTCTTCTGGGCCCATTGTCTGAATGGCCTCTTCCACTCGGTCATCCTCTTCTGGGTCCCCCTTACAGCCTTCCAGCACGGTAAGCACCTCCCAGGGACTCTAACCCTGACCTCCCAGGGACTCTAACCTCCCAGGGACTCTAACCCTGAACTCCTAGAGACCCTAACCTCCCAGAGACTCATCTGGCACCTTTTGTATTTGTGACTGAGCCTGGATTTCTAGTCTCTACATGCTCTGGGTGGAATGAGGCCAGTTAACACATACCTTATCTTGATTACTTTTCTTTTTTACCCACAACCTCATGAATTATAAATATTGGAATGCTTGGCACGCACGCACACACACTCTCAAACATTGACACACACACACATTTTCAAGTTCCCTTGTTCAGCTCACACTTCACTATATGGCCAAGTAGCTACAATTCTCAGACTGTGGTAAGGCTCAGGGTAGAGAGAATGGGTATCTTTGAGTCGATGGAGTCTTGGCTGGTGGAGCCAGAGGACCACACAGGGTTGGGCCTGCTCTCCAAATAAAGCGAAGAGTGAAGCCCCTTCAGTCTGACTGACAGGCTGTCAGCAAGGCTTCGAAGCACACATAGGCATGTGACTACCCGAAAGCAAAAAGGAACCAGTCTCTCGCTCTCCCTAGTTCTTCTTCTCTTTCTCCCTCTCTCGTTCTTCTTCTCTCCCGCCCTTCTTCTCTCCCGCCCTTACACTCTCCCCAAGCACGCCCATGTGTTGAATTTGGAGGATGCTCAGAAATTAGGGGGTGTTAAAGTAAATATTTCTAGTACAATCAATGAGGCAATTTTCTTTTAAACTGAACAAAAGTTGACCCATGCCTTTACTGGTATTTGAGTAGCAGTTTGCTTTGATTTGAATACTTCATTTGTCAAAGATTATTCGACTAATTCTATTAGTCAAAAATTACTGGACTAATTCTTGTTTTTGTTTTCAATAATAACCTGGCTTAACTGGTCATGTCAACCATAGTCCAGACTGCTTCCTGATTCCTCTATTAGGTTGCTCGATTAAGGATATGCAATGGACACACACACACACACACAGTCTTGTACAGCTAACCTTTTGGGGACACACAATTCAGTCCCATTCAAAAACCTATTTTCCCTAAACTTAATCCGTACTCTTACCCTAAGCCTAGCTCCTAACCCTTAATGTAATTCTAACACTAATTCTAACCTTAACCCTAAACCCCCTAGAAATAGCATTTTACCTTGTGGGGACTAACTATCCTCAGTTGGTCAAATTTTGGTCCCCACAAGAATAGTTAAACATGTCCACACACATCTCACTGCTCTAATGGGCCATTATGTCCAGTGTTACGTCTCACTGCTCTAATGGGACGTTATTTCCACTGTTGCATCTCTAATGGGCCATTATGTCCAGTGTTGCATCTCTAATGGGGCATTATGTCCAGTGTTGCATCTCTAATGGGGCATTATGTCCAGTGTTACATCTCACTGCTCTAATGGGACGTTATTTCCACTGTTGCATCTCTAATGGGGCATTATGTCCAGTGTTGCATCTCTAATGGGGCATTATGTCCAGTGTTGCATCTCTAATGGGGCATTATGTCCAGTGTTGCATCTCTAATGGGCCGTTATGTCCAGTGTTGCATCTCTAATGGGCCGTTATGTCCAGTGTTGCATCTCTAATGGGCCGTTATGTCCAGTGTTGCATGTCTAATGGGGCATTATGTTCAGTGTTGCATGTCTAATGGGGCATTATGTTCAGTGTTGCATGTCTAATGGGGCATTATGTTCAGTGTTGCATGTCTAATGGGGCATTATGTTCAGTGTTGCATCTCTAATGGGGCATTATGTCCAGTGTTACATCTCACTGCTCTAATGGGACGTTATTTCTAGTGTTACATCTCTAATATTGGCTCCAGGTCATCTACAAGACCCTGCTAGGTAAAGTCCCCCCTTATCTCCGCTCACTGGTCACCATAGCAGCACCCACCTGTAGCACGCGCTCCAGCAGGTATATCTCTCTGGTCACCCCTAAAGCCAACTCCTCCTTTGGTCGTCTCTCCTTCCAGTTCTCAGCTGCCAATGATTGGAACGAACTACAAAAATCTCTAAAACTGGAAACACTTATCTCCCTCACTAGCTTTAAGCACCAGCTGTCAGAGCAGCTCACAGATCTCTGCACCTGTACATAGCCCATCTTTAATTGAGCCCAAACTACTACCTTTTCCCCTACTGTATTTATTTATTTTATTTATTTTGCTCCTTTGCACCATATTATTTATATTTATATTTTAACTTTAACTTTCTTCAAACTACAAATCTACCATTCCAGTGTTTTTTTTCTTGCCATACTTTATTTACTTTGCCACCATGGCATTTTTTTGCTTTTACCTCCATTATCTCACATCATTTGCTCACATTGTATATAGTCTTATTTTTTTCTACTGCATCATTGATTGTATGTTGTTTTACTCCATGTGTAACTCTGTGTTTTTGTATGTTGTCGAACTGCTTTGCTTTATCTTGGCCAGGTCGCAATTGTAAATGAGAACTTGTTCTCAACTTGCCTACCTGGTTAAATAAAGGTGAAATAAAATAAAATAAATAAAAATAATGGGGCATTATGTCCAGTGTTGCATGTCTAATGGGGCATTATGTTCAGTGTTGCATCTCTAATGGGGCATTATGTCCAGTGTTGCATCTCTAATGGGGCATTATGTTCAGTGTTGCATGTCTAATGGGGCATTATGTCCAGTGTTGCATGTCTAATGGGGCATTATGTCCAGTGTTGCATGTCTAATGGGGCATTATGTCCAGTGTTGCATCTCTAATGGGGCATTATGTTCAGTGTTGCATCTCTAATGGGGAATTATGCTCGCCTGCACATACAGTACTCACAGGCTGCATCCCAAATGGCATCCTATTCCATTTATAGTGCACTGCTTTTGACCAGGGTCCATATGGCTCTGGTCAAAAGTAGTGCGCTATAGATGGAATAGGGTGCCGTTTGAGATGCCGCCTTATCTCAGCTTACTGGTCACCATAGCAGCACCCACCCGTAGCACTCGCTCCAGCAGGTATATTTCACTGGTCATCACCAAAGCCAACTCCTATTGGCCGCCTTTCCTTCCAGTTCTCTGCTGCCAATGACTGGAACGAATTGCAGAATTCACTGAAGGTGGAGTCTTATATCTCCCTCACTAACTTTAAGCATCAGTTGTCAGAGCAGCTTACCAATCATTGCACCTGTACACAGCCCATCTATAAATAGCCCACCCAACTACTTCATCCCCATACTGTTATTTATTTTTTTGCTCCTTTGCACCCCAGTATCTCTACTTGCACATCTACCACGCCAATGTTTAATTGCTAAATTGTAATTATTTCACCACTATGGCCTATTTATTGCCTTACCTCCCTAATCTTACTACATTTGCACACACTGTATATATATTTTTGTATTGTGTTATTGACTGTACATTTGTTTATTCCATGTGTAACTCTGTGGTGTTTGTGTCGCTTTGCTTTATCTTGGCCAGGTCACAGTTGTAAATGAGAACTTGTTCTCAACTAGCCTACCTGGTTAAATAAAGGTGAAATAAAATAAATGCAGACAGTCTGCTCTTTGGTAGTTTCCTCCATAGCTGAGATTTCATTTTTCCTCTGGTCTAGTGGAACTAGCAAAGAGGGATATGACCATACGTCTAAAAGCTTTTCATGTTCATCCTTTTCACAGATACGGTCTTTGGCAACGGAAAGACCCCGGACTATCTCCTCTTAGGCAACATGGTTTATACAGTAAGTATGTGTCTCAAATGGCTCCCTTTGTTTGTGTGTGTGTGTGTGTGTGTGTGGTGCACTATGAAGGGAATAGGGTGCTATTTGGGACACAGCCTGAGTCTTTTTTGGATGAGCACACAGTCAGTTCAGCCCTCCCCTGACTGATAACCAGTGTTGTATTTCTGCTTTTTAGCTTTGAGAATGAAGACATCTTTGTCTGTCTATCCGTAACCTTGTGTTAGCCTCAGCGTCTTGCTGTGAGATTATTTATCAGTTTGTTTTGGATTTCTTTATTTATTTTTGAGCGTCATTACTGTGTTTTGATCAAATATGTGTGAGTCAAACAGTATTTCAAGTTCTAAACTAAGGAATACACATTTAGCTGTCATATATAAAATTCTATCTGTCAGTGCCTTTTCCGGTCAAAACTTCTGACTTTGATTTTAACTTATTCTCAATGGCGAGGAAGATGTTGGTTTAGCATTTAATATTGATGTTCTGTTTTCTAGTTTGTGGTCATCACCGTGTGCCTTAAAGCTGGCCTGGAGACCTCGTCGTGGACTATGGTAGGCTCTCTCCTCTCACTACAGTATCTTGTCTTTTCATCGTCATTCTCTTATGGTACCACAGACGCTTGTAACAAAGGCAGATCTTAAAAGGTCCAAAGTAATGCTCCATCCAGCTTTTCCTCTTCCTCCTGCCACTCCTGGCAACCATTCACATGACATAGGCTTTTCAGCAGAGCTACTTGCAGAATAACTGTCATTGTTTAATTACTCTACAATAAGATGGTTAGTACTCTGTATTTACTGTTGGAACTCTCACTGCCAACACTGTATTTATGTAAAGACAAAAGGAAGTAACATTCTCTGTCTCCTCCAGTTCAGTCACATTGCCATCTGGGGCAGCATCAGCCTGTGGGTGGTGTTCTTCGGTATCTACTCCTCTCTGTGGCCGCTCATCTCTCTGGCTCCGGACATGTCTGGCGAGGTAAACACTCATCTTACCCTCCACCCTCCTTTAAACCCAGCAAAACATGTCTGATCACCTCTTCATTCCCAGAACGTTAGTAAGGGCTCCGTTGGAAAATTAACAAATGTTTTAGGAACGTTCACCCCCCCCCAACAGTGATAAACCCTGCTGTATCATGCTGTCATTCATAACTCAACAGAATGTACAGTATCTCCTAACATTTCTGTTACTGACTAAGGGTGGTAGTTGTTGGGAAGGATTTCAATGTGTCTATGCCGTAACCCAACTCTGTGTTTCTCAACGGAGGGCCAGAGGGGATCTAGACTGTCGGACTGACAGATTCTGGGTTGTGTTGCGGAATGACTTAATTGGGCCCAATTAGCCCACTGTTTGTTATGTCACCCTCGCTTGCCCCCTAAGTATCTGCAGGTGACGGTGAAACCTCGTCGCTGTACGAAGGAGCGATTCAACAATTCACACTAAAACCTGAAGTATTTGTGGTGGTGTTGTCAGCAAAGTTATATTATAGCAGGTATTTGTGTCTAAGCATTGTATTTGTAAATTGTTCTGAATATCTGTTTGGTTCTGTTTAAGGTAAAGTGTGTAAAATGCATTTTGCGGTATGACACGTAAGGCACTCCTCCCTTAGTGCATCCCCGCGCGCACACACACACACATACACACATACACACACACACACACACACACACACACACACACACACACACACACACACACACACACACACTGGTGCTTTCATCCACTCCCTGCAGTTCTGGAGTAAAGGGAGTGATGGTGCTCTCTGGACAGCTTGGAAACCCTATGCCTAGCTCAGCCGTGGGGACCTCAGTACATTATCACACTGGAATTATGTTCCTGACACCCGAGAACATATCAGAGTCCTGCTAAATGACACCAGGCCTTCCAGGCCCCAGTTGTGGCAGAGGAAGAGGGGAGGTCTCTACAGGGTCGTTTCACCTCGAAACCCACCATCTCAGATTGTTCTGATATTGTTTCTGTTAGAAACAGATAAGATTAGATCTCTTTGAGCTAATTGATTGCATCCAAATTGGCCATTTTAATTTATAGGATTCATGTAATATTCAATAACTATAGTCCCTAATATTCGATTTGGACCAAACTGTTTTATAACAATGAGTAGGGACATGAGGAATCCAAAGAAATAGTCAAAAGCCGACCACGGACCGCCCACACCAATCCCACAACGAGTATATAGTATCAGTTCTCTGTCTGACAAGGAGTATGGAGCTGCAGCTCGGGTATTGTTTTGTTATCCGTTGTAATGTATTCTCTGTGAAATTGGTGACGTTTTCGTCCCCCTGTTCAGATACATTTGTTATTGAAGTTATGTGTTTGTCCCATCCTACGTCCTTCTTACCAGATTCTGACCACTATATTACAAAATTACATATTGGTTTGCTTACCGTGTAAGCAGTCTATGGACAAGTTATGACAGCACCCAAGCTTTGGTTTTGTCGGTCACTGTGTCAAATGTTAACTTTTTAGCATTTGTGGCACAAATCCAATGCAAGTCGATGGTACCTTATAACCATGTTAGTATTTTCAAGCTTCATATTCAAATCATCCCAAAGTATCGAAAAAATTATTGTGTAACTCAATGATGTTACTTATACAGTTGAAGTCGGAAGTTTACCTACACTTAGGTTGGAGTCATTAAAACTTGTTTTTCAACCACTCCACAAATTTCTTGTTAACAAACTATAGTTTGGCAAGTCGTTTAGGACCTCTACTTTGTGCATGACACAAGTAATTTTCCAACAATTGTTTACAGAGAGATTATTTCACTTATAATTCACTGTATCACATTTCCAGTGGGTCAGAAGTTTACATACACTAAGTTGACAGCTTGAAAAATTCCAGAAAATGATTTCATGGCTTTAGAAGCGTCTGATAGGCTAATTGACATAATTTGAGTCAATTGGAGGTGTACCTGTGGATGTATTTCAAGGTCTCCCTTCAAAGTCAGTGCCTCTTTGCTTGACATCATGGGAAAATCAAAAGAAATCAGCCAAGACCTCAGAAAAAAAATTGTAGACCTCCACAAGTCTGGTTCATCCTTGGGAGCAATTTCAAAACGCCTGAAGATACCACGTTTATCTGTACAAACAATAGTATGCAAGTATAAACACCATGGGACCACGCAGCCATCATACCGCTCAGGATGGAGACGAGTTCTGTCTACTAGAGATGAACGTACTTTGGTGCGAAAAGTGCAAATCAATCCCAGAACAACAGCAAAGGACCTTGTGAAGATGCTGGAGGAAACGGGTACAAAAGTATCTACAGTGAGTGAAAAAAGTATTTGATCCCCTGCTGATTTTGTACGTTTGCCCACTGACAAAGAAATGATCAGTCTATAATTTTAATGGTAGGTTTATTTGAACAGTGAGAGACAGAATAACAACAAAGAAATCCAGAAAACCGCATGTCAAAAATGTTATAAATTGATTAGCATTTTAATGAGGGAAATAAGTATTTGACCCCTCTGCAAAACATGACTTAGTACTTGGTGGCAAAACCCTTGTTGGCAATCACAGAGGTCAGACGTTTCTTGTAGTTGGCCACCAGGTTTGCACACATCTCAGGAGGGATTTTGTCCCACTCCTCTTTGCAGATCTTCTCCAAGTCATTAAGGTTTCGAGGCCGACGTTTGGCAACTCGAACCTTCAGCTCCCACCACAGATTTTCTATGGGATTAAGGTCTGGACACTGGCTAGGCCACTCCAGGACCTTAATGCGCTTCTTCTTGAGCCACTTCTTTGTTGCCTTGGCCGTATGTTTTGGGTCATTGTCATGCTGGAATACCCATCCACGACCCATTTTCAATGCCCTGGCTGAGGGAAGGAGGTTCTCACCCAAGATTTGATGGTACATGACCCCGTCCATTGTTCCTTTGATGCGGTGAAGTTGTCCAGTCCCCTTAGCAGAAAAACACCCCCAAAGCATAATGTTTCCACCTCCATGTTTGACGGTGGGGATGGTGTTCTTGGGGTCCTCCTCCAAACACGGCGAGTTGAGTTGATGCCAAAGAGCTCCATTTTGGTCTCATCTGACCACAACACTTTCACCCAGTTGTCCTCTGCATCATTCAGATGTTCATTGGCAAACTTCAGACAGGCATGTATATGTGCTTTCTTGAGCAGGGGGACCTTGCGGGCGCTGCAGGATTTCAGTCCTTCACGGCGTAGTGTGTTACCAATTGTTTTCTTGGTGACTATGGTCCCAGCTGCCTTGAGATCATTGACGAGATCATTGACAAGATCCTCCCGTGTAGTCCTGGGCTGATTCCTCACCGTTCTCATGATCATTGCAACTCCACGAGGTGAGATCTTGCATGGAGCCCCAGGCCGAGGGAGATTAACAGTTAGTGCGATTATTCGCAAATGGAAGAAACACAAACTGTTGTCACCTTCTCACCAAGCTACTTGGCGATGGTCTTGTAGCCCATTCCAGCCTTGTGTAGGTCTACAATCTTGTCCCTGACATCCTTGGAGAGCTCTTTAGTGTTGGCCATGGTGGAGAGTTTGGAATCTGATTGATTGATTGCTTCTGTGGACAGGTGTCTTTTATACAGGTAACAAACTGAGATTAGGAGCACTCCCTTTAAGAGTGTGTTCCTAATCTCAGCTCGTTACCTGTATAAAAGACACCTGGGAGCCAGAAAATGTGTGGGCAGAACTGAAAAAGTGTGTGCGAGCAAGGAGGCCTACAAACCTGACTCAGTTACACCAGCTCTGTCAGGAGGAATGGGCCAACATTCACCCAACTTATTGTGGTAAGCTTGTGGAAGGCTACCCAAAACGTTTGACCCAAGTTAAACAATTTAAAGGCAATGACCCACTGGGAATGTGTTGAAAGAAATAAAAGCTGAAATAAGTCATTCTCTCTACTATTATTCTGACATGTCACATTCTTAAAATAAAGTGGTGATCCTAACTGACCTAAGACAGGGCATTTTTACTAGGATTAATTGTCAGGAATTGTGAAAAACTGAGTTTAAATGTAATTGGCTAATGTGTATGTAAACTTCCGACTTCAACTGTAGATGATTTGGATATGAAGAGCGAAAATGCAATGCAATAGGTACTATTGACCTGCTTTGGATTGCTGAAATGACATGGAACGACCCTGCACTAGCAGCAAACACCTCTCTTTCTCTGACTCGCTTTCCCTCTGTCACTGTTGCTCTGTCGTTCTCACTTGATCTCTCACATACTATCACTCTTTCTTTCTCTCTGCCTCTTTCCCCTCCTCTTTCTTTCCCATATTCTCTCTTTTCCATGGTCTCTCTCTCTTTCCACCCTCCCTCTATCACCCACCCTCCCCTCTGTCTCTGTCTTTCTGTTTGTAATGCCTGAGGGTCATGATGATATAGACACCGCTTCTTGTTCTACAGTTTCTGACTCCACAATTCACCTCATTCAAGAAAGACGTTGAGCAATGGCTGACTTAATGCGACAGCATTTGTCATTGTCAGTGAGTTTGAACTTTACTTGGACGATTGACAAGACAGGTGCCTTGGACCATCCCTTAACATCTTGAAACAGACATCTTAAGTTTGACAAGATGCTTGGTTGGCCCAGGCCCAAACCACACATATATTTTAGCCTTGAGTTGACGTGGATTAAAAAGGAAGATTCAAATCTGATCTTTTCAGAGGAGTGACATGAGCTGCTATAGTAAGGGGCTTAGGCACAGCTTACGAGATGACACGGCAAACGCCATCACCCTGGCCCGTCTCCTGGCGATTTCCTGTCGCTATCAACAACACAGCTGTAAGGATGTTAGAGCATAGATAACTCTGTGCCTTTCCGACACCTGCCATTTCCTTTGCTTTTGCCAGCGTCTGCAGGGAACAGTACTTCCCCTCACTCTCACACTCACTTGACCGCTTGTCATCGACACTTTGGATTCACCCCTCAACAGGTGCGCATCACATTCCTCCCGCAATTTGTGCCAAGCGATAAGCAACACGTTCTCCTCAGTGTTTTGCTCAGAAGGGAGAGGTTCATATTTTGGCATACTACAGACTTACAGCAGAGAGACAGATGGAGAAGTTTTCTATACGAATGAAATATGAACATTTAAGAGAGTAGAATTAAAGGTTATCTTCACAATTTGTATGTCTTTTGTGTCCTGAGAACCTTCACTGAAAGTTAACTTTTCTGAAATTGAACCCCCAAAAAATGTTGGATTAACAAAGCCTTTTGGGTTACTTTTGATCAGTCGTAGTCATAAAACGTTAACAGTACTTGGAGGGGCTACATATTAGTTCATGTAAAATAAAAAGGTATTTAAAAAAAAAAAAAAAAAGAAGAAATCCAGGACACCGATAATGTAAGGTAAGTTCGCCGTCTCCTTGGGCTCTGGTCAAAAGTAGTGCACTATGTATGGAATATGGTGACATTCACTCACACGTTTGTTTGAATGGAATTATTTATATTGAAGTGCAACTGTAGAGCCTCCAGTGCAGGCAACTCATCAGGACTCACTTGCTTTGAAGAACAAGAATGCCCCTACAGAATGCCACAGAGGCCAGCTGCACCTCACTTGATAACCCATCCTCTCTACACTCAGGCCAGCTCCACCCAGCAAGGACCAGTCTAGGACCATAGAGATGGTGTGTGCGTGCGTGTTTTGACGGTGCAGGTGTCCCTGTGCGGGTGCGTGCGTGTGTGTGTGTGTGTACACTATCACCAGTGGCCCTGCGATTGAAGTAGCAGGGCCACAGATGACAGATCTCGTAATTTCTCCGCTATCTCCAAAATCACCAGGGACCCCTAAAAACTCTGGGGGACGAGTGAAACGAGGCTCCCAGCCCACTGTGGTTTTATAGAACCCACAAGGTTCCTCACTATTAAACCTGTGACAGCCCTATGATGGAATTAAAGGCACTTCAGCATTTCTGTTGACTTTGTCCCCTCCACTGGTTTCCCTCTGTGTCTGTGTTTTAGGAATACTTAAGGCCTTTAAGAGCCGCGCCTGTGTCGTATGGTAGCCCACTCTGCACTGTCGTTGAAAACCCAATGATTTATGGAAGACTTGAGCGGCTGTGGAAGCCACGGGATAGTCCATGGTGTGAGACTTTGCTGTGTGTGTGTGTGTGTGTGTGTGTGTGTGTTATGCGTGTCAGTATATGTAGTTGAATGGCCATGGATATGGGCGTACTTGTCGTTATCCGTGAGCTAATACATGTCAAACTGACACAGTCTGTCGGCTAATCTATCTCACTTTAATAATTCTTGAGTCACGTTGTAAATCACTATCGGACAGTTGTGCCTGGATGACTTCTGTTGAGCTATTACTGTTTTTGTTAGCGTTCTGTCCTCTGTTTTTCTTCGGGATATCTCAGGGCTATTGAGAGGCGACACGCAGAGAGTAAACAGATGGACCCAATTGAGCAGGCCCAGTTTAAGTTTTCCATAGTAAAAGCTTAGTGGGGTGGGGGTGTTAGAGATTTGCTTTTGCGTTCCAATGATGACATGCAGGGAATTTGTGGGCCGTATCCGAACAAGGCCCCTCACACACTCTTGCTCTCTCTCGCTCTCTTTCTCCTTCGCTCTCTCTTTCTCCTTCGCTCTCTCTTCAGGGCATTAAGTTTGCCTCCATCTCTTTTCTCTCCCATCATCCTCAGGGACTGGCTTTTTCATTCTGCGCCTGTTTACACAGCCTATCCGACCACTCAATAACCTTAAGGATTTGGTTTCGGGTGGTAGCATGGAGCTGGTCATGAGGGACTTTTTTGGGGCTTTTTTGGCCAAACGTACAGATCCAGCTTCAACTTGTAGCATAGCAATCTGCACCCTCAAATCACCCAATAGCAATTTCCCTAGATCCTTAGCTCCATAGCAGAACAGTCTACCCCTCTGTTCCAATTTCCACCCCAGTCGTATGGTCCGGTAGAGCCAGCTGAATTTAGCCAAACGGACATGGATGGAGGTAGACCAAATCACTCACTGGGACTGGATTTGACTTTAAAAAAAAACCTTGTCCTTTCATCGGGCCCAATAAAAAAAATTGCCGTACAAAGAGACTGCGCCCAGGCTGCTAGGTCCAAATATTAGCATCCAGAGGCTTTGGCTATGGCAACACCAGGGCCGTGCAGAGAAAAGGGGAGAGACTCAAATCTGACAGCCTTTCAGATATGACAGAAAGAGACGTGGTAAGAGTGAGGTGTGTGTTTGCGTGCTTCTGTGTGTGTGTGCGTATGCAGTGGGCGTGTGTGGAAAGTTGGCTTTTCTCAATCTATGCTTTCTAAAGCCAAAGGCCTCAGAACGGGGTGAATAGTGAAGGCCTTGATTGTCCTTCCTTCATATTTACCATCACAATGGCAGGCATTAACATTCTTGGAGCCACACTATCACTGTGGCCTGCCAGGCATGATCAGCCAACTGCCGCTGCGCTGAGACCCCCTGATCAATGCATCCAAGCATAGTAATCAGACGCCGCAACTCTGAGCCGATTGGATCAGTCTGTCCCTTGACAGTCGCATAAAGGATGGTTTGAAAAATCTGTTTTCTTAGACTGAGACGCAAAGTTTTAAGAATGTGAAAAATGACAAACGACTGTTGGCGTGTCCATATCGTATTCAGAGTGAAACCACTGCTTCATTTTGTAGATCTAAATACATTTAGAATGTGTACAGCAAACAAATCGCCTTCTACAGTTCTGCAACAGCAAGAAAAGCTTACTGGTCTGCTCCAAACCAGATCTTGCTGGTCTGCTCCAAACCAGATCTAAGGATTTAAGTGACACGCTGAATGTTCTTTCACCTATGGCTATGAACGTTTCTAACTTGGCTGTGTGTGTGTGTGTGTGTGTGTGGTGTGTGTCTGTGTCTCCAGTGGCTGTGAGGGGGTTGACAGCCTGTCAAAACACTCTGCCCTGTAGCTGCGGACACCACTGTCTGCCCGCCCAGACGAGTTTATTCGTTTGTCCTAAAAATACACCCACCTGCACCCCAGCTCCATCGCTAGCATCTCCCAAAATGGCTGGCTCGGCCAGTATTTAGTGTGTCTGTCTTCAAATCCTCAACAGATAAACATTTATTAAGATTTAGTTGAGCGTTGAATTTACAGATTAGTGAAATAGTCAGTCCTTCAGTATAGTTTGCTGTAAATATTTTAGTAATGATTTGTTGTTTTGGATATATTGTTTGTGCTTTGAATTATTTATGATTATATTTTGGAACAGTATTTGTAAGAAGTTGTGGTTTAAATTAGGAGCTGGTTTATTTTCCATGCTCGTTGACTTCGATTTAATGTATTTAATGTGCTGAGACACTGTCCACGGTTTATTTTTGTTAATTTTTCGAGACAGTTTAAATGCGGCTATTAAAATGTGTGATACATTGGATGAAAACAAAAATAATTAAAGTTGGCGTTACGATAGACTTTTCTTTATGTTTCTACCCGGGACTGCCTAACTTCAAACTTGACGTGAATATGTCCTGTGCGCTTATGTAGTTTCCCCTCTACTTGTATTTTGGTCACTGCTGGCCAAAATAGAAAAGCTCCATTCATTCCAATACCATTTCAAACATTCGGAAAAAGCCATTTTGATTTCCACTCATTTGGGATTTCCTCTTTCCCCGATGTTTTGTCAGACATCATAGTCCATTTGCCTGATAATGGAGAGCAGATTAGCTCATTTAGGAACACCTGAACCCTTTGATAACTTTGACATTGATCCGTGTGTGTGTGTGTGTCTCCTAAGGCGCCATCCCAGGGTCCGGCCTGTTCCTAATTACAGGAAGACCCTTGTCTGGGGGCCCCTGCGATTTGAACAACTGGCACAAGCATGTACTGCCCAAATTGCTGATGCGAGGAGGCGTGTGTTTTGCTTTTTGACATGTAATGACCGATAGTTTCACAGCAGCCAGGCCAAAGCAAACAAAGCCCTGCGCAGACGGCTGGATGTGACGGCCCACGCCAAGAGGATTCCTCTCTGTCTCCGCCCCACCAAACCAAATGGAACATACACAGCTGTAGTTGCCCACCATCTTTTTATAGATCAGTGGAAAGACTACCTTTTAGAACTGAACTCAGTGGACTTTCATGTGTTGCTGCTCCCCTTCTGTTTCTCTTTCCTTGTACTGAGGATCGAGTGAAAGCCCTTCAGGCATCATCAGGGCAACAGGTTGCGAGTAGAGAAGGGTTTCGGGGGTTCGAGTTGAGACTCCCATTGATCCCTCACCAGTGGCCTGTCTGCTGAGGAGGCATCCCGCTCCGCTGCACCGTCATTCCCCACCTGCTCTTGAGGCCAGTCACTGTAGCTAACAGTTGCCATCAGGACAGGAAATTAATGGGTTGGGGCAAAAATGCCATAGAAAATGTGATAAGTATGAAGAAGTGTTTCCTACTGTATTTCCTCCACTCTAGCTAAAATTTGCCTTTTGGCACAGATCTGGGATTAGCTACATGCTTACCTTAATCATTTGAGGGTTGAATGCAAAACTGACCTTAGATCAGCTACACCCTACCCCACCCCCCGCTCCACTCTGTCCACAGGTATGTTGTCCAATACCTCTTCCTTGTCAGAAATGGAGGTTTCTCTACTGATAGGGAATAATTGGAATAAGGGGTTTGGACATGGTTCCCATTGGTCTGTTTGGAGAGTGAAAGAACACCACAGTAACTGCCTACCCTGGTTAAAAACACCACAGTAACCTCCTACCCTGGTTAAGAACAACACAGTAACCGCCTACCCTGGTTAAGAACAACACAGTAACCCCCTACCCTGGTAAAGAACACCACAGTAACCGCCTACCCTGGTTAAGAACACCGCAGTAACCGTCTACCCTGGTTAAGAACACCACAGTAACCTCCTACCCTGGTAAAGAACAACACAGTAACTGCCTACCCTGGTAAAGAACACCACAGTAACCGCAGTAACCGCCTACCCTGGTTAAGAACACCGCAGTAACCGTCTACCCTGGTTAAGAACACCACAGTAACCTCCTACCCTGGTAAAGAACAACACAGTAACTGCCTACCCTGGTAAAGAACACCACAGTAACTGCCTACCCTGGTAAAGAACACCACAGTAACCGCCTACCCTGGTTAAGAACACCACAGTAACCGCCTACCCTGGTTAAGAACACCACAGTAACTTCCTACCCTGGTAAAGAACAACACAGTAACTTCCTACCCTGGTAAAGAACACCACAGTAACCGCCTACCCTGGTAAAGAACACCACAGTAACCGCCTACCCTGGTTAAGGACACCACAGTAACTGCCTACCCTGGTTAAGGACACCACAGTAACTGCCTACCCTGGTTAAGGACACCACAGTAAATGCCTACCCTGGTTAAGGACACCACAGTAACTGCCTACCCTGGTTAAGGACACCACAGTAACTGCCTACCCTGGTTAAGGACACCACAGTAACTGCCTACCCTGGTAAAGAACACCACAGTAACTGCCTACCCTGGTAAAGAACACCACAGTAACTGCCTACCCTGGTAAAGAACACCACAGTAACTGCCTACCCTGGTAAAGAACACCACAGTAACTTTCTACCCTGGTTAAGAACACCACAGTAACTGCCTACCCTAGTAAAGAACACCACAGTAACTAACTAGCCTGGTAAAGAACACCACAGTAACTAACTGCCAAAGCTACTTCTTCTTCTTCAGGCTTCTCAAGATCATAGTTAAAACCCAAACAGCAACATGTGTTATTTAGTCACAGTGGATTACCATGTATTGTCAAACTGGGTTGACCCATGTAATTATTTTGCCTATTCATTTGTTTATTGTGGGTAATTTGGTTGTTATAAAAGATGTAACAAGACTGCCAAAAGCAATCTGAGCCCTTACTGCTGCACCTACTGAGCCCTGTTTTGTCTGCAATGACCTCTACTCAGCAAATTGGATGCAGTCTATCACAGTGCCATCCGTTTTGTTACCAAAGCGCCTTATACCACCCACCACTGCGACCTCTAGTCGGCTGGCCCTTGCTACATATTCGTCGCCAGACCCACTGGCTCCAGGTTATCTATAAGTCTATGCTAGGTAAAGCTCTGCCTTATCTCAGTTCACTGGTCACGATAACAACACCCACCCGTAGCACGCGCTCCAGCAGGTATATCTCACTGATCATCCTCAAAGCCAACACCTCCATTGGCCGCCTTTCCTTCCAGTTCTCTGCTGCTTGTGATTGGAACGAATTGCAAAAATCGCTGAAGCTGGAGACTTACATTTCCCCCACTAACTTAAAACATCAGCTATCTGAGCAGCTAACCGATGGCTGCAAGCTGTACATAGTCCATCTGTAAATAGCCCACCCAATCTACCTACCTCATCCCCATATTGTTTTTATTTACTTCGCTGCTCTTTTGCACACCAGTATCACTACTTACACACCATCATCTGCACATCTATCACTCCAGTGTTAATCTGCTAAATTGTAATTACTTTGCTACTATGGCCTATTTATTGCCTTACCTCCTCATGCCATTTGCACACACTGTATATAGACTTTCTTTTTTTTCTATTGTATTATTGACTGTACGCTTGTTTATTCCATGTGTAACTCTGTGTTGTTTCTGTCGCACTGCTTTGCTTTATCTTGGCCAGGTTGCAGTTGTAAATGAGAACTTGTTCTCAACTAGCCTACCTGGTTAAATAAAGGTGAAATAAAAACAAAAAATAAATAAAAAGGAATGTGTTCCTGTTTTTCTGTATGTGCGTGTCTCAGGCGGACATGATGTTCAGTTCGGGAGTCTTCTGGATGGGCCTGATATTCATCCCTGTCACCTCCCTGGTCTTTGACGTAGCCTACAAAGTGTGAGTTCCCCCCACTCATCACCACCACCCCCTCCACATGTCCTGCTCGTGGGAAATTCCTTAGATCACATGTAGACATTTACATATAGAATTACATATAGAATTACATATAGAAGTAATTTATAGGATCTCAGTGGGGCCGGGGTTGGAACCGGTTCAGTGAACAGAACCGAAAAGCGGAAAATATATATATTTTTTTGAGATCCAGAATCAGAACCGCAAAAGAAAACGATCCATACTGTTCCCGAAACAGAACTGTTATTTTTAAAGCATGAGAACCGGTTAATAACTTTATTTTACACTCTAGGCATGTTTTTCCAGTCCCACAAGAAACACAACAAAGCACCTATGCAAAGCCCTCACCCTGTCACTCAGAAACGTATTCTAGTGTCAGCTGAAAATTCTTTGCTTAAAAATAAATAAGTCAGGAAATGGGAAATACTAAATAAATACTAAACAGGTCTCAGACATGCAGGTGTAACATTTATAGTTACCGGTATATCATGTTTTTTTTTGCAGATTCTGCTCTAGGAGAAATGTCTTGAGAAACTCTTTAGAACACCAATAAATAACATGCGGTGTAACATTTTATAGTTATTTGATTCATAGCAAGAGATGTATTCTAATACTGTCCGATTCAGAGGTTATATAAATGTGGACCATTCAGAATGAAATTATTAATTGAGGTCAATGGGAGACTTAGTTTAGGTATCTCAACTCTGAATCAGTCTCATAGTTCTGGGAAATCCAGAGGAATCACATTTACAGCAGATTGAACCAGCAACTAAAAGCTCATTTAGGTGTTATTTACCAGACATCTACTTCGCCTCTGATATGCAGAATTGATTCAGATTGCATGTACAGTTTTGAGAAAGCTTCTTGGACTGATTTGGGATGGTGTGTTACATAGAGATACAGTATAATCCAACTGTATAATATAAGGAATAGTGTTGTATTTAACGCTGTGGTTATGAATGCCTGTTGGTGACGTCTGCTCCTTTTGAGCCAGTGTGAAGAAGGTGTGCTTTAAGACCCTGGTGGATGAGGTGCAGGAGCTGGAAGCCTTGTCCAAGGACCCAGGAGCCCTGGTGCACGGGAAGAGGTACTGGACCGTCTCACACCCTTTTCTCACCTTCCTCCTTTTCCAAGAGGACATCCCAAATGGCACCCTATTCCCTATAACGTGTACTATTTTTGACCAGGTCCCACCATATAGGAAATAGGGTGCTATTTGGGACGCAGACTTGAAAATTCTTTGTTTGTAGGTTAGCTTTTGTCCTTCACAGTACACAAGACCCTTATAAACTCAGCAAAAAAAGAAACGTCCTCTCACTGTCAACTGCGTTTATTTTCAGCAAATTTAACATGTGTAAATATTTGTATGAACATAACAAGATTCAACAACTGAGACATGAACTGAACAAGTTCCACAGACATGTGACTAACAGAAATTGAATAATGTGTCCCTGAACAAAGGGGGGGTCAAAATCAAAAGTAACAGTCAGTATCTGGTGTGGCCACCAGCTGCATTAAGTACTGCAGTGCATCTCTTCCTCATGGACTTCACCAGATTTGACAGTTCTTGCTGTGAGATGTCACCCCAATCTTCCACCAAGGCACCTGCAAGTTCCCGGACATTTCTGGGTGGAATGGCCCTAGCCCTTACCCTCCGATCCAACAGGTCCCAGACGTGCTCAATGGGATTGAGATCCGGGCTCTTCGCTGGCCATGGCAGAACACTGACATTCCGGTCCAGCGGGAAATCATGCACAGAACGAGCAGTATGGCTGGTGGCATTGTCAGGATGAGCCTGCAGGAAGGGTACCACATGAAAGAGGAGGATGTCTTCCCTGTAATGCACAGTGTTGAGATTGCCTGCAATGACGACAAGCTCAGTCCGATGATGCTGTGACACACCACCCCAGACCATGACAGACCCTCCACCTCCAAATCGATCCCGCTCCAGAGTACAGGCATCGGTGTAACGCTCATTCCTTCAACGATAAACGCAAATCCGACAATCACCCCTGGTACGACAAATCCGCGACTCGTCAATGAAGAGCACTTTTTGCCAGTTCTGTCTGGTCCAGCGACGGTGGGTTTGTGCCCATAGGCGACGTTGTTGCCGGTGATGTCTGGTGAGGACCTGCCTTACCCACAGGCCTACAAGCCCTCAGTCCAGCCTCTCTCAGCCTATTACGAACAGTCTGAGCACTGATGGAGGGATTGTGCGTTCCTGGTGTAACTCGGGCAGTTGTTGTTGCCATCCTGTACCTGTCTCGCAGCTGTGATGTTTCGGCTGTACCGATCCTGTGCAGCTGTTGTTACACGTGGTCTGCCACTGCGAGGACAATCAGCTGTCCATCCTGTCTCCCTGTAGCGCTGTCTTAGGCTTCTCACAGTACGGACATTGCAATTTATTGCCCTGGCCACATCTGCAGTCCTCATGCCTCCTTGCAGCATGCCTAAGGCACGTTCGCTCAGATGAGCAGGGTCGGTCTTTGGGTGTTTTTCAGAGTCAATAGAAAGGTCTCTTTAGTGTCCTAATTTTTCATAACTGTGACTTTAATTGCCTACCGTCTGTAAGCTGTTAGTGTCTTAACGACCGTTCCACATGTGCATGTTTATTAATTGTTTATGGTTCATTGAACAAGCATGGGAAACAATGTTTAAACCCTTTACAATGAAAATCTGTGAAGTTATTTGGATTTTTACGAATCATCTTTGAAAGACAGGGTTCTGAAAAAGGGATGTTTCTTTTTTTTTGCTGAGTTTACAACCAGAACATCTCAATGACTTTTTTCCATATCACGAATTCACAAATACTCTTTATATTACTTCATACACCGCATGTACAACACTTGACTTACACATTTAAACTTTTAGAAGTTATAGACTATTTACCCCCTGAGGATTCAATAATATTTATCTTGGCTTCCCTGTTTTTAGTACGTATGGTGTAATCACGGTCTGCCTACTGTACACTATACAGTTCACTCTTACCTCTACTCTTTGAACTCTGCTCCAGGCCATCCGTCCAGGCTGTTATACATGCTTAGAACATGACTCTCTCCCTCTGAAACTGTGTGAAGAGAGACTGTAGTGTACTGTAGAGCCTCCAGCTAATTAGAGACTTGCATCTTGAGCTAAACTCCCAGAGATGATTTGCGTTGCAAATGGCACTGTATATAGTGCACTACATTTGGCCAGGGCCCATAGGGAAATGGGTGCCATTTGGGACACAGCGATCAGTTAGCCGGGTCCCATCGATGGCCTGTGGAGTGCATTAGCATGGATCAGACCAGTGTGAAATCTCCTGCCGGCTGAAAGTGATCTCCCCTATCTGGCCACAAGCCCAGGCCCAGCAGGCTAGGAACCTGGCCCTGGACCGGACGCATGTAGATGCACTCACTCAGTTCCTTTGTCACACTCACACAATTATATACACACACCACACATGCACGCTCTCTCTCTCTCACACACACACAGAATCCACCCCTTCTTCCTCTCCCCCATGCCTGGTCTCTCCTCAGCAGGAAGTGTAGTTGGCTGGTCTCTCCTCTGTCCTGTGGAGGACTGTACTGGGGGAGAGAGAGGGCTTGATGTATGGGTGGTTAAATCTGGCTGAAGGGCTCACCGTGGCACTCACTGTCTCTCTGTCTCTGTCTTTGCAGTCTGACGGAGAGGGCACAGCTCCTGAAGAACGTCTTCAAGAAGAGCACTGTCAGTATGTACCGATCGGACTCCATGCAGCAGAATCTGCTACGTAAGTCACACACACAATATTAAAACATGCACACACCTCACACCCTGACCTGAAGGAAAGCCCTCATGCTGTTTTTCTCAGAGAAAGAGACCCATTTTCTCTCTGTAGCAGCACTGGTCCAACACCCCAAGACAGGCTTTTGAATTGAGTGTAGTTCCTATGTGGATACATTGCTCCATGCTATGGGGATTCTATATATACTGTAGCTTCAAAGGGGACTCCGCTTGTGTCTTAAAAGACACCCTATGGGCCCTGGTAAAAGTAGTGTACTGCATAGGGAATAGGGTGCCATTTGGGATGCTGCCTCAGCGTTGGAGAAGTGCTATTACTCTGCTGATCCCACCGCTCTTTACAATTCGATATCCGTGTTCCACATTAGCCAGCATGACATCCACATACATGATCCTGTCGTTAACCTCATTAAGTAACACAAAAGCATCCCACTGTTCCCCCGTTGGTGTCCCTCCGCCTGCTAATACAACCCCCCCCACACACTATATTTGCATCCCAAATGGCACCCTTTCCCCTTTACAGTGCACTACTTTTGACCAGGGCCCATAGGGCTCTCGTCAAATGTAGTGCACTATATAGAGAATAAGGGGCTTTTTATGGCGCACCCTAATGGACAGTCACGTCCCATCTAATACGAATCTCATAGGCCTAGTAGTCAGAATCTATAAGACAACACAGATGGGTTTTATTTTGGGTTGTAAACTGGGTGGTTCGAGCCCTGAATGCTGATTGGCTGACAGCCGTGGTATATCAGACCGTTTACCACGTGTATGACAAAGCATTTATTTTTACTGCAGTAATTACGTTGGTAACCATTTTATTATAGCAATAAGACACCTTGGGGGTTTGTGATATATGGCCAATATACCACGGCTAAGGGCTGTGTCCAGGCACTCCGCGTTGTCATGCATAAGAACTGTCCTTAGCCATGGTATATTGGCCATATACCACACCCCCTCGGGCCTTATTGCTTAAATATACCACAGCTAAGGGCTGTTCTTATCCACGACACAAAGCGTGGTGCCTGGACACAGCCCTTAGCCGTGGTATATTGGCCATATACCACACCCCCTCAGGCCTTAGTGGTTAATTGGACTTATTTCTGTTTGTTTTGCTGATCTTTTTTTATGTTTTTTGTTTGTCTCGTAGGTGGGGAAGGGATCGTTCTTGTGTGACCCCTGTTTGTCTCGTAGGTGGGGAAGGGATCGTTCTTGTGTGACCCCTGTTTGTCTCGTAGGTGGGGAAGGGATCGTTCTTGTGACCCCTGTTAGTCTCGTAGGTGGGGAAGGGATCGTTCTTGTGTGACCCCTGTTTGTCTCGTAGGCGGGGAAGGGATTGTTCTTGTGTGACCCCTGCTTGTCTCGTAGGTGGGGAAGGGATCGTTCTTGTGTGACCCCTTTTTATTTTGACGTTCTTACCTGTAGAGAAATGAAACCCCCGATCTCTATTAGAAACCCAACCTATGCCCTTTTCACAGTATCGTGCCAATCCAAAACACAATGTCCTTTTCAGCAGGCTTTCAGCAACTATGGTGGATGTGTAACCAGGCCATCTTAGTACAGCTTGGTTTGGTTCAGTTCAATTAGTGTGAAAAGCCCTCTATGTACCCACCTCTCCTCCCTGTGTGCTGTGACCTACAGTTGAAGTCGGAAGTTTACATACACTTAGGTTGGAGTCATTAACTTGTTTTAACCACTCCACAAATTTGTTAACAAACTATAGTTTTGGCAAGTCGATTAGGACATCTACTTTGCTCATGACACAAGTAATTTTTCCAACAATTGTTTACAGACAGATTATTTCACTTATATTTCACTGTATTACAATTCCAGTGGGTCAGAAGTTTACATCCACTAAGTTGACTGTGCCTTTAAACAGCTTGGAAAATTCCATAAAATGATGTCATGGCTTTAGAAGCTTCTGATAGGCTAATTGACAACATTTGAGTCAATTAGAGTGTACCTGAGGATGTATTTCAAGGCCTACCTTCAAATGCAGTGCCTCTTCGCTTGACATCATGGAAAAATCAAAAGAAATCAGCCCAAAAATTGTAGACCTCGACAAGTCTGGTTCATCCTTGGGAGCAATTTCCAAACCCCTGAAGGTACCACGTTCATCTGTACAAACAATAGTACGCAAGTATAAACACCATGGGACCACGCAACCGCATACCGCTCAGGAAGGAGACGTGTTCTGTCTCCTAGAGATGAACGTACTTTGGTGCAAAAAGTGCAAATCAATCCCAGAACAACAGCAAAGGACCTTGTGAAGATGCTGGAGGAAACAGGTACAAAAGTATCTATAGCCACAGTAAAACGAGTCCTATATCGACATAACCTGAAAGGGTGCTCAGCAAGGAAGAAGCCACTGCTCCAAAACCACCATAAAAAAGCCAGACTACGGTTTGCAACTGCACATGGGGACAAAGTTTGTACTTTTTGGAGAAATGTCCTTTGGTCTGATGAAACAAAAATAGAACTGTTTGGCCATAATGACCATTGTTATGTTTGGAGAAAAAAGGGGGAGGCTTACAACCTGAAGAACACCATACCAACCGTGAAGCCCTAGGACCATGCCTCAGGACTACCTGGCCTGATGACTGCCTGCTGTCCCCAGTCCACCTGGCCATGCTGCTGTTCCAGTTTCAACTGTTCTGCCTACGGCTATCGAACCCTGACCTGTTCACTGGACGTGCTACTTGTCCCAGACCTGCTGTTTTCAACTTTCTAGAGACAGCAGGAGTGGTAGAGATACTCTGAATGATCGGCTATGAAAAGCCAACTGACATTTACTCCTGAGGTGCTGACCTGTTGCACCCTCGACAACCACTGTGATTATTATTATTTGACCCTGCTGGTCATTTATGAACATTTGAACATCTTGGCCATGTTCTGTTATAATCTCTACCCGGCACAGCCAGAAGAGGACTGGCCACCCCTCATAGCCTGGTTCCTCTCTAGGTTTCTTCCTAGGTTCTGGCCTTTCTAGGGACTTTTTCCTAGGCACCGTGCTTCTACACCGGCATTGCTTTCTGTTTGGGGTTTTAGGCTGGGTTTCTGTACAGCACTTTGTGACATCGGGTGATGTAAGAAGGGATTTATAAATAAATTTGATTGAGGCACGGGGGTGGTAGCATCATGTTGTGGGGGTGCTTTGCTGCAGGAGGGACTAGTGCACTTCACAAAATAGATGGGATCATGAGGTAGGAAAATTATGTGGATATATTGAAGCAACATCTCAAGACATCAGTCAGGAAGTTAAAGCTTGGTCGCAAATGGGTCTTCCAAATGGACAATGACCCCAAGCATACTTCCAAAGTTGTGGCAAAATGGCTTAAGGACAACAAAGTCAAGATATTGGAGTGGCTATCACAATGCCCTGACCTCAATCCTTTAGAAAATTTGTGGGCAGAACTGATAAAGCGTTTGTGAGCAAGGAGGCCTACTCAGTTACACCAGTTCTGTCAGGAGGAATGGGCCAAAATCCACCCAACTTATTGTGGGAAGCTTGTGGAAGGCTACCCGAAATGTTTTACCCAAGTTAAACAATTTAAAGGCAATGCTACCAAATACTAATTGAGTGTATGTAAACTTCTGACCCACTGGGAATGTGATGAAAGAAATAAAAGCTGAAATAAATCACTCTCTCTACTATTACTATTATTTCATATTCTGAAAATAAAGTGGTGATCCTAACTGACCTAAGACGGAATCTTTACTAGGATTAAATGTCAGGAATTGTGAAAAACGGAGTTTAAATGCATTTGCCTAAGGTGTATGTAAACTTCCGACTTCAACTGTATGTGAGTGGTGGTTACACATATTTAACGATTCATTAAATGCTGCGATATTATTCCCACAATGCACTCCTCTCACCGGGGCTTTTGAACTCATCTGCTGGCCAGCAGGTAGTGACTGAAATCATTTGAGACCTAAAGGTGAGTTAGGGGGTCAAAGGTTAGAATAAGAACTCCCGTAGTTGTAGGTAGTGGCTGTATAGCTAAGTAAAGAGAGGAGGTGTCAGGTAACATGACTGCCCCTCCCTCGCTTAGCACTGGTCAAGCTTCTTGGAGAGCTTGAAAGACAAAAAAAAGTGTTTATTCAATGCCATTTTACAAGTTCTTTCTTGGTTTATTATTAAAGCCATTCTTTAATCCATTTTTATTCAGTTTATAAAAAATTTTAGAGTTTTCTGCTTTTGTTCCGAAATGGTTTACTTCAAGCGAAGTTTGTTTCTTTCTAATAACGTTTAGAATTTGAACGTCAGCCATCGTTTCTCACTCTGTCCATCTGTCCTGTTTGCAGACGGCTACGCCTTCTCTCAAGACGAGAACGGAGTGGTCTCCCAGTCGGAGGTCATCCGGGCGTACGACACCACCAAACAGCGGACCAACGAGTGGTGAAACCACGCCCCTCTCTGCCCGGCCAGCCTTTTAAGAGCCACAGCCGTTTCCGACGGCGATTTGAACCTGACGGGGAAGTCTCCGGATAACCCCAGCCCGAGCATCGCAGGATATTGGACATGATAAAGGAAAAGAAAGAGGGATGTCTTGTACTTCAAAAAGGGAAAAAAATAGGAACAAAAAAAGTGTTCAAAAAGTATTCACTGCTGTAGTTGTGTGTCCAGCAGACATGAGCACTGTGCTTGAATTTTTAGCAGTCTGTGGTCTGAAGTTTCTCTGTTCTTGCTCTATCTAATGAAGAGGTTTCACTTCTTAATGTCTCCTCCATTCCTATTAATAGACCCCAAAAAATATGTAGTTTGCGCCAAAATCGTCAAAACTGTTGTATGTGTACTCCAATTGGTGACCGAATAATCCAGATTTGATTTTGACCCCCCCACCACCCCACCAAATATTTTGTTTTGTTTGTAAATGCAGATTGCAAAATAGCAATTGTAAATGCAATCTCTTTCAAGTCGGCTATAGCTTCGATTTTAAAAAAAACTCAACCAAGAATATTGACACTCCTGAGTCTATTCCAGCTCTGAATGGACCACTTCAGAACAGACATTTTGTTTTGTTGTTATTTTGCACTTCTACTGTATAAAAAGGCCTTACATTTGTTCATGCCTTCAGCCATACTTTGTTTTTCTTCTAAATGTTTTTATTTTAGAATGATGTAGTTATCGTGCCCAAATTGAGTAGTTTTTTTTAATGGTAGCCGCCTGCAACTCGTCCAATTTCCACCATTTTATTACAGCACTTCGATTGCTCTATACAAGTAATTGCATTCCACACGTTACTCGGCTGCAACAATCACAATGGTGCCTAACTAGACTTTTTCCCCGATTTAGAATACGTAAGATATCCTAGCTAGCTAGTTTAGAACAGTGCTCTACCCACTAATTGGCAAGATGAGCTCATTGTCCCCCATGTATTGCTCTCCAGTACACAATGTGGTAAAAAGTAAAGCGGTATATATAAAATCACAGGCTCCATTGTTGCTTTCTTTCTACCCAGTGTTTTGGGGGTGGCTGTGTGACGATCTTGTTGAATTTCCGTCAGCTTACAGTGGCGGCTCTTCTTTCAAAAACGTCTTTTCCCTTCGAATGGAGAGTTTATCCTTCTAACATAAGTGCCATTAGCTTAAGGGAGAGAGAAAATTTGCCAGGAAACTCCACACAGTATCAAAACGACTTTCTCTATAGTTATTTTGAGAATTTGTATTTTTATATTGGAGAAGTACGAATTTTTGCATTGACCGGCTTTGTAATGAATAATTGTCCATATGGTTTTTCCTTTTTTCTCTCAGACAAAAAAAAAGAATGCCCAAATGAATGCCGAAAAATATATTTCTTAAATGTCTTGTTGTTATTATTGTCATTATAGTACCTGCTTTGTTTATTTCATAATTAACTGTGTTTGTTCTCTTCTCCCTATGGGAGATCGGTTTCCATACCGGCTGCGTGTGTATGTGTGTGCGCTAATCCGCCATCTGCATGTGCATGTGCGTATGTGTGTGTGTAACCTCTTCTACTGTGGGTAACTTCTACATACGCATGTCTGTGTCATTTGTGTGAGACTGGGAGCCCTTAGAACCTCAGGTCTCCTTTTGCATTCTTTGACTGTGTTTTTGTATATGTTTGAGGATGTGTGGGTGACTGACTGACTGTGTGTGTGGTGCCGCTTGCTCCTCTGGTCTGTCTGCATGACTCCAGGTATAATGATGGTGTACTGTCTGCTGCTGTATGGCCCTCCTGTGTATGGCCAGACCTCAGCCCTGGGGGTCCTGGGCTCTGACGCTAAGGCTCTCGCTTGACAGGAGATGTTGCACAATGCACTCTGTTACCTTTCCAATAGTGGATATTTTGGTATTATCTGGTTATTGGTTTCAGTGTATTTTCTCTGGGTCTACATGTTTGTAACTTGTTTAGTTTTTTTTCCTCTCATGCAGTGTACCTCTACTTGACTACAAACCTTTTTGTGTTTCTTCCTGGTTTAAGTGAGGGTATCAGTAAAAATGTATTTGTTACGCTATACTTTTGTGTTTCGATTGATTAGATGTCAACTGCTGTCACAATTCCAAAATGCTGAATGTGAGTCTTCTGATGTGAAAGTGGTCGTGGAAGGCTTGGACTGTTGCTTTTTGTCTGTGAAAGTTGTGGGCTGCATGAATGGACTAAAACCTTCTCCGGTTAAGTGTTTATTGTACTACTTTGATTCTCCCTCAAGTGTTGGTCACTTTACAGAAAAAAATGCACTTTTCAATTTGTTTGAATATCATTTAATGATTGTTCTGCATGTTGGGACTGCGAACTTTTAAGTGTTCTGTCTTTTACTGCCATAAAGGACTACTACTAAAATAAACTTTTCAAACATGGAATTCAACCTTTGTCATCATCTACCATCACATAAATGGAATGCTCCACTATCACAATATCTATGAATGTCTGACTGCAGTCCAAATAGCACCCTATTTTTTATGTAGTGTACTACTCTGGTCAAAAGTAGTGCACTATGTTGGGATAAAGTGCCATCCCTAATTTAGGACTTTGTAACCGTCCAAAATGAGGGAAGGCAGCAAGTTGCGACAGCAAACAGGGCATACAGAGCGCTGAGAACCTAAACAGGAAAAGGCAGGGGAGACATCATTCCCTTCCATGTGTGACAAACAAACAAATGCCGTCATTATGGTTATCATTTATGATTTAGCTGACCTTCTCCTCGTATTCCCTGATGACTGGTCATCTGAGGTTTACTGTGCGGCCGTGCGGTAGGATATCACATCCGTTATAATTACAAATATTTGTCTCTGTTATTGACACAGTATCCACTATCATAGCTGTATCACAAAACCAACATAGATGGATGTGTCTGATCCGTCCAGTGTCCAGCAATCTACCCTATTTGGGAATGGGTAAGTTTCTCTTTAGTCGTTAGTTTACAAAGCCATATTTTCCCAACCAGGTGTACCCTTGCTAGAGTATTCATACAAAAGTAATTGTATTACTGCCAATGTAACTTTCAAAAAGTGGAAATTTGTGAAGTATTTTGTTTGAATTATGAGATGATTCAGAGCAGTATGATACCTCTAAAATTCAGTATCTGAAAGAAGGTCAGTTCTAGTGTTTTTAATGACTAGAGGTGCCCTGTGAAATGCTTTAACAAGACCCTTAATAATATAGGAAAACTATTGTGGTGACATCTGAGCAAGAATGGCTCCAAACAGTAGGATGCAGGTCTGCCTGTGTAAAGGTTTCTATTGGACTGGGGTGCTTGTCTGGCTAAACATTGTTTATTCTGAGACTTCCAAAAAAATGTGAAATGACAGCAACAACTTGCGGTCGTCTTTGGGTGTTGCTGTCATTTTTCCTTTGTTTGGCAGGTTCAGAATCTAGCCCCAAACATTATCCGCTTTATGAACTATTCCATCTTATCTGCCATAATAGGACAGTGATTTCCAAGTTGATTTCACGCTTGAATGACTAGGGAACAGAGCAGTCTTTGTGGACTCTTGCCATACCTGCTCGTGCAACCCAAAACTTTTCCCTATTTCTGGGATCAGTTGTTTTTAACACTGTGGCTATGACATGCTCATTGAGCATTGACAATGACTGATCTCACTGCCACATTCCTCATGTGAAGTATGGCGTAAGAGTGAGCGACAGGTAGCGAATAACTGATCTCCAACCGTTTTAGTTGCCTATATGTCTGCGGCTGGGGAAAGTCCGTTATTTGCAAGCCATATTTTTGCCTTGTAGTTTCTTTATTTAATGGTGAATGTGGCATTCGTGTTTGTGAATATCTTTGCATCATCCCCTCTTCAGTATAATAGGTAGAACATTAACAAATGGGGAGGCTGCAGTTGGGCTGAAAGTTTAAAATACAAACTCAGGATTGTGGCTTTAACAGCCTAAAGGAAACCGTTGAAAAGCTATTTTCAGAAGATTGTACTACACAGTAAGTACTAGTACCGAATGTATTCATAAATGAGCAATGAAGCAATTCTCAACCATCTGTTGTTAGATTATTTAAGAGTAGGTAACATTTTCCTGGGGAGTGTTTTTCACATTTTCTAATTTACTTCTATTTGTAGCGTTGCATGACAAGATACAATACTGGACTTATTTGGTGTTAGCTAATATGATAGTTTATTGATTTGTGTGTCGTAGCCCTACATAAGACGTTGGGACACATCTGGTCTAGAGCATCAAACCAGTGAACACTACACAGTACATCCTTTGGCTTTGTCCACCCTACTGCACAACTTGGTGTCAGTCCTTTCCCTCTTTTTACAGGGGCTTGTGATTGTCAAAATTATAATTGGATTTCCATTGCATTAAATGTCCAACAGCTTGCCAAAAAAATTGCAGAACACTTCTTAAAAATGTTGATGCCACAAAAGTTATTGTGACAATTGAAAATCACCGTTTAACCAAAGTGTGTATAAAAGAAGATACTCTTGATTACAATACAAATGTATATAAAAAGTGCATGAAATTGAAACCGATAAAGACCAATAAACAGGTCCTGTCTGGTCTGAGCAGATTCCATTCCTGTAACTTAGAGTAGGGTTTCCAAAACCTTTTCACTCAGGTTCCCCTTCCAGCATTGGAGAACATCTGTCACCACCCGCGCATGAGTGCACCTCGTCTATTTCTATGGGCACAAGCACTGTTCAAGACAAACTGTTCACACCCCTCTTGTTGCTAGATTTTGTATTGTTGCAGCTTTAAAGCTTATTTCCAGCCATTCTACACATTTTCCCATTTCTAATGTGTATTCATGTGATATTTGAGTGACAAAAAAATTACAACAATATCTATGGGCAAAAAGAAACCGTTAGCTGACATTGACTAGTTCATGTGGACATTTCTGACAAGTTATAAATAGCTCTGTAAGTAATGAAATGACTGACTTGACGAGAGGAACTGATGATGCACTACCCAATTTTGAAATTGCACCTTGTGCATTCTACTATTACAACTTTCAAAAGTAAGTTGAAAGCCGGACTGAGTCTCTCCCCCCCCCCCCCACCGACCCGCACAGTTTGGGAACCACTGACTTAGACAAGACCCATGTACTCTGCTCGACTAGGGAGCTTTCTTGTGGTTCATCTTGAGCACCGCCTAACTGTCCTGTCACCCAGTCTCCATTCAACAGGCCAACTGTACTGCACGTCAGGGCAGTCCTCCCCTTAGCCGCTGACTGTCAACACAACACACCAGACTCATGTTCAGTAACGTTCACTGATTTAAAACGTCTCACAGCGTTAAACTAACTCATACTGGACAGGTTCAGGTAGTCCCTTCCTGTTTCGGTCCATTTTCTTCCGTTTGGTGCCTAATGAACACAACCCTGCTCACATCACACAGTGCTCCTGTAATCCCCCTCATTGCTCGTGGAGCACCGTCAGCTCTGTCCAAAGTCTGCAAAGCCCTTGGCCCCGGAGAAGGGCTCCGGCTGCAGGGGGAAGAAGTATTGCTGGGGCAGCAAGAAGCCCGTGCTCTGGGCTGGGTGTTGGTGCATGGGCTGGTGCAGCTGGGCATGGGGGTGAGGGTGGGCGGGGGGGTGGGGATGGGGTTGCTGGCAGCCACCTGGCATGCAGGCCGTGGGGGAGGTGTAGGGGGGCGGCGGGGGTGGTGGCAGCAGCGGCTGGGGCGTGGAGGGGGAGAAGGATGCAGACACCAAGCACCCGTGCTGCTGCTGCCCCTGACCTCCGAGGGAGAAGCGGCGCACCGAGCTGCCCCCGCCAGCCGAGCTGGAGCTGGTGGTGGCCGTGCTGGACTGGCGCGAGGGGGTGCGCAGGCTGGGTGGCGCAGTGGTCAGGATCATGGGGATGGTCTCGGTCTGGCAGCTGCGCAGGGGGAAACGGATAGGCTGCTGTGTAGGCTGCTTGGGCCGCAGGCAGGTGCAACAGTAGACAGCAACGAGGGAGCCCACCACCACGAAGGCCACGAAGATGGAGCCCACCATCAGGAAGGGCACGTAGATGGGCTCTGCAAGGAGGAACAGGTGTTGGAATACTTGTACTTAAACTTTAACTTGAATACCTGTTTGAATACTTAAAGTCATAATTTAACCTTTCAGTAATCACAGATCTGAATACTGGTTTGATTGGTGAAGGTAATAGGGTGGTAACATTGCTTTCACCTATCAATCACTTACAGACCTGTGCTAAGCTCATGGAAACAGGGCCAATAAGAAGTAGAGTTCATAGTTTATAACCCTATGTGGAGTCGGTATCACAAATATTTTCACTAAGTGTGCATAATAAACTGTATTGCAAATGTGTACAGACCTACAGTTGAAGTCGGAAGTTTACATACACCTTAGCCAAATACATTTAAACTCAGTTTTTCACAATTCCTGACATTTAATCCTAGTAAAAATGCCCTGTCTTAGGTCAGTTAGGATCACCACTTTATTTTCAGAATGTGAAATGTCAGAATAATAGTAGAGAGAGTGATTTATTTCAGCTTTTATTTCTTTCATCACATTCCCAGTGGGTCAGAAGTTTACATACACTAAATTAGTATTTGGTAGCATTGCCTTTAAATTGTTAAACTTGGGTCAAACATTTCATTTCAGGTAGCCTTTCACAAGCTTCCCACAATAAGTTGGGTGAATTTTGGTCCATTCGTCCTGACAGAGCTGGTGTAGCTGAGTCAGGTTTGTAGGCCTCCTTGCTTGTACACGCTTTTTCAGTTCTGCCCACAAATTTTCTATAGGATTGAGGTCAGGGCGTTGTGATGGCCACTCCAATACCTTGCCTATGTTGTCCTTAAGCCATTTTGCCACAACTTTAGAAGTATGCTTGGGGTCATTGTCCATTTGGAAGACCCATTTGCGACCAAGCTTTAACTTCCTGACTGATGTCTTGATGTTGCTTCAATATATCTACATAATTTTCCTACCTCATGATGCCATCTATTTTGTGAAGTGCACCAGTCCCTCCTGCACCAAAGCACCCCCACAACATGATGCTGCCACCCGTGTGCTTTACAGTTGGGATGGTGTTCTTCACCTTGTAAACAATTGTTGGAAAAATTACTTGTGTCATGAGCGATGTCCTAACCGACTATCCAAAACTATAGTTTGTTAACAATACATTTGTGGAGTGGTTGAAAAATGAGTATTAATGACTCCAACCTAAGTGTATGTAAACTTCCGACTTCAACTGTAGGTTCTCTTTCTGTTTTCTACAGAATCCAGGCGTACACCTTTTTTATGGAAAGGGGTTCAGGGGAAAGGAAATTTTAGAAGACAAAGGTGAAATGTTACTCTTTACTCATCCTTTCCTAAATCCCCTTAATATACAGTATTTCTTTACATTAACTCACAAGACAATTTTTTATTGTTGCAAAACATATTTTCAATAGCCCATGTTAATGTCATACTGGTAGTAAACGTTTGCACGATATAATGTAAGTAGGCCACTGAGGTGAATTATACAATACAATGCTGCAAAAACAGAACCATCTGCGACTATAACAATAAGCAACTACAGGTAGGCTGTCAATGTATTCAAAGTGTTAGAAGGCATGTTTATACTATAGTTTTTAAATTGCATGTAACCAACATCCACCGACAAAACCATCTGTTTTGTAGTTATTAATAGAACTATCATTTAGCCTTCTATTTCTTGGGTGTTGTTGAGTAATTGTCTTTATATTAATTGTTTTAGGCCTGAATTGGACTATGCAACAATTACTGCGAATGTTCATAAAATAATTGAACAGAAGCGTTTTTGTCTGAATAAATTTTTCCAAAATTTAGATTAAATGTTCAGATTACAATTTAAAATGGCAATTGGCGCCAAGGGAAGGAAATCATTTGAAGATAATTTATTTTCATAAAAAACAGGAAATTGTATTGACCATACCAGCTAGGGCTTAGCAACACTGGAGACCAATTAAATTGAGATTTGGTGAAATTAGTTAAATGTAAGTCTAGATTCAGTTTTATTCCATAAATGGTATACATTTTGAACTAATGATGATGAATAATTCCCTGAATAAGCATATTTTATGTGAATGAAAGCGCTTGTTTTAAAATTGGTAATTAATTATAAGCTAATAACCTCTGCTACACAGGCATTCCAAAATATTGTGAAGTATAGTGAAATAGCCTAAGGTATCAAATACACAATCTGATGCCATCTTTGGATAGGCTATTCTGCCATTGGTGTGCAAAATGATCATTTAAATTGCAGGATTGTTTCAACGTTGCATGGTTTAAATAGTGCCTTCTGGTCAAACTCCCTCCACTTATTTTCACATAGGTCTGGGATAGTATCACACAATGTTTTTTCTTGCATATCATGTAACTCGAGGAATGCATGGTGACACACTCCAGGTGTATCGCATGCCCACAATGTACCTAACCTGAGGTCAAATGAAGCCCATGCCAAAAAACAGGTGCCCCACATGCATGGAATTGGAGCTGCTTAGTGCCCCCCCCACAAAGTTTCTTTGTAAATCAAGATAGGCTGTAATTTCTGCATCTTGATAGAGCAATTGCGTTGTTATAACTCAATGAAGTTACTTTTAGTGCTTATGTTAGGTTTCAAAATGACAAGATCCATTTTAAATGAGATTATTTGTACAATGTGCTTAATGAAAACAAAATATAGGCCTTGATAAATTAAATATAATAGCATTCATTTGTATTTTCTTTGATTGCGTTATTTGATAAGTCATTTTTGGCTTCTAAATTATTTTTACAAACAGGCCAAACGATTATGTATTTACAGGTTATATTTCATCTTAATATAGACTCATTTAAACCGATTGAAAACAAAAACCTTTATAATGAAATATATTATGCTATGCCTACATGCCTGGCAATGACCTGAAGAGGCTGAATGGTGACAAACATGAATCTTGAGTGACATGGCTCGTTAAAAGCGTGTCTAGATGCCATTTTTTATTTTGAAATATTTCACTATATGAAATCTTTGAATGTAATATAATAACAACACTCCCAAGTTTAATGTTTTGCATTGAAGTTAATTGTGCATTAACTTGTCCACTCCTGCCAGGCTCGGCATGCTTTGGAAGTCTAAACTTACGCGCTGCAAACTCCGTGTTCTCCTGTTCTCTGTCGTTGGTACAGCTTCCCTGGTCCAGCCGTGCGTCCACCGCCGCGCAACAGTACCGCAGGGAACAAGACCCGCAGCACACGGTTGCGTCCATGGTGTCAAAGTCCTCCGGACACTGAAAGCCCTCGTGGTAATTTCCATTACTGTCCAGCCACCCATGGCAGTACTCTCCTTGTGCGTCTGATATCCGTAGATTCCAGGTCAGGTACCCAAGCATGAGGTAGTTTAGCAGGCGCACCATCACGACAACACTTTATTAGCAGCCCAGTAGCCTACGCACTATTCTTTATCTCTTGCGTTGTCTTTGTATTTAACACATTTGCATGATGAATGCGGTTTGAAACAATTCCACGGTTGAATCCTCAACTGGTTAAATTTGTTAGAATTGTCATCATTCGTTTGATTTCAATTTAACCATACGAATACTTTTGCATTTAAGTGTATGTTTGCATTCACACCCATTTGGCATATAATCTCCTCAACCAAAGTCGTATCAGGTCACAGGTGTAAAATAAGCTTTAACTGAACTCTCACGGTTGTCCAAATGAATGACTGTTTCTCTCCTCTCAAAATGTCATTATTGCACAGGCAAAACACATCAGAAATATAACTAGCCAAGAGTGTATCCGAACTTTACCCAAACCTTTCTTCTCTTCACTACGTTCCTTTGGAAACATGAACAAAAGGTGTACTTTCTTAATCCAAGTTGTTGTTCAGGTCGGTGAAGACGACGTGTTACGGATGGCTACGGTCGTCTTGTGTCCAGTCTCATTTGAAATCTGCTGCTTTTTTGACCGACTCAGTAGGCGCGCACGCATCTCTTTGACCACCAGACGTGCGCATTCATGATGGAGCGGTCGCTTTTGCGTCCCTACGCGGAAAGAAGCCTATCGCAAAGTGATGCTGAGAGGACATAGGCTTCAGTAGTCATGCATGCCCTTATCTGGCCTTATCAATAGGACAAGGAATATCAACACAGAGACAACCATTTTGATAATCTATTACAGTGCTTATATGCAACAACAAAAAAAGGAGGTAAAAGACAACAAAAAACAGCAAATCAGCGCCAAGTGATTTTAATTTTGGAAATCTGTTCCAAAGTATTGACACGCATAATGGAGATATAATGTATATGTGATCATATGAATATGTAAGCAAGGTTTGAAATGATTATGTTTTAGTCTAATGTTGTATCTGTTTGGGGTTATTGCCATCAATTTGCAGTCTACAAATAATGTGTAATTACGTTCCAGCCCCCTGACCATCCCCTCAAGAAAAAACCTGCCCGCGGCTGAATCTAGTTGATGATCCCTGGTCTTTCATTTCCAATAGCCTATGCTAGTGACCATTATTTGGTATCTTTATCTTTGTACCCTGTATGAAAAACACTTTTAGAAATATATATAATATAGTCTATTCATATTACTAAAAGGAAGTTATATATGCTCGGGTTAAGTTTTCAGTTGTCTTTTGTTTGCAGCGTAGCTTCAAACTCTGTAACTTTCCCTTAAATCGCCCAATTTATATTGATGTGTCGCCCTCTGGTGGCCTTCAAAAGCTTTGACTGTCACCTTATTTTATTGCCGTTTGTATAGGTTGGATTTATTACTTTATTCGATTAATGTTTTGGTTATCCTATCTAGAGGTTAATGGATGTTCTTCTATACATCTAATATCTAGATGTAGGCTTGATAGAGGCTTGATGCACTGTCCTCTCAGCACATGTCAAAGCTGCAGGCTAAAATTAAATATAGACTTATCGTAATCGCTCCTCTTTCACCCCAGCTGCCAAACTAACCCTGATTCAGATGACCATCCTACCCATGCTAGATTACGGAGACATAATGTATAGATCGACAGATAAGGGTGCTCTCGAGCGGCTAGATGTTCTTTACAATTCGGGCATCAGATTGTCCACCAATGCTCATCATAGGACACATCACTGCACTCTATACTCCTCTGTAAACTGGTCATCTCTGTATACCCGTCGCACGACCCACTGGTTGATGCTTAGTTATAAAACCTTCTTAGGCCTCACTCCCCCTATCTGAGATATCTACTGCAGCCCTCATCCTCCACATGCAACACCCGTTCTGCCAGTCACATTCTGTTAAGGGTCCCCAAAGCGCACACATCCCTGGGTCGCTCCTCTTTTCAGTTCGTTGCAGCTAGCGACTGGAACGAGCTGCAACAAACACTCAAACTGGACAGTTTTATTTACATTTACATTTAAGTCATTTAGCAGACGCTCTTATCCAGAGCGACTTACAAATTTTATCTCAATCTCTTCGTTCAAAGACTCAATCATGGACACTCTTACTAACAGTTGTGGCTGCTTTGTGTTATGTATTGTTGTCTCTACCTTCTTGCCCTTTGTGCTGTTGTCTGTGCCGAATAATGTTTGTAACGTGTTTTGTGCTGCTACCATGTTGTTGTCATGTTGTGTTGCTACCATGCTGTGTTACCATGTGTTTCTGCCTTGCTATGTTGTCTTAGGTCTCTCTTCATGTAGTGTTGTGTTGTCTCTCTTGTTGTGATGTGTGTTTTGTCCTATATTTATATTTTATTTTTTTAAATCTCAGGCCCCGTCCCTGCAGGAGGCCTTTTGGTAGGCCATCATTGTAAATAAGAATTTGTTCATAGCTGACTTGCCCAGTTAAAGGTTAAATAAAAATAAAATAGAGGAAAGCATACACAGATGGCATCTCACTGTGATATCTAGAACCTTAAAGGGTTCTGTGGCTGTCCCCATAGGAGAACCCTTTGAAGAACACCTTTTGGTTCCAGGTATAACCCTTTCTACAGAAGCTACCTGGAACCACAAAGGGTTCTACCTGGAACCAGAAAGGGTTCCCTACGAGGACAGCCGAAGAACCCTTTTGGAACCTTTTTTCTAAGAGTGTAGGCCTATACTTGATGAACATCCCTGTTCATCCCTACTCCTTCTGAGTCACGAAACACGAATGCTTCGTTAGTAAATGATGTCTGAGTTTTGGAGTGTGCCCCTGGCTATCCGTAAATGTAAAAACAAAAAATAATGTGCCGTCTGGTTTGCTTAATATAAGGAATTTGAAATGATTTATACTTTTACTTTGATACTTAAGTATATTTGAGCAATTACATTTACTTTTGATACTTAAGTATATTTAAAACCAAATACTTTTAGACTGTTACTCAGGTAGTATTTTACTGGGTGACTTTTACTTTTTCTTGAGTCATTTTCTATTAAGGTATGTTTACTTTTACTCAAGTATGACTATTGGGTACTTTTTCCACCACTGATTGTATGTGAAAACTACTTATAAGACGCACATTTACAGTTTTTCTGAACTCCCCTCACTTGCGCATAGGAAGGCTTGCGCTACCCGGTGCTGGCACATGCGCAGATCAAATAAACCGCTGGAACGCGGATTTAAACTGTTTACATGTCCTAATAATTCGAAAGATTGCTCAGAAAACCAGGTGTTTTAATCGGCGTATGCTTACTTCGATTATGACCTTACGGCGATTAAGATAAACAGAGTAAAGGGTTAACATGACTAATGCCATACTCGGCCTTCTGCCATAATCACTTTAATATCGAATTATTAGTGTACATGTAAAGGTACACAATCATGCCATGTTTAATCTCATGTAGGTTATTTCAAACATTCCAAAAACCAAACACAACCCAATTAGGCTATCCTATTCATTTTAGCTGTCATTTTGAGAGACACACTTATTTGAGGCCGTTGTCATAGTGAAGGGGTCGCGTATTCTCACTTCACCCAGCTTGTCCTCAGAGGCAAAATGGCCGCTATAGTTTCATCGATATAATTTTGCTTTAAAACTGTGTATGCTCATGTAGGCTATTAGAGACACAACGTACAGACAGCGGGATGTGCAGATCGCGCCTGTATTTCCCTCTTGGCACAATCACTTTTTAACGCGGCGCCCCCCGTCTGGGGATTGGAGCTGTGTCTTGTCAGTAAATTAGCCCACCCTCTGAATATTAAAGTGCACTACTGGGGGGGAAACTGAGCCAGACAGCGAGACGGTGACGAAAAAAATAACCAGTCACCAGACAAGGACGCGACAAGAGCGAGCTCGAGTCACCACTGCGTGTTGAAACTTGCAGTGATGGAGGGGGAAATGCAACCTGCCGACGAGGGTCTCTGCGCCCCAAAGATGTGCAGTCAGCAGCGGGGTCCATACAGCAGCCTCAAGACCTTCCCAAACAAGCGGTTGGTGGGGAAGGCGCGGTTCGACAGACCCACAATGGTCGATATCCCGCTGCTGGGAGACGGAGGCGGTCATCACTACAATCATAATCTCAATCACCATCATCCATATCAACAACAGTATCAGCAACAGCGGCAGCAGCTCCACCAAACCTCCCTCACCATCAGCAGCAGCAGCAGCAGCCAGTATCTCGCGACACCCCAGCTGCAGCAGCAACAGCGTTTCCCATGCGATAACAGGCCCAGCAGTAGAGCCGCGACATCTACCTCAGCAACAGTGGGGAGTGTGGCGGCAGCATCACTTGGCTTCCAGGGGAGGGTCGGCAGCGGCACCGCGGTGCGCCAGGACCCCACGTATTCGCCTGGAAAAACTGCGCTCAACCACGAATCTCCCGACTGCACTTACGGGATAAGCTCAGGTATGTTTTCAAACTTGCTGAGAAAGTGAAATTAGGAAAAGTTTAGCCTTTATTTTAGGAATTAGGTGTTGGACTAGACTAGAGGATGTCTAGGCCTGTTGCCTGGGCGCGTAAATGCAATGCAACCACTGTTAGAAATACATTCTCTGGTTAGTATTACAATCCTTTCCAACACATAAAAAAGGGTCCCAAAAAGCATATTATTTTTTGGGTTCCAGGTATAACTCTTTTTTTGGTTCCAGGTATAACTCTTTTGGGTTCCATGTAGAATCCTCTGGGGAAAGGGTTCTACATGGAGCCCAATAGGGTTCTACCTGGAACCAAAAGTGTTTTACCTCGAACAAAAAATGGTTCTTCAAAGGGTTCTCCTATGGGGAGAGCTTTTTTTCTAAGAGTGTAATAAAACACAAGTTTTGAAATATGCTGTAAGTCTATAGCCATATCCAGACCTTACTCGGTAGGCTATTTACATGGTTGACCCAATATGACAAATTTGTTGACAAACAACAGTTTTTGGTTAAGTTTTTTTGTATTTTGCACAAAGACAATTATTGATTCACCACAAGTAGGGCCTAGGGCTATTTTAGGTATTATAGGCTAAAATGATACAGATAGCCTAATAAAATAGTCATAGAACAACAAATTAAACTATAATGGCATATCAGTCCAGCAGAGAGTAGTAACTATAAACTGAGTGTACAAAACATTAGGAACACCTGCTCTTACCACGTCCTAGACTAACCAGGTGAATCCACTTTACACTGCTGCTACTCGCTGTTTATTATCAATGGATACCCTTACCTACATGTACATGTTACCTCAATTACCTCGACTAACCTGTACCCCCGCACATTGACTCTGTACCAGTACACCCTGTATATATAGCCTTGTTATTGTTATTTTGTTGTGTTACTTTTTTTAACTTTAGTTTATTTAGTAAATATTTTCTTAACTCTTATTTTATAAAAACTACATTGTTGTTAAGGGCTTGTTGTAAGCACGGTAAAGTCCATAAAATACCTGTTGTATTGGTCGCGTGTGACAACTTGATTTGATTTGATCCTCCCATTTCTCCATCATTTCCTGTGATAGATGTATTATGTACTAGTGAAAATAGCAGTCATGACTGAGCAGGCCCACTATAGGGTCTGTGTGTGCTCAAATGAGTGATAGGCTTGTGCAGTTGTTGAAGTGTGTTTGTGTTTATCTGTGTGAAATGTTGTCTTCGGAAATATCCATTGTAATGATGTGCACTGCTTTTGAGCAAAAGCAGGCAAACTAGTTTCTCAAAGAAAGAGTAAGCATAGAAATACACTACACTTCTATTTCTATTGGAACCTTGATCTGCGTCCCAATTGGCACCATATCCCTATTATAGTGCACTAGCTTTGACCAGAGCCGGAAGCAGTTTTGTTACTAAGTTAAACAGATATCATATTTCCCCCACAGATATAGATCTCCTTATCACTCCACTAGCAGGGGAGGTTGAGCGTCAGTATTCTGAGATTGTTGTTATGCTGACACAGCACTATCTAGCTTATAATGTCTACTGTATTAGCACTGTGGTGTAGCATCAAGCCAAATAGGTATGATACTTGTAATGTCGCCTCATGCCATTATCCATCGTAGTGACAAAGTACAGGCCTCATACAGTATTACATGCTCTATGGTAGGCCTATAGGCTTCCCTGAACCTTCACTACGTTATAACTAACCTGCCCTTATGGTACTGGGGCTTCCAATTTTGTCTTGAAAACCCAATTCAAAGCCCAGTTGTACACAGTTCTTAGGTATCTGCATTCAATACAGTATAGGGCTTTTCACTCCACTGAGCCAAACCGAGTTGACCTAAACCAAGCTGTTGTAATTGTGCTGATAAGAAGAGCCCGTAAAGAAAATAATCGAGCGAGCACGTTTGGGTCAGTTCGGCGCAATAGTACAAAAAGGGTATATATTATGTTAACCATACGACAAAAGCTAGTCAATACAACTAAGTATTCATGTGATTTAATGATTCCACATTTCCCTGGAGGTGACAGTCAGACAGAGGTGGTGTTTCTTTCCCATTATGCATCCCACAGACAGAAGGAGGAACCCAAGGACACCGGCCCTGAGATCCACACACAATAAAGCAAATTGCATTTAAAAGCTTTTCCAAAGAGTTGTGATTAAAATAAATGGTGCTCATAAATTTGCCTCCGCGGAGCATGTTGTATTTAATGACATTTTATGAGGCTGTCTCCCCGTGCACAGTACCAGGGAGCAAGAGAAGAGGGACGGGTGGGAGGGACGGAGGCACGGGGGATGATATCAGATACATCTCGGCGGGTAAACAAAGACGGCACACATATTAATAAATGCGACACATCTGCGCCAGGCCGATAGACACGTCTCAGCGGCTGCCAGAGTGCCGGGCCTCCCGCCCAGTTGCAGCGAGGGCGCCGTGGGTAGCTGTCTGCGCTCATAATTACCTGCCTTGTCTCTTTGTGTGTGAAGGCAACACATTCGTAATCATTAGAGGGGAGATGTGCGAGATCATCTCATTCCGATGTGCTGAGACTGCTGGGAGAAGGACACAGGGAGAGCTGCTTTTATGAGCTGTTATGGATGATATTATAGCTCAGTAGCATCATAAGCCCATTTGTTTGGCTTGGGTGATTATTTAAGCTCAAGAGGAGGGGGGGGGCACATCAAATATCATCAAATCAAATGCATTTGTCGAAAAGTGCTCAACTGCAACCAAAGCCTATAACCCCCAAAGAGCAAGCACAGGCAACAATGGCAAGGGAAGGACTAGTGTAGGCCTAGATATTGACGTCTGACTCAACCAGCTTCCTTGTACAAGATTGCCATTGAATGGAGGGAACCTGTACTCGGGTAAAATATGACTCTTGTAGAAAAAGAGGAAGAGCTAGATAGAGGGGGTGAGGGGAGGAAGCCAGAGCAGCGAAGCAGAAACTCCAACACCTTTATATAGAATTTGAGAGTCAAGTAGAGGTGACTGAGAAAGGGATAAGACTGAAGCAATCCTACTGTAGTATTATGAACAACCAATCTAGTCCACGCTCTTCTGTGTTTTTTTAAAATCCATGCCATCAATTCAATGCCAAGTAATCAAGGACTGTGGAAATGTAGAAATGTGTTGACGCCCAAAAGTTGACTCCAAAATATGCTGGTTGGCTTGAATGTCATAGTGAATGCCTCGGCCATCTTTATCTACTCGCTCTCTGTTCCTCTAGAAAACCGTCTCATCTTGGATGCCTTCGCACAGCAGTGTAGCCGGGTCCTCACTCTTCTCAACAACAACGGCCGGTTTGTGGAGCCTCAAGCTCCTCTGCCCTCCTCCCTCACCTCCCACATCAAGCAGGAGGACAGCTGCCTCTCTGGACCTGGGGGGGAGTCAAGGCCAGTCGCGGGTCAGGGGGGTCATTACCCCACCCCGGGCACGCCACGTCTTGACGAGAGCGCCACCGTCGACCCTGATGACGAAGCCCAGCACAGCCACTGGAGCCAACAACAAACATCCGCCTTCCTGCGCATCTTCACTGAGTCCCTCCAGAGCTATCTGCTCACCGGGAACCAGCAGCCCCACCCGGGCCCGGGCCTCGAGGGAGAGCGATGCCCACCAGCTGAGCCCGAGTCTGGGGGGTCGCCGGGCCACAACCTGGGGGGCTGGAACTCCCCGGCCCCCTCGGATTCGTATGGCCACCCCTCGTCCACTCTGCCAGAGGAGGAAGAGGAGGAGGAGGAGGAGAGCTGCTGCCCTCGCTGTGTGGAGCTGGAGCAGGAGGTGCTGTGTCTGCAGCAGGAGAACGAAGAGCTGCGCAACAAGATGGACAACATACCAGGTACAGTACCGGGGTTTCAGGATCATAGAACCCAGTAATGGCAATTTCAACAGTTTATGCAGATTCATGTGAGATTGTGACTTGGTATGTGGATACGATAGAAGGCCGTCACCCGTAAATGCCTCAAGTGAGATGATGTGCTAATTTTGCTGCCCAAGACAACTCCGTGGATTTGGGTCTTTACCCTGTGACTCGACATAGCATGTCACAATAATGACACAGTGGCAAATGAGGGGGGTAACCATGTGGTGAAGTACCTAACTTTTAATGTCAAGTTCAAGATTTACAGTGCCCTCTGGAATTTTTTGTTGTTGTTTTGGTTCTGTACTCGAGCAGTTTTCTGGGCTCCCGAGTGGCGCAGCAGTCTAAGGCACTTTATCTCAGTGCTAGAGGTGTCACTACAGACCCTGGTTCGATTCCAGGCTGTATCACAACCGGCCGTGATTGGGAGTCCCATAGGGCGGCGCACATTTGGCCCAGTGTCGTCCGGGTTAGGGTTTGGCCGGGGTAGGCAGTCATTGTAAATAACAATTTGTTCTTAACTGACTTGCCTAGTTAAATAAAGGTTAAATAAAAAATAAATAAAATAAGAAACTTTGGAGTGAAAAGTTTGAGTGAAGTGAATTTGTCCCAATACCTTTGGTCCCCTAAAATGGGGGGACTATGTACAAAAACTGTTGTAATTTCTAAATGGTTTACCTGATATGGATCAAAATACCCTCAAATTAAAGCTGACAGTCTGCACTTTAACCTCATAGTCATTGTATCATTTAAAATCCAAAGTGCTGGAGTACAGAGCCAAAACGTGTCACTGTCCCAATCATTTCGGGGGGAGGGCTGTATTTTACATTTTAGTCATTAAGCAGATGCTCTTATCTTGAGCGACTTAGAGTTAGACACCCCAGACTCTATTTATATATTGCATTCTTGGTGTGGCTTCAATCAAATCTTTTTGATGGCTTTTATAACCCTGATCTCCTTCCAGCTCCCTGCCAGAATGTGCTGGACTTCTTCAAGACTGTTCTCCAACACCATGACCAGTTTATACAGCCCATGGCAGAGGAACAACTAACAGAGGCAAGAAATCAGTTTGTCTCAAAACACAGACCGTGTCTTTCTAGAAAGAAATACTCTTGGTCTGTTCCAGTTTCTGTCAGGTACTGTACTGTACCTTTTTATATGTTTTATCACTAGTCATACTGGCCGTGTCTGAAACCTGTCTTGCCTACTACTTACTGCATGCTGTGTATTAATTGTACTACATACTATATTTAGAACGTATTGTTCAGTAGAAAACGAATGCAGTACGTGCAAATATCAACATACTAAGCTCATCCATTCTGAGAAGGCGTCGTCTAATGTGCAATTGCGATGTTTCTCGCCATTCGTTCATTTTGGTAGAGTGCGTCCCCTTATCTTTTTTATTTAACCTTTAATTTGACAGGGAGTCAATGGCCAGGGGCCCTCGGGAGTGGGCTGGGGGTCCAGCCGTGTACCTGGTAACTAGTTGGCTACCTAAAGAGGCTCAAAGTTGCCCACCGTTTACCCGCTTCATTGAATTTCTTCACTTTGAGATGAGGAGCACTGGCGAAACGAGGCTTGTCATTCGGTTTAGCCACATGTCAGTGTAGTTCTGATCCTTTCTGGCTTACAGACTGGCTGTCAGTCCCCCTATCTAGTCATCAATGTGCTACGCATTACTTACCTGGAGAAGAGAGAGCCCAGGGCTGACACTACTAACCAGCGTGCTTCAGCTGGTGTGAGCGGTAATCAGTCAAGAGGGACTATTTGGCTAGGAATCGGATGGTAGCGCCCTCGGCCAATGTATGAAAGTGTAAGACTGTGTGTTTTGCCATTGTGAGTGTGTTTGTGATACTTGTTACCATACTGTATGTGTGTGCGTATGTGTGTGAGTATGGGTGGATGTGTGTTGCGAGAAGACGGCACTTATCGTGTCATCCAGTGTTTACTCCCTTCGCTGTGCATTGTCCTCAGAGTCCCCTCTTCCCTTTGATATTCATTGGGCTACGCCGGTCCCACAGCTACACTTAGAATTTCTTCACATTGACATACATTTCGGCTGATCCATGGGCCAGGTGGGTTCAACCTAGCCGTTTACCCATGCAGGACTCTATTCCATGGAGGGATTCATATTTTCCAGTTTCAATACCGAGAATAATTCATATTTATCCAGAGAGTCCGGGAAATATGGCAGAAATCAGAAGTGCCCATTTAAAGCGTTTAAAACCAAGATATGGTCACTATGCCAGGGTTCTCCCCAAATAAGATTGTCGCTGTGCCACCTTGTCAGCTTGGCTGTGTCACTATGTAAGGATTTCAGGGCAAATTAAACTGATATTCAGTAATGATAGAGGAACTATCTTTGATCGCCAATGACATTGTTTTTAATAGCAAAACAGGCCGTTCATAATGTTCCTCAATTAGTATTTCAGCAGCAGGCTATCTGGACACAGAGCATGCTTAGGACGCACGGAGTGCACCCCGCGTATAGCGTTGTTGAATCATACAAACTTTGTAATGGCAGTCCAACAAAAGTAAAATGAACAAAGTTGCTAAGCTTGCTAGATAAAATCCTTCAATGATTGACAGAATATTTAATATAATAAATATATCCTATATTTGGCTGAATCAAGTTGATGATTTTTCAGATCGATCATGAATAACGGGGGAGATGAACAGTAGAAATAGTTTAAGTATCAAGGTACTATATCTTAACGGGGACCAACTCTGTTAAAACAGTCTCGGGATCCCAGTTACCCATGTTAATCACTAATGGACACATAGCCCGGGTCAGTTACCCTTATTATCGGATCTTGTCCCGGCCAACCCTTGTATTCCACCATGCTCTGACGGCCACCTAAGTGGACTCTCGACCACGGTTAGGGTTTTCGTTCTATGGAGTAGAGAGGAATATCAGACCCACTTGGCCTGATGTGGTTTAAACACCTTCATCACTCTGTGCCTCTTCGTCGAGCCGATCTGCATGGAAGACATCTCTCAGCAGATCTATGGAGTAGAGCAGGACTCTTTGTTTTTCCAGCTTTGTGAAGTCCGTCCTTCGAGACCGAGATAGTCCCATGGCTTGCAATACTTGATCGTTAGGAGTAGGCCACTTGCCCAGGGCCCCTCTCGGGAAGCCAAACGAGATGACCCTATCAACTCCCGGCAGCTTGTTAATGATTGATGCAGCAACAGTGATGTAGTATGCAATCTTTTCAGATCTAGCCACCTCGACGGTGTCAACTGCGACTTCGTATCGCACTGTAACGTCAACCACCAAAGCTGCACCATTTTTCACGAATGTCAAGTCTGGTTTCCTTAGTCTCCCATCCAGTGTGGAGATATGCATCTCCTTGATAACGTTCCATCCGTTGCTTTCGTTGGCTTCCGTTACTGATAGGTCACACACCTTGTTGTGCCTATTTATGCGGGCTCCTTGGATCAATTGGCATTGACCCAGTATATGTCAGCAAGATTCATACAGGGCTGGAAAGTGCCTCCAAGAGGAATCCTTCTCCGGCCTTCCCCTTTTGAACATCTCCCGAGTAGGATAGACATTTGCCCTCAACTTCAGTCCATTGTTATACTGGCCGTGCTGGAATCCCACTGAGGAGGTAAGCCAGGTTTTGCTGATCTTATCACTGCCAAAGGCCTGCATCCCCACACCTTGAGTTGCTAGGCATATCCATTTTCACATTTCTTCCTGCCTCCAATCACACGGTATTGGGAAATGCAGCGTCACTAAGCCAGTTGTGTTGTTGTCGAGGGAGGTCATCTTTGTGTCGCTCCCACCGGCTTGCAGCCATATTCCCTCATCTGTCGAGAGCCACTGCCAGTGGATCCTTCTGGCCTGGATCAATGGAATCTGGGGGGCCAGCTTCACGATACCTAGGCCCCTGTATCGGTGTTTCACATAGAGCGACCCGTTACATGTGCTCGTGGGTGGGGGAGCCATTCTTTCACAGCGGTTCTTATCATTCCATCTATTTTGGTCAGGTCGACCCCCTTTCGGTTGCTGTGGTCAGCTCTGTAGATTAGCCTCGGGACAGCGAAAGAGTTCAACATCTTGACCTTCTGAGAAGGCTTTAGCACCGCCCATCCAATCTTGCATATCCAGTCACAAAGTAGCCCGATCAGTTCCGGTTTAACAATGCCTGCCCACGGGTTCACTTGCATTCCAGGATATTTTTAGGATTCCTCAGGCCCAATTAAGTGCAAGTCCTCTCCATTCAGTTTCCAGGATAAACAGTCATTAACCTTGAATGAGGACTTGCTGTGGTCATTACCACCTTTCTCAATTAAGAAACTGTGGCACTTTTTGGGTTGAACTCCGTCAGTTGGCAATATTGTTCCAGAATTGCCATGTTTTTTTCCCATACCTTTCACCGAGCTGTTCAACAGTACCAAGTCATCGGCAAACACTAAAGTGGTAGTCTGGCGGCCTTCTGGCCCGACCCCAGAGCCATGGCGTTCGAGTGTCTGGATTGAACAGCAGCTGCGACCTTGGACCAACATGTCGGACCAACATCTCAATCATCAAGGATTTCACTCCATCAAGAATGACCCTTGTTACGCTGTTCTCATAAATGCTCTCGATCAACTCCATGATGTGCCGGTCAAGGCCCCTTTGCCCAAGAACACCCAGAAGGTGCTCATGCAATGCCGAGTCGAAAGCCTTCACAAAGTCCACAAATACCACAGCTAGGGGTGTACATTGTTTTTTACTCTGTTTGATGAGCCCCTGGAGTGACATACCATTTTCAGAACACCCCTCGGGGCAAATATGAAGCCCCTTTGTCACAGACTTGGGCAGGCACGCACCAGCATGGCTGTAATAATCCTAGAGAAGAGCCGTGCGGCTATGGATTCTGATGGTGATAGGCTGCCACCCTCCGATCTGTCCCCGTTCCACTGGGTCGGACGTGTTTGGTATCAATGTACTGCGGCACTCTTTGAAGGTCAACGATAGGGCCCCTGTCACTAGCCACATCAAGAACAAGTGAGCCAACTTCTCTGCTCTGGGGTCACAACTTAACAGTTTCTCTGGTGACTCCATCGGGACCTGCTGCTGTGCCGGTTTTCATATACCTCCGCTGCTGAGATCAGACGTTGTCAGCTCCTCCTTCCGTGCGGAATTGGCCCAGCCCGTTGAACGGCTTCGTGGCCTGCCATCGGTTGGCAAAGGCCAGAGTGAGTTCTGTCATGGGGATGGCACATGAATCGAACACCTCTCCATCTAAGATTAGGGCCGGTCTTTGTTAAATAACAACTGTTGCTGACGTAAGTCAGCCCTCTTTTCTTTCCATCTCTTATTCCCGCTCATAGGCCTGCTTCCCGCTGTATCGCTCTGCCTAACGGTTCCTCAAGCAACTTTGCCCAGCAACTTCTCTATTTCCAGTGCCGAAGACTCGACCAGTGCAGGATTCTGATCCACACCCCTTAAAGATAATGTGATGGCCCCGATTTCGAAATCTCCATCCACGCCCATGTTGGCCTCGACCGCAGCTCGTGTACTGAGGGTGGTGGTTCACCTGGGACAGACAGAATTCATCATTCACAAAATGGGCTTCCTCAGGACCCTTGTTTCGAGTCACTGCCTTTCTCAGGACTCTTCGTTTATACCTCACCTGCTATTGAATCCTTCCCAGTCGGCCAATCACAACCATGCTATGGAAGGATTTGTGACTCTTGAATAGTTTATACTCTTCCCACTCTGTCCAGCCATCGTTGGTAGTTTTCCTTCCGATCTGTTTACCATTGTTCGCTCTTGCTTCCTCAGACTTTTGCTGGCAATAAAAGGCCTATGCTGGGAGAGGCTGACCCCAAAACCAAAGCTGTTTGGGAAATGTTTGTATACAATTACTGCTGCAACCGCAACCTGGGCCTCTGGCACACAGTTACACTTAGGAACATGTCAGGAGATTGCATGACGACTGATACCGGTTCCCCCACAAGAGCTACACTTATATAGAACTTTCACGAAGCTATGAAGGGTCTTACATGCTGACCACACCACCTGCGTTGCTTGTGAAAACGTTGCAAAATAAATATATATGTTATTCAATCATTGCACCCACACTGCTCGGGTGCGTCAATGACTGTCTGCGTAGTCAAGCTCTAAAATAGAACTTAGGTCTATATGCTTTGTGCGCTGCAAGTCCCGCCTCTCTCATCTTATTGGTTTTTAGGAGCATATACCCACATTGGTGATTGAAAGATGAGCTGAGGTCCACACTCCAGTCCAGTTGGTGGTGGTAATGCACCTTAAAGTTGGTTGCCAACCGCCATATAAAGTCCAGAGAAGAAGAAGAAACCTGAAGGAGGAGAGATTACTAGGAACGAACTCGGTTTACCCTTTTATCTGTAGAGGATCTTGTGCATTTCAGGTAAAATAACAACCCAATGTTTATATCCCAGGACAAATTATCTAGCAACAGCAAGCTAGCTAAATTGCCATAAATGTTTAATGCTTTTAGACCTGTCCCCAAATGAATATAGTTGGTTCAACGTTTGTTTTGATATTTCAACCTGTGTGTCCTGATCGCGTCTGGTGTGGGTGGACAAAATCAACAGACGTAGCTGGAGTAGGGTCGGGTAGGAGAATTGATTCAGACTGAGCTGGCTGCGGTGGCAACACGACATCCTCATCTCCATTATCCGATGCCAGGGCAGGTGACATTAATCTGCTCACCAACTCAGGCGCCACAATACCTGGGTCCCCCCCTCCCCGGCATTCGGCCGTCTGGGGGGATCCCGGCTTGTGGACTGAGAAAGATCTAGGCAGCGGCATTTTCTCTGACGGCTAGACCGGGGTTCGTTCAAGTTTGTAATATCGGCCAGTGCCAGCAAGGTGTTTCTGGTGTTTCCTTCGCGTATTCTGCACTTGCGAGTCTGCCAGACTGATGCATCTAATCTCCCGGAACTTTTGCCCCCAGAGTCCCCGGAACATAGGACTGTGGAAGATCTTGCTTGCTCAACCTGATGGCGTCGATAAACGCCCACCGTAGGTGCCAGTTTTGATGACCCAGGTTGGTCGCCCTGGTGCGGCAAGTGTTTTGAGGCCATTTCCCGGTTGATCTTGTCAGTAGACTCTTTTCATACAATTATTGCATGGGTCACAATGGTCAGGGTATTGCGTAATCCTTTCCATGTCCCCTAGAACCCAAAGACTTTGGTTTCCCGGACGCTACCCGGCAGGTTATGGGAATTAACGCCGCCGGATCGCAAGTTGGCATCGTTTATGGTCGGAAATACAAAGGTATCTGATTGTCTTCGGACCGCCAACTTTTGTTCTTGATTAATGAAAACGTTCTTGGCAAAAGCTTTCACTTTTGTCCATCTTGCACCGGTCTAAGAATTTCACCTCTAGCAGCATAATACAAATGCCCCCGGCCATCCATCTTAATCATGGCCCCAGTTCAGAAGAAAAACCCAAAAAATAGAACCAAAGTCCTATTCCATTAACCCTAGCTGAGGTATTCAAGTGACTGGGCCTACTTTGAACACAATTTTTTCCAAAGTAAACGCTTTGGACCACACAGGACACTCAGTTAAGCGCATCAAGGGGGCACCGAGAGGCAGGGCCTGGGACAGGCGGCCCCGAGATCCAACTATAGGCTTTTTAACTGCAGCAACTTTAAGATACGCTATTGGAGCGTCACCGCCACAAAGGGCGCGCGATCGGCTCAAGGTTATCTAGAGTCACCAAAGGTGAACCGTCTCCGAAAGTGCCTCCACCTATGGAGGCCAATCCACATGGGGAGCGAGGAGCCATTTAGAAGCCGGCCGACAGGTGAATCATGAATTCCAAGAGAGTCCTAGTCACTCCAACCCTTTACCTGTGCTTCATTGAATTGAATGAGAGATAGCTCCAGAGGGCCAGGTAGGGCTGGGGTCGACCCAGGGAGGGGGGCGACCCCCAGGGAGGGGAGGGGGAGCAACCCCTGCCAAGGCCGCCAGGGGACGCAACTCCATCCAGCCAGCTCCCTGACCCAGGGAGATGGGTGGAGAGGGTCAGGGAGGGATAGGGCTGACCCAGAGAGGACCCCGGCCATACTAATTTCAGAAAAGCCGAAGTGAGTACAGTATGACATCCTTTATATAGCATACTACATTTCTGAAATTTCACATACTATAAAACTTTCTATTTTTGCATACTCAAAATGTCTACTCTTTAGAAGCTTAGTACGGGTATTCGGACACGGCCACTGTGTATATTATAGATGTTACATGAGAGATGCAAAATAAGACACCAGGGTGAACTTTTAGATCTAAAGAGCGCTCTATCTCTACAGGAAGAAGAACAGAAAACATTATATGAGGTTTGTGTTTTCAAGATGTGTTTTCTTACTGTATGTAACGGAATGACCCCTCACTTAGTTTGTGTCTTTCTAATGGGCCTTAAATATCACCTACTCACCTTGGTGGCTTTCTCGGCATGAGAAGCATGAGAAGCGTCGTCGTCCCCACCCCCATCCTAGTTTGTCAGACATTTTGAGACCTCAAAAGTAGTCCAGTATTAGAAAGAGTTTCACAATCTGTTATATAGATTCATCTAAAATGTGAAATTAACTGGGGCCTATCTTTCCCATTCATGTTTTAATCAAGCTTATAGCTAGACCTACACAACAAATGTCATGGACTCCTCTCTGACAGACTAACAAACTTTGATTTTGGAGTAAATAATCACTTAAAAGCCCAGTTAAATAGGGGAGTGGATATATAGATGTTTTGGGATGTTTTCACTCCCTTTAAGTAATGTTCAACTCAGTTGCACAGCAGCTTTATAGATAAAACCGAAACTAGTGGCACAAGATGTGAAACTGCCATTCAAATCAGCTTCTCTATTAAGGATGTGAAAATATCATCTTGCAACAGTGTTGCATAACAAGATAACAAGAAGGTTCTGTTAAATGGAGAAAAGGTTAATGGACACCACCACCACCTTTTCCTCAACATTGCAGTTAAATCTGGCAATAACTTCTTGTTCAATGGGTTTACAACGATAGGAATTGGTTATTGTTGGTATCAGGTGTATAGCACAAATAATGCTTTAGATTTATTTGAGAAACTAGACTAACTAAAAATATCATAGTTCTCCATCACATATTGAGCATGAAGTTAACGACCTTGTTATAACACATGAATGACTGCACTTCTTCTGAATGCTTTGACAGCTTGAATGCACTTTTCAATACCCTGCTAGTGCCCCTCAGAGTTGGGGTCAATTTAATTTCAATTCAGTCAATCAACTGTGATCCAATTCCAATTTTCCTTCTTCGTTTCATTGCTTTTCAATGAGGGAAAAAAATTGGAAAAGGAATTTCAGTTGACTTTAGTTGACTTTCTGAATTGGCGGAACTGAAATGGAATTGGCCCCAACCCTGGTGGCTCTATGGCAGGGTACTCAGAGCTCATAACTAAGCCGTACCATTCTCACCAGTTGTGGCTTGTGGCAATTTAAATGGGGAGGACAGGTTCATAGTAATGGCTGAAACTGAATAAATGGAATGGTATCAAACACATCAAAAACATGCTTTTATACCATTCCATCCCAGCCATTATGAGCCGTCCTTCCCTCACCAACCTCCTGTCATTCTCACCCTCTTCACTTCTTCGTACCCCTCCTCAGGGCAGTAAACAGCTCCTTGGGAACTACCCCCTCTTCATCACCAACAAGCAGTGGGACGAGGCAGTCAACTCGTCCAAGAAAGATGGCCGGCGGCTGCTGCGCTACCTGATCCGCTTCGTCTTCACTACGGACGAGCTCAAGTACTCGTGCGGCCTGGGCAAGAGGAAACGCTCAGTTCACTCAGGAGAGCCTGGGCCGGAGAGACGGCCCCTCAACCCCGTTAAAGTCACCTGCCTCAGAGGTACTGGCTGCATCTCTACTAAAGAGATGGGTGCTACAGCAACATGTATGCTACTAAAGAGATGGGTACTACAGCAACATGTATGCTACTAAAGAGATGGGTACTACAGCAACATGTATGCTACTAAAGAGATGGGTACTACAGCAACATGTATGCTACTAAAGAGATGGGTGCTACAGCAACATGTATGCTACTAAAGAGATGGGTACTACAGCAACATGTATGCTACTAAAGAGATTGGTGAACAGATGTTTACAACATCAAATTGTGTGCAGTTTGTTTTTCTAATCATAACAAATATTTACTTGTACTCCTCAGAGTTTATCCGAATGCACTGTGCCTCTAACCCTGACTGGTGGATGCCTTCTGAGGAGCAGATCAACAAGGTGTTCAGCGACGCGGTGGGCCATGCGCGCCAGGGTCGGGCTGTGGGCACCTTCCTGGGCAGCAGTGGCAGTAGCACTAGCAGTCTTTACATGGAGGCTTACGACGGGCCCCTGTCACAGGATGAAGTGTACCTGAAGGGCTCTCACAATGGCCTGGGGGATTGAAAGGAGAAGGAATGAAGCCTTGGTCAGGATTCAATCCAAGGTGCGTTATTGGGAAGCACACTAGACAGCCGACAGTGCGCCTTTTTAAAGGCAATTTCGTAGAGATCGCATTCATGGTGAACACTGCAAATATTGGCTCAAGCGTAAATTACCTTTAAAAGGCGCATTGTTGGCTGTCTAGGGCACTGCTCTATAACGCGACTTTGATTTAATCCTGGCCACTGTCTTATAACATGTGGCGTCACTCCTACGCGATGTTAGTCCCTCAACCCGAGGTGGTGATACTGCTGATTTGTCACCACAGATGGTTTGTTTACATAGCAGGTTAGGATAATTAGCATGGCAGGTTAGGATAGTTAGCGTGGCAGGTTAGGAAAAGAGTTAGAGTTAGTCTTAGCTACAATGCTAGTTGTCAACAACTGTTGTCCCCGACACGCCCACTAGATGGCGATGTAGGCCAAGTCATCAGTATCATAACACTGGTTCAGACGAAACTAACTCTATCTCACGTAAGACAATGAGGATGAGAATGGTAGAACTGTAGGCCGAACCAACTGGTACTAACCTGCTCTTCTTCCGTAATGCTACAGAGCAGGGCAGGAAAATAACATTCAAACACCATTCAAGAGGAAGTAGTCTCCCCGTTCAACTTGCTAAAACAGCTGTTTTGGGGGCTTATTTTCTTGGGGGGGGGGGGTGCAAGGGTGTTTCTGCTCAAATGTTGCAACATGCATTTATTAAGGTACATGAAAGCAGCAGAATGTTGTATAATTCATGTTCAACTGTTTGTAAAACTACAACGCTAGTTTTCCCTCAGTCTTCCTTCTGTTATTGCTTTGTGGGAAATGTTAGAAAAAGGTTACATACAGTAATATAGGAGGGAGCTACAGAAATCAGTAGGTCTGACTGTAGCTGGGTCATTTCCAAATGACAATTAAGACAAATCTAGTGTGCAGTTTTCAATGAGGATTATAACAGTTTCCTTTTGCTATAGAACATTGCCAAGAATATACTGGAATGTACTGTACTATGATGTACTGATTGAGATGGTCATTATGATATCTGTAATGAGAAGAGAAAATGAAAATGAGACATTATCCTTCCTTGTACAGATAAATTATGTTGGCTACTTTAGACAAAACTCCCTCTTGTATTATGTTCTGGCTGACGCGCAGACCCACATGGTACACAACACACTGCGTCCCACTGGTCTAAGGACAGTCTTCAGAAAGTAATATTCCGGTTGTCTCAGAGAGCAGCTACATTGGTTGGTTCTCTGAAAATTTTTCCTGGGGGTTTGAAAAGCCATCAATTGTATTGGAAGGGGGCGGCGCCCGGCGGATGTGTGTGGCTGTGCCTGTGGGTGTTTGAGTACGAAAGACAGATGAGAACCAACCAGAAAAAGCACAGTCCATTTCATTATTGACACATCGTGCTGACAACATCAAACAGCCTCCCTCCCCAGACTCAGAGGCCTGGATCTTTGGTATCAGCCAGGCAACTTATGTTAACCAAAGATAATTAAAGTAGACATGCAGGATTTGTGCAACTGTACGATGACTATTGATTGATGGATTGCCATTGATTGTATTTAATCGTGATACATTTCAATTCATTGATGGTAAATATTCAAGAGATTGGTGGTAGAGACAAACCACAAAAGCCCAGACTAGTTTGAAACTTTGGAATGATAACACCCCCCCCCCCCCCCACACACACACACACACACACACACACACACACACACACACAGCAAGAAACACTATATTTGAAATGCCTTAAAGGTCCAGTGCAGTCAAAACTAGATTTCCTGTGTTTGATATATATTTCCACACTATGAGGTTGGAATAATACTGTCAAAATCCTAATAATGCCCTTTTCGTGTAAGAGCTGTTTGAAAAGACCACCAGAAATGTCAGCCTATTTTGGTGGGATGGAGTTTTGGCCTGCCTGTTGACATCACCAGGTGGTAAATTAGTTAGACCAATAAGAAAGAGAGTTCCAAATCTCTCTGCCAATAACAGCTAGTTTTCTGTTTTCCCCTCCCCACTCAGACCACTCACAGATAGTCTCTTTGCTAAGAAGCTATTTCTGTTTCCTTTTTACCATTTTAATTGAAAACAATAACAGTAAGGTACTTAATTGTTACCCTGAAATGATTTGATGTTGAGATAAAAATGGCTGCATTGGACCTTTAAGATAAAGTTTAACACCCATGTGTATATCTGTAGTTCTGATGACTTAGTTGTTCAGAACATGGTGCTTGCATCACTGAGTTATGGGTTTGCCACATGGGCCACATAATACTGAATAGTGTACTGTGTATGTGTTAACTGTGTTTGCTAAATGACCATAATATTATAATTATACTCCAAGAACTACAGTACCCATAATTCTAGCTAGTGTCCGCTACTAAAATCAGAAGATAAGGGCGGCAGGTAGTCTATCGGTTAGAGCGTTTGGCCAATAACCGAAAGGTTACTAGTTTGAATCCTCAAGGTGAAAAATCTGTTGATGTGCCCTTGAGCAAGGCACTTACCCCTAATTGCTCCATGGTCACCGTTGATAATGGCAGACCCTGACCTGTGACCCCACTCTCCACAGGTGTCTAAGGGAGAGTGGCATATGCAAAAAACACATTCCCAATTAATACACACTTGTGTGAAATAGGACAAATGTAAGCACCCACCAAGTTTATTATTTGGATTATTATTAGATACCATAGATGTGTAGTAGAGAGCTCCTCTCAATGGCCGCTTCTGTGACAGCATGGGCAGCGCCTCATAGGGCTTTCCCCATTTTGGTGTCATCAACTGGGTAGGACTTGCTATGAGTTAAGGAAGAATTCCATCCAGGACAGCAGGGGCAGTCAGCCAATTAATTATACTCCAGAGCAAACATTCCGTAACTGCAGGTGGCAGTAAATCACCAACCTTGACTTTATACCTGTTCTTTACACACTCCAGCACAGTAGGTGTTGGTATGCGCCTTTTCAGTTTATTTTCAAACTACCTACACTCAAACTTGAAGTACAAGAAGAAGAAATTGTCTACTTAAAAATGTAGATATCCCTCAATGCGCTGCCCAAGCTGTCACAGAAGCGACCATTGAGAAGAGCTCTCTAGTACACATCTAATGAAGAGATTTGAGCCTTTCACCTTCCGAAACACCTGCCATTATACTAACTGTTGCAGAATTCATCATTATGTTACTTCCTGGTCTTTCAGTTATTTCTGGAGTTGATTATAATAGAGAATGTCAATAAGTGAAGATGTTCATCAATACCAAACATTTTCTCTCAGTCCTTAACTATACTAAATATCTATCAATGTGGCTTCAACCAAAGCAGTGATTCATTGTGAATCATTGTACCAATAGGGAGAGAGAAGTCTGCTGTGTTTTTCATTATACTTATTTAATTTGGGACATTCTTGTCCTTCAATAGAGTACTGCACTCGTTTTATAAATTTGAATGTATAACATTTTACTGTTGACTACAAGTTGGTAAAGTTACATTGAAAAACAAAGACATGCAGTGTGTGTGTGGTGAATAACTATAATAATAACATAATTGTTAATAACAATAGCCCTTTTGAAAAGTGTGTAAAAGGTAATCTTTAAATACGTATTCTCTCTTAAATGCCTCAGCTAAGTAGAAAAGTGCCACAGAGACCTTGTCAGTGAGGTTCTGTTGTCGTGACGCGTACTGTTTTGAATGTAAATATTTCCCTGTGATTACTGCACATTCTGACAAATAATCCTTTATTCTCCAAGTGACTGTGTCAACACTGTGAAACTCCCAAGTAGATTTTTACAACAATATGATGCTTGTGTTTTTATTTATGATGAAATAAACATTCCATCCTATTTGACTTGATCATACATGATTTATGTATACAATCACCTCACATACTTAGCAGATATTATATAGTGATAAATTCTGTTATTCTAAATTATGTCATTTTTGGGGGGTTTATTCAATGAGATGAATTAACTGGTTTTACTGACCTACAATTACAGATCAATGCAGTGTGGCAGATGTAATTACTACTGCCCATTGAACCACACACACCCTCTTACACAACACAGCAGGCCTACTCGCGCCAGTACTTCTGTGGCTGTTTTCAAGAGGGTCATGTATTCGCCAGGTCAGCTAAATACTGTAAACCACCAGTTTGATGGACAGCTGTCTGCATTGCCTTTACACCTCAGCTTCCACCCTCTGGTTCTTGATCATCAGGATATTCTCAAGGAGCAGCTTGTGAGCCAATTCCTTCTAAAAGTTGCACTGGATGCATGGACCAACTTTCTCTCCACACACCTCACTGTATTCACAAGCTGGTCTCATGCTTTCCAAGTGCTTCTGTCTGCTGGGAAACTCCTTAAACTTGCTCTCCAAACACACACACACACTCAGGTTTGAGCCTGCTGACACAGATAACACACCTGATTCATCTCTTAATCTGGTCAACTCTTTGTCCAGAGATTATGTCGCCAAATTTAGCTTCAACCCGTACATGAAAGGGAGCCATGCAAACTCATCTGCAGTTCCTTTGGCATAACCCAGACAAAGCCATTTGCCATTGTCTTTCGACAGACGGCGTCATTCTAACGCAACCTTGTTGCCATGAACCAGTGCAGACAGATTCGCCCATTGAAGTGAGAATATCGCCATTCTGAAGGTCGCCATGCTGAATTACATAAATTGAATGGCAGTTTTTTTTTAATCGTTTGGTGCAATTTTCACAAGTATGTGTTACATTTTTACAACGCTTAGTACAAAACTCAAAACAGATCATCAAAAGGCAGTTGTTTCAAAACTCAAGCACATTTTTTATTGACTAAGTACAGTACAACACACAAAATCATACAGTCACTTTTTCACCAAACTTAGTCAGTGGTTCATCTAGAAATATATGTTTCACATTGCAATACATGTTCATTTAAAGTAATTGCCTTTTACAATGCAACGCTCACATTTCTTTTGATATGATTGTCTTCTCATTTGTTAAAATACATTGTACTATTACTTAAAACTACTTTGGGATCTGGGGGCAGTATTGAATAGCTTGGATGAATAAGGTGCCCAGAGTAAACTGCCTGCTACTCAGGCCCAAAAGCTAGAATATACATATAATTAGTATATTTGGATAGAAAACACTCTGAAGTTTCTAAAACTGTTTGAATGATGTCTGTGAGTATAACAGAACTCATATGGCAGGCAAAAACCTGAGAAACAAATCCAACCAGGAAGTGGGAAATCTGAGGTTTGTAGTTTTTCAAGTGATTGCCTATCCAATATACAGTGTCTGTGGGGTCATATTGCACTTCCTAAGGCTTCCACTAGATGTCAACAGTCTTTAGAACATTGTTTCATGCTTCTACTGTGAATGGGGAGAGAATAAGAGCTGTTGGAATCAGGGGTCTGGCAGAATGCAATGAGCTAAGTCACGTGCGTGGCCGTGAGCGTGAGCTGTGTTCCTTTTCATTTCTAAAGACAAAGGAATTGTCCGGTTGGAATGTTATTGAAGATTTATGATAAAAACATCCTAAAGATTGATTCTATACATCGTTTGACATGTTTCTACAAACTGTAATGCAACTTTTTTTACTTTTCGTCTGGACGTAGTGCATGCGCCTTGTGCATTTGGAATAGTGAACTGAACGCACGAACAAAAAGGAGGTATTTGGACATAAATATGGACTTTATCGAAACAAAACAAACATTTATTGTGGAACTGCGATTCCTGGGAGTGCATTCCGATGAAGATCATCAAAGGTAAGTGAATATTTATAATGCTATTTCTGAGTTTTGTCGACTCCACAACATGGCGGGTATCTGTATGGCTTGTTTTGGTGGCTGAGCGCTGTACTCAGATTATCGCATGGTGTGCTTTTGCCGTAAAGCTTTTTTGAAATCTGACACAGCGGTTGCATTAAGGAGAAGTATATATTTTATTCTATGTAAAACACTTGTATCTTATATCAACGTTTATGATGAGTATTTCTGTAAATTGATGTGGCTCCCTGCAAAATCACTGGATGTTTTGGAGGCAAAACATTACTGAACATAACGCGCCAATGTAAACTGAGATTTTTGGATATAAATATGAACTTTATCGAACAAAACATACATGTATTGTGTAACAGGAAGTCCTATGAGTGCCATCTGATGAAGACCATCGAAGGTTAGTGATTCATTTTATCTCTATCTCTGCTTTTTGTGACTCCTCTCTTTGGCTGGAAAATGGCTGTATGTTTTTTTGTGACTAGGCGCTGACCTTACATAATCATATGGTATGCTTCCGCCGTAAAGCCTTTTTGAAATCAGACACTGTGGCTGGATTAACAAGAAGTTTATCTTTAAAATGGTGTATAATACTTGTATGTTTGAGGAATTTTAATTATGAGATTTCTGTTGTTTTGAATTTGGCGCCCTGCAATTTCACTGGCTGTTGTCGAGGTGGGACGCTAGCGTCCCACCCACATATCCCAGAGAGGTATTTAATACGACTTCATTGATAATCACTTAACTGTTTGGTAAACCTAAAGATTTTAGACTGGTTTTTATGCTACAGATTTTGAGAACTACATAATGAAAATGTATGTTTGAAAAATATAAAGTATGAGATATATATATATATATATACACACTGTAATATACTATGATGATGATGATGAATATTATGATTTTACTTCACAGTAAGTTTTTAAAAATCTGATATTGACAAGCTCAGATATGTACTCTGCAGTACAACTGCAAACAGCAGTAACTACACATTTGGTTGAAATTAAGTTAAGACTGAAATCAGTCGTTGTAGTATCTGTTTTATCTTGTGATTAAAGCCTTGTTCACACTGGCAGTTTGAAGTGACTCAAATCCTATTGGTTTGCCTTTCTGATTAGAATCTGTTATTTTTCCTGCAGTCTGAATAGCCAAAAAGGCTAATGGAATCTGATATTTCAAGCCACATTTTAAACCACCTTCGTAGGTGGTTTAAAATCAGATACAAATCTAAGTCCTGGCTATGCGACTTGTCTGAACGGTGAAATCGGATTTATTTGTCCTCAAGTGGTTTTTAGACTGCTATTTGGCATATCTTGTTGCTTGCTAGCTACTCTGTTTGACAAGAACATGTAGTAGATAACTAGCTTGTTTACAAACAAATTAGTGAATGTGCTAGCTAGTTGACTGCTATGGCTAGCCAAAAAGGACTCATTTTGAAAGTTGGGTCATCTTTCGGCTTTAAAAGTGTTCTTACACTATGATTTTGAACATTCAAAACAATTGGGAAACGTCCATGGGAGGCATTGTTGTCACCTTAGCTTGATACATAACTTCTGAGTGATAGGAAGCACAAGGACCACAACCAATCAGGCTACACCACTGTGCACACACCAGTTGTTACTATGACAACTAGCGTAGCCATGTCAGAAAATGACTGCTGTCTGAACACACACAAATAACACTTTACACACAAATCCCATTTGGTAACTTGCTGTTTGAACAGTCAGTATTCCAAAAAGTGATTTAAAACAACAAAACTGATTTCAACATTAAGGCCTGCGGTGTAAAGTGGTGTAAAAATACTTTAAAGTACTACTTTGGGGGGTATCTGTACTATACTTTACTATTTATATTGTTGACTACTTTTACTTTACCTTCACTACATTCACTACACTACAGTACAAAAGTACTCGTTACATTTTGAATGCTTAGCAGGACAGGAAAATGGTCCAATTCATGTACTTATCAACAGAACATCCCTGGTCATCCCTACTGCCGCTGATCAGGCGAACTTAATAAACACACATGCTTAGTTTGTAAATTATGGGTTTCCATGGCTGAGCAGTCGCACACAAGCCTAAGATCACCATGCGCAATGCCAAGCGTTGGCTGGAGTGGTGTAAAACTTATCGCCACTGGACTCTGGAACATTGGAAACGTGTTCTCTGGAGTGATGAATCCCACTTCACCATCTGGCAGTCCGACAGATGAATCTGGATTTGGCGGATGCCAGGAAAACACTATCTGCCCCAATGCATAGCGCCAACTCTAAAGTTTGGTGGAGGAGGAATAATGGTCTGAGGCTGTTTTTCATGGTTTGGGCTAGGCCCCTTAGTTCCAGTGAAGGGAAATCGTAATGCTACAGCATACAGTGACATTCTAGATGATTTGGTGCTTCCAACTTTGTGGCAACAGTTTGGGGAAGGCCCTTTCCTGTTTCAGCAGGAAACACAAAGCGATGTCCATACAGAAATGGTTTGTTGAGATTGGTGTAGAAGAACTTGACTGGCCTGCACAGAGCCCTGACCTCAACCCCATCGAACACCTTTGGGATGAATTGCAATGTCGACTGCGAGCCAGGCCTAATTGCCCAACATCAGTACCCAACCTCACTAATGCTCTTGTGGCTGAAAGGGAGCAAGTCCCCACAGCAACGTTCCAACATCTAGTGCAGGGGTGTCAAACTCATTTTAGCTCAGGGGCCACATGGAGGAAAATCTATTCCCAAGTGGGCCGGACCGGTAAAATCATGGTATATATAACTTAAAAACAACAACTTCAGATTGTTTTCTTTGTTTTAATACGATCAACATAAAGCTGGAGCCTGAGGACAGTGTGTCCACAATAGTACAAGCACAACATCACTATTAATCATAAAACACCTCAAGTTTATTTGAAAATTCTAAAGAAAAAGAACACACAAACACACAATGCCTCAGTGATTCACAGAAGTATATCACAGATCACAGAACTATATCAGGGTGTCTCATGCAGCACTTTAAGTGGGGTTGCATAGTTTAGTTGACTCCTGATACCTGGCATCTTTTAGCTTTCACCAGCGCATCAATATCAGGCGTCACATCCTGAGTGGCAGCCAACTTCAGGATGTGATTCAAGTGCTTGTGCGTGAGCCTTGAGCACAGCTTTGTTTTATTTATGCTCATTACAGAGAAAACTTGCTCACAAAGATATGTGGTTCCAAACATGCACAACAGTTTTGCAGCGAGGGCTGTCAAGTTGGGGTAACCTGGCAAGAGATTCTGATAAAATGTGTCCAAGCCAGCTGCGGCAAATTTGCCCTTCATATCCGAGTCACACTGCAAGTCTATTATTTCAAGCTGACGGGCAGATCAGAGGGATTCACGGTGAATGGCGAGCAAAAAATGTTGAAGTCTTTCTCCAGTTCACCAAAAATCTGAAAGCGTTGCTCAAACTCCCGTAACAGTCCCGTTATTTTATCTTTGAACCGCTTCATGTCTGCCACATGTTGGGTCACGCACACATTTTTCAGACAGGAGAAGTGAGCTGCATCACCACCGGCGAGTTGCGTCTCCCACAATGACAGCTTCAACTTGAAAGAACGTATGCTGTCATAATACTGCGTGACGACTTTGTTGCGCCCTTGCAGCTGTTTATTCAAGTTATTCAGGTGCTCTGTAACATCCACCATAAATGCAAGGTCCTGCATCCATTCTGCGGAATTAAATTCTAACACTGGTTTGCCCTTTTCTTCCATGAACTGTTCAATTTCTTCTCGTAAATCAAAGAAACGCCTAAGCACAGCACCTTGGCTTAACCATCTTACCTCAGTGTGGTATGGCAGGCCATAGATGTGGTCTTTCTCTCTGAGAAGGCTGTCAAACTGACGGTGATTCAGGCTTCTGGATCGGATGAAATTAACAGTTTGGATGACCACCTTCATGACGTTATCCATCTTTAATGACTTGCAACACAAAGCCTCCTGGTGCAAAATACAGTGAAAAGTCCAAAAATCACGTCCTCCATTTGCAGATTGCACTTTCTCTCTGAACTTTGTCACAACGCCTGCTTTTTTCCCGATCATTGCGGGCGCACCATCTGTAGCCAGGCTGACAGCGCGGGACCACTCCACTCCGACCCTGTCCAGCGCGCCGACGAGTGCGGTGAAAATATCAGCTGCTGTCGTTGTATCTGTCATCGGCACCAACTCCATGAACTCCTCGGTGACGGTCAATGTGTCATCAACTCCGCGGATGAAAATGGCCAGTTGTGCAACATCTGTAATGTCCGTGCTTTCATCAATTGCAACTGAAAACCCAATAAATGACTTTACTTTTTGCTTCAACTGGCTGTCCAAATCCACTGAAAGATCGGAAATCCTGTCTGCAACTGTGTTTCTTGTCAGGCTGATATTTGCAAAAGCCTGGCGCTTTTCAGGGCACACAATCTCCGCTGCCTTCATCATGCATGTTTTTACAAATTCACCCTCACTAAATGGTTTTGAAGCCACTGCGATTTCATTAGCAATGAGATAGCTAGCTTTCACTGCAGCGTCACTGATGTCTCGGCTGTGAGTAAACACAGACTGCTGTTTCTTCAGACCCGCCAGACCCGCGTCCACTTTTCTCTTTTTTAACAGAGACATATTGGGGCAATGAGGGTGCCAAAGCAAATAATGTTAAAAGTAGAAGTCGTAATAAATATCGCGGGCAAAACAAAGTAGCTCATCCGGACTGGCTGCACTTGCTTGACCTACTTGCTCTGCTCCGGTATAAACAGTTTGCTTGCTTAACACAATTGCTATTGCGTCATCCAGTGGATGCAATTGGAACAGCAGTTTATTTTGAGAAATTGCAGCTCATTTTTATACTTTACAAAATCATCTCGCGGGCCGGATTAAACCCCTTTGCGGGCCTGATCCGGCCCGCGGGCCGGACGTTTGACACCCCTGATCTAGTGGAAAGCCTTCCCAGAAGATTGGAGGCTGTTATAGTCGTAACTCCATATTAGTGCCCATGATTTTGGAATGAGATGTTCGACTTGCAAGTGTCCACATACTTTTTGGCCATGTAGTGTATATGTCAACTCAAACCTTGTGTCACACTTGTTATTTTGCAGCAACAGTCTTCGACAACTCATCCACGTCGCCTGGATAATTTACACAGTCATGCTTAGCTGTCATGGCAATCGTGTAGGCTTCAGCCTGTGCTTGGATGGCATTTCTGAGTGGGAATTGTTGCTCATTTTGATCAGCTCAGTTCACTATCCATGACATATTTTAGAATTCATGATTGCTGAGCCGGTAACTGTAGGCTATTCAACAAGTGGAATTATTTGCGCAAATTGATGAAAGGGATGGACCCTGGCCACTCGGACAGATCATCATTGTCTGCTGTATTTCAATTTGCCAGGGAGAGCTCTCATCTCCCATCTCAGTCAAGCACATGCACGGCTACAGGCTACTTGCCCAGCTGATGTTTGCCACTTAAGTATCACTGTAGTCTACTACTGTAGCCTACTTTTGTTTCTCATCACTACATCGCATAACCCTGGGGGCATTTTGATTCCCCCATCATGCTACCACGTCTAGCCATCATCCCATGTTAATATAAATGAATTAACTTCAGCTATCAGATCCAGATGAAGCATTGTAAATGCACATGTAGGCATAGTCTCTGAGGCATTTTTAGACCCACATATGTTGTCTTGTGTCAAATGTTATTTTGCGTCACTACAGACCCTGGTTCGATTCCAGGCTGTATAACAACCGACTGCGATTGGGAGTCCCATAGGACGGCACACAATTGGCCCAGCGTTGTCCGGGTTAAGGTTTGGCCGGTGTAGGCCGACATTGTAAATAAGAATTTGTTCTTAACTGGCTTGCCTAGTTAAATATCAAATAAAACAATTACTCATTGTCACTTCATTCTTGAGTTCTCCATGCAATGCATAGTCATTATAATATAGCCTTTGTAGCGGATATTGTGACTGCACAAATCAATACAATCAGATTGTATCGTCATATAGGATAGACATGGTGTAGGCCTCACAGTTCAATGACATGCTTACTGGTGGCAATCTTGTTCACTCATCCATAGGGTGATGCCAATTTTATTAGATCATGTTGATCTAGCATACATTTGCAGTGAAGGCTTGTTTGGTTTCAGGTGTGTAGCCCATGGGACTACTCTTTCCCCTTAACATGTTGTGCTGTTTCCTAGTGATATTACATTGGATACCAGGGCTCCGGGCCATGTGTCGAAATCACTAAGCAGGTAAATGCCTTGTTCTGATCAGTGTTGCCAACTCCTCAGTAAGGAAAGTAGCTATTGGCTGTCCTAAAAGTCGCTAAATGACGTCATCACCTAATTTGCATAATTGGCCATGTGCATGTAATTGTGATGGACACTGTAGGAGAGAGGAATAACGTCGTGGGAGAGACAAAAAGTGATTAAAAAACACCCTAAATATGTTTAGAACTACAAATGAACTTTCTTCTGCTGATTCTTGTTTTTTTTTACGTCACAATTCCAACCCTCCTCCTTTATCTGGGCTTGGGACTGGCAAAAGTGACCCAAAAGAGACTCTGGCGGAGTTATTTAATTTTTTTATTACATTTTTTTGTTTAGTTTTCTTAATTTGATTTGGTTTTTAACCTTATGGTCCACTTAGGAGCCTACAACAGTAAAACATGAACATTTTTAAACATAACATAAAAAAAAAAAAAAATTGTATACATTCTACATTAACAATCTAAATGGACCAAAAAGAGACAATAGAAAAAACTGTCAATGGCAATGTGAGAAAATTATGGTAACTAGTCTGGCCCTAATTCAGGTTAATAGTTTTTTTTATGTAAGCCAGGGCAGGATCAGCCAGCGGCGGCTTCCCGCATGCACGATTCATTTGCAGTCTGAACGTGGAGGGGTGAACATCTCCTGCTCTGACTGCAGCTGGGAGGGACTGCTGTGCGAGGACTGGGCCGCCTGTGAGTGCTTTGGGACTAGGGTGGGGCCCACGGCAGCACCCGCTGCTCGTTGAGAAGAGTAAGAACGATACGTGCTTTCGCGTCAGTCTCCAAAAGTCTCTAATAACACCAGAAAAAGTCGCTAGATTTGTCGCTAGTCGCTTTTTTGAAAATGTGTCGCTAGAGGGGTCTGAATACTCGCTAAATATAGCGACAAAGTCGCTAAGTTGGCAACACGGGTTCTGATGCGTGCCTTGTGCGGATCAGAAGTACTTCATCAATGACGTCCGAAGCGTCGTTTGATCACATGCTTTTTCAAAGCGTATGTTGCAAAATGTGACTTCCCACTGATTTCTTTGATTCCAAGCTGCTTTCAAACAACGACCTTTACTGGACACACCTGTGTTATGATGATGCTGTTAATCAGCTTCTTGATATGCCACACCAGATGGATGGATTATCTTGGCAAAGGAGAAATGCAAACAAATTTGCGCACAAAACTTGAAAGAAATAAGCTTTTTGTGTGTATGGAATATTTCTGAGGTATTTTATTTCAGCTCATGAAAAATGGGACCAACACTTTACATGTCGCATAGGGAACTATGGAACGTTCAGGGATGTGAGGGTATGAGGTTGAATCCCGTTGAAAGCACACTATTTAGAAAGTTGTGAACCACACTTTCTGTACTGTTTTATTTAGTATAGTATACGCTTCTGTCATAAGCATCCTAAATAATGCCATAGCTTTTGAAAAGAGTAAACTTGAAGGTTAAAAAGGGAATCAATGTAAGATGCAAACCTGGTATTCCAACTAATTATAGGCTACTAAAGCCAACGACATACCGCTGCGCCACAGTGTTTTCATGAAAACCGTGGAGAAAAAAACACATTTGATGATCACACGCTGCTATTTATTGTTAACAAGCAGATGCCATTAATGTGCATTGTGAACAGATAATGAAGCTCTGAGTAATGTACAGTTTTTCGGCACAATTTGGTGAAAGCGCCGACGCCTTCAGAAAGCTTCGGTATCCCATCACTACTGTTTCCTCTTCCCTCGCTATTACTCTCTCCTCTCTATTAATTATATTACAATGTATGGAATGCTATATAATATCCACACGTCTTTCATGGTCGTACCCCACCGGCCGTGAGCACTCCTGTCCACTGGTCTACACAGGCTGATTGCTGTTCAGAGCTACTTGGTTGCATTGGAGTGGACTACTAAGGTGAACTCGAGAGAGTTTGTCGAACGGCCTCGACGACAATCCATTTCAGAAATCGTGGATTGGTGTTGTATAATAATCAGAGACCACGTTTAAGTTTATAAGCTATTAATTTATATTTGATATTAAGTTGGCTCACATAATCGTAGCCTTGCACAAGTGGTGCTTTGCAACATTAGTCATTATCAATTGATTCGTCAGCGATTCAAATGGAATATTTCATCCATGATTTATGAACTACTAATGCCTTCAACGCTCATCACTCTTGGCATTTTTATTTAATTTATTTGTATTTAATCTCGTTATAAACAAAATGTCTTCCGTTTCCTTGAGATATCATGTCAGAACTGATTGCAGGGACTATGTGGCAGGGTGGCCATTGACAGTAATACAGTTGAAGTTTACATACACTTCGGTTGGACTCATTAAAACTAGTTTTTCAACCACTCCACAAATTTCTTGTTAACAAACTAGTTTTGGCAAGTCGGTTAGGACATCTACTTTGTGCATGATGCAAGTAATTTTTCCAACAACTGTTTACAGATTATTTCACTTATAATTCACTGTATCACAATTCCAGTGGGTCAGAAGTTTACATACACTAAGTTGACTGTGCCTTTAAACAGCTTGGAAAATTCCAGAAAATTATGTCATGCCTTTAGAAGCTTCTGATAGGCTAATTGACATAATTTGAGTCAATTGGAGGTGTACCTGTGGATGTATTTCAAGGCCTACCTTCAAACTTAGTGCATCTGCTTGACATCATGGGAAAATCAAAAGAAATCAGCCAAGACCTCAGAGAAAAAAATTGTAGACCTCCACAAGTCTGGTTCATCCTTGGGAGCAATTTCCAAATGCCTGAAGGTACCACGCTCATCTATACAAACAAAAGTATGCAAGTATAAACACCATGGGACCACGCAGCCATCATACCGCTCAGGAAGGCGATGCGTTCTGTCTCCTAGAGATGAACGTACTCTGGTGCGAAAAGTGCAAATCAACCCCAGAACAACAGCAAAGGACCTTGTGAAGATGCTGGAGGAAACTCGTACAAAAGTATCTATATCCACAGTAAAACGAGTCCTATATCGACATAACCTGAAAGGCTGCTCAGCAAGGAAGAAGCCACTGCTCCAAAACCGCCATTAAAAAGAAAGGCTACAGTTTGCAACTGCACATGGGGACAAAGATGGTACTTTTTGGAGAAATGTCCACTGGTCTGATGAAACAAAAATAGAACTGTTTGGCCATAATGACCATTGTTATGGTTGGAGAAAAAGGGGGAGACTTGCAAGCCGAAGAACATCATCCCAACCGTGAAGCCCTAGGATCATGTTGTGGGGGTGCTTTGCTGCAGGAGGGACTGGTGCACTTCACAAAATAGATGGCATCATGAGGTAGGAAAATGATGTGAATATATTGAAGCAATGTCTCAAGACATCAGTCAGGAAGTTAAAGCTTGGTCGCAAATGGGTCTTCCAAATGCACAATGACCCCAAGCATACTTCCAAAGTTGTGGCAAAATGGCTTAAGGACAACAAAGTCAAGGTATTGGAGTGGCCATCACAAAGCCCTGACCTCAATCCTATAGAAAATGTGTGGGAAAACTGAAAAAGCATGTGCGAGCAAGGAGGCCTACAAACCTGACTCAGTTACACCAGCTCTGTCAGAAGGAATGAGCCAAAATTTACCCAACTTATTGTGGTAAGCTTGTGGAAGGCTACCCAAAACGTTTGACCAAAGTTAAACAATTTAAAGGCAATGCTACCAAATACTAATTGAGTGTATGTAAACTTCTGACCCACTGGGAATGTGATGAAAGAAATAAAAGCTGAAATAAATCAATCATTCTCTCTACTATTATTCTGACATTTCACATTCTGAAAATAAAAGTGGTGATCCTAACTGACCTAAGACAGGGAATTTGTACTAGGATTAAATGTCAGGAATTGTGAAAAACTGAGTTTAAATGTATTTGGCTAAGGTGTATGTAAACTTCCGACTTCAACTGTATGTCAATCAAGAACTGGCTTTCAGCTTCATGTTACGACTTGGTAATCGTGGAGGAGGAATGAGGCGCAGAAAGCAGCGAACACAGGGTAGTGGTGTTTTTAATATACACTCACACAAAAAACAAATGTTCCCACACACAGGGGAGAAAATACATACGGCGTCAAACAACGTCGACACGAACACAAGCCGTCTGTCAAAGAAACAATCATTAATCCCGCACGAACAGGAGCGGGCCAGCTAAACTAAATAGCCCCTCTAATGGCTAATTGACCACAGGTGTCACAAAATAAAAAAAGGGAAAAGCAAAAGGGAATCGGTGGCAGCTAATAGGCCGGTGACGACGACCGCCGAGCGCCACCCGAGCAGGAGGGGGCGCCACCGTCGGTGGGAATCGTGACAGTACCCCCCTCCTGACGCGCGGCTCCCGCAGCGCGCCGACACCGGCCTCGAGGTCGACCCGGAGGGCGAGGCGCAGGGCGATCCGGACGGAGGTGGTGGAACTCCCTCAACATAGATGGGTCCAGGACGTCCGCCGCCGGCACCCAGCACCTCTCCTCTGGGCCATACCCCTCCCAGTCAACGAGGTACTGTAGGCCCCTCGCCCCGATGTCCAGAGGGGGCGGAGGGACCTCCGGCACCTCATCTTCGTGAAGGGGACCAGCTACCACCGGCCTGAGGAGAGACACATGAAACAAGGGGTTAATACGGTAATAGGAAGGGAGTTGCAACCGATAACACACCTCGTTTATCCTCCTCAGGACTTTGAAGGGCCCCACACACTGCGGCCCCAGCTTCCGGCAGGGCACGCGGAGGGGCAGGTTCCGGGTCGAGAGCCAGACCCTGTCTCCCGGTGCGAACACGGGCGCCTCACTGCGGTGGCGGTCAGCACTCCTCTTCTGCCGCGCACTGGCCTCCTTTAGTGAGTCCTGGACGGCTCTCCAGGTCTCCTTGGAGTGCTGGACCCAGTCCTCCACCGCAGGAGCCTCGGTCTGACTCCGGTGCCATGGTGCCAGGACCGGCTGGTAACCTAACACACACTGAAAGGGTGATATGTTAGTAGAGGAGTGGCGAAGTGAGTTCTGGGCTAACTCAGCTCAAGGAATATACCTCGCCCACTCCCCTGGCCGGTCCTGGCAATACGACCTCAGGAACCTGCCCACCTCCTGGTTCACCCTCTCCGCCTGCCCATTGCTCTCGGGGTGATAACCGGAGGTCAAACTGACCGAGACCCCCAGCCGCTCCATAAATGCTTTCCAGACCCTGGATGTGAACTGGGAACCTCGATCAGAGACAATGTCCTCCGGCACCCCGTAGTGCCGGAAGACGTGGGTAAATAGGGCCTCCGCAGTCTGCAGGGCCGTAGGGAGACCGGGCAATGGGAGGAGACGGCAGGACTTAGAGAACCGATCCACAACCACCAGAATCGCCGTGTTCCCCTGAGAGGGGGGAAGATCTGTCAGGAAGTCGATGGACAGGTGCGACCATGGTCGTTGTGGAACGGGGAGGGGCTGTAACTTCCCTCTTGGTAGATGCCTAGGAGCCTTACTCTGGGCACACACCGAACAGGAAGAGACATAGGACCTCACGTCCTTAGCTAAGGTGGGCCACCAGTACTTCCCCCTTAGACTCCGCACTGTCCTCGCCTCACCAGGATGACCCGCAGTGGGTAGCGTGTGCGCCCACCGAATCAAACGATCACGAACACCGAGCGGCACATACATGCGCCCCAAGGGCACCTGCGCAGGCGCAGGTTCTAACACCAATGCCCGCTCGATGTCCGCGTCCACCTCCCATACCACAGGTGCCACCAGCCTAGACGCTGGAATGATGGGAGTTGGATCGATGGGCCGGTCCTCCGTGTCATAGAGACGGGACAGCGCGTCGGCCTTAGTATTCAGGGAACCCGGTCTATAGGAGATGGTAAACCTAAACCGGGCGAAGAACATGGCCCACCTCGCCTGACGTGGATTCAGTCTCCTCGCTGCCCGGATGTACTCCAGGTTTCGGTGGTCGGTCCAGATGAGAAAGGGGTGTTTAGCCCCCTCAAGCCAGTGCCGCCACACCCTCAGAGCTTTGACCACTGCTAGCAACTCCCTGTCCCCCACATCGTAGTTACGCTCCGCCGAACTGAGCTTCTTCGAAAAGAAAGCGCAGGGGCGGAGTTTCAATGGCACACCCGAGCGCTGTGATAGCACGGCACCCACCCCAGCCTCGGACGCGTCCACCTCCACTACGAACGCTAAAGACGGGTCCGGGTGCGCCAACACGGGTGCGTCGGTGAACAGCGTCTTCAACTTCTTGAAGGCTCCGTCCGCCTCCGTCGACCATCGCAAACGCACCGGCCCCCCCTTCAGCAGTGAGGTAATGGGGGCCGCTACCTGGCCAAAACCCCGGATAAACCTCCGGTAGTAATTGGCAAAGCCTAAAAACCGCTGCACCTCCTTCACCGTGGTTGGAGTCGGCCAATTACGCACAGCCTTAACGCGGTCACACTCCATCACCACCCCCGTGGTGGAAATGCGATAACCCAGAAAGGAGACGGCTCGTTTGGAAAACTCACACTTCTCAGCCTTAACGTATAGGTCATGCTCCAGCAGTCTACCAAGCACCTTGCGCACCAGGGACACATGCGCGGAGCGGGTGGCGGAATATATCAGAATGTCATCGATATAGACTATCACGCCCTGCCCGTGCAGGTCCCTGAGAATCTCGTCAACAAAGGATTGAAAGACGGCTGGAGCATTTTTCAACCCATACGGCATGACGAGGTACTCATAATGGCCTGATGTGGTACTAAAGGCGGTTTTCCACTCGTCTCCCTTCTTGATACGCACCAGATTATACGCGCTCCTGAGATCCAGTTTTGTGAAGAACTGTGCTCCGTGAAATGATTCCACCGCCGTAGCGATGAGAGGTAGTGGGTAACTAAACCCCACCGTAATAGCGTTTAGACCTCGGTAATCAATGCACGGACACAGACCTCCCTCCTTTTTCTTCACAAAAAAGAAACTCGAGGAAGCGGGTGAGATGGAGGGCCGAATGTACCCCTGTCCCAGGGATTCCGTGACATATGTCTCCATAGCCGCAGTCTCCTCCTGTGACAAGGGGTACACGTGACTCCTGGGAAGCGCAGCGTCAACCTGGAGATCTATCGCACAATCCCCCTGTCGATGAGGTGGTAATTTAGTCGCCCTCTTTTTACAAAAAGCGATCGCCAAATCGGCGTATTCAGGGGGAATGCGCCCGGTGGACACCTGGTCTGTACTCTCCACCGACGTGGCACCTATGGAAACTCCTAGACACCTACCTGAACACTCCTCTGACCACCCCTGGAGAACCCCCTGTTTCCACGAAATACGGGGATTGTGACCAGCCAGCCAGGGGACCCCCAGCACCACCGGAAACGCAGGCGAATCAATAAGGAAAAAACGAATGCGTTCCTTATGATTCCCCTGCGTTACCATGTCCAGTGGCACCGTAGACTCCCTGACTAACCCTGACCCTAATGGCCGGCTATCTAGGGAGTGCACAGGGAAAGGGGAATCTATCGGCACCCGCGGAATGCCCAGCTTAATGGCAAGTCCACGGTCCATAAAATTCCCAGCTGCGCCTGAATCGACTAGCGCCCTATGCTGGGAAGAGGGAAAAAATGTAGTAAACAAAACAGGTAAAAACACGTGACCAACAGGGGGTTCTGGGTGAATCTGGTGCTGACTCACCTGAGGTGACCGAGAAGTGTTCTGCCTGCCATCTCGACTCCCAGACTGGCTCCTCCAGCACCGGTCGGCCGTGTGTCCTCTCCGACCACAGCTGGTGCAGGAGAAGCCACTTCTTCCGGTGCCCCTTTGCACGGCCCCCCCTACCTCCATAGGGGTAGGGGCGGGGGTGCACGGGGGTGGAACGGGCAGGACCCTCTCCGAACGCCCACGGGCAGCCAGCAAATTGTCCAGTCGTATGGACATATCTATGAGCTCGTCCAGGGACAGAGCTGTGTCCCGACAGGCCAGCTCCCTGCGGACGTCCGCCCGGAGACTGCAGCGGTAGTGGTCTATGAGGGCCCTGTCGTTCCACCCCGCCCCAGCAGCCAAGGTCCTGAACTCCAGCGCGAAGTCCTGGGCACTCCTCGTCTCCTGCCTGAGGTGGAACAGCCGTTCACCCGCCGCTCTTCCTTCCGGAGGGTGGTCGAACATGGCCCGAAAGCGGTGGGTGAACTCTGGGTAGTGGTCCCTCGCCGAGTCTGGACCGTTCCAGACCGCATTAGCCCACTCCAGAGTTCGGCCCGTCAGGCAGGAAACGAGGGCACTCACGCTCTCCTCCCCCGTGGGAGCAGGTCTGACGGTGGCCAGGTACAGCTCAAGCTGGAGCAAAAATCCCTGGCACCCAGCCGCCGCCCCATCGTACTCCCTCGGGAGCGCCAAACGAAGCGCGCCAGAGCCAGACGTCATGGGGGGGGGAGATGGCTGTATCGGGGGAGGTGGAGGTGGAGAGAGGATACCACTTCTCTCCCATCGGTCCATCCTCTCCATCATCTGGTCCATTGCCGATCCGATGCGATGGAGGACTGTCGTGTGGTGGAGTACGCGTTCCTCCATCGAGGGCAGAGGAGTGGCTGCTGCTCCCGCTGATTCCATGCCTTTTATCTTGGTGCGGGATTCTGTTACGGCTTGGTAATCGTGGAGGAGGAATGAGGCGCAGGAAGCAGCGAACACAGGGTAGTGGTGTTTTTAATATACACTCACACAAAAAACAAATGTTCCCACACACAGGGGAGAAAATACATACGGCGTCAAACAACGTCGACACGAACATAAGCCGTCTGTCAAAGAAACAATCATTAATCCCGCACGAACAGGAGCGGGCCAGCTAAACTAAATAGCCCCTCTAATGGCTAATTGACCACAGGTGTCACAAAATAAAAAAAGGGAAAAGCAAAAGGGAATCGGTGGCAGCTAATAGGCCGGTGACGACGACCGCCGAGCGCCACCCGAGCAGGAGGGGGCGCCACCGTCGGTGGGAATCGTGACACTTCAGTTGTTGCTCGTAGCTTATTTATGTAATTTCATGGTTTTGTCCTCATTCTAATAATGTGTTATTGTTACAGGTGGAGCTTCAATCTTAAGATCGGGTGACACCTTGCCGAACTGATCCAGGAAAATGCTTCTTTATGCAAGCTTCAAACATCCTACCCTACTTACAACAGTTTGGTCCCACAGCCACTACCTTCTGGTTGCAAATTAAGGCTGCCTAGCAATGGGTTTACCACACTGTTTCCTTTACTACTAGCATACAAGGTTCATCTGGTACCTGCACGGGTTTGGGTAGCACTCAGTTTTTCATGACACTTTAACTCAAGTGCCTTTTTTAGGGTTGGCCCCACAGTTTCTATGGTCATGTCGCAATAGCGCCTGTTTCAGATATCATTATGGGTTAGACAGTTGGGTCTGAGTATGGGTTTAATATGGACGCTTCCCATCCGTTTACTTTTGTGGAAATGTTTAGGCTAGTAGTCCGCAGTTCATCGTTTTTACATTACGGATAATTGGTTAATCTTTAGTGGGCCTCAAAGGCCTAGTGTCAGCATGTCGCACACTAGGCGAATCACATTAGTCAGGCATTACGTCTAGTTGTCGTCTCATGCCATTTTTTCTCATTTATATCCAATTAGAATGACTTTTCATCGCAACACAACCATTTTAATCTCTACCCTAAGCTACTTGCTACTTGTTTTGCAGCATATGCTTGCAGTCTCAGGCAAGGCAGTTCACACCGCAAGACGTCTCCGTAAGGTCTTTCTTTTTCATGGTCCCTTCAATGGCATTCACAACTCCTTCTATTATACATTTTCTTCACGTGATATAGGGATTCTGATCTGGTCTCTTCACCTTAATCACTAGCTTCATTCAAGCATTTTAAATTGGGTTCCTGCAGTACTATCATAAGAGCTCACACCTACACTTATCCTTTCTCTTGCTTTATGCTTATATTTTTCCACGCTGGACAGTGCTCTGCTGCTCATATTACATTTTATTTATATCCCTCCCATTCAACCCTCTGTTTCATTCCTCTCATTTCTTAAGTAATATAAAGGTCCTATCTTTCCTCTCTATGATACACTGGTCATTCGTTCAGAACTGGAGCAGTAACCACTGCAGCTACATTAGGTATAATTCCACCATCACTCTCCAGCAACTAGGTTCCTGCCTATGTGCTGCTACACCTCACTTGTTAGGCCAAATCTATTTGACTTCTTCTCAGCAATGGCTCCTTACCATAACTATCAATAGCTAATTTAGTTGTCAGTCATTCATATTACACCTGGCTTTTGGGTCACACACCTTTAGGCATGCATCACCATCCCTCGTTTACTGCATGCACGACTGGGTTCAAAAGGAGCAAACGTATCATATTTCACAAATCGCATTACAGAATGTGTGGTCGGGTTCTACGTACCATCGTGCGTAACGTTTCTTCTAAATAAATTAGCGTAACAATAAGAATCACTCAGCAGATCAGCAGATCAGCATTGGGCTAAACTCGGTTAGGTGCCTATATCTTCCTGCATTTCGGTGTGCACGGTTAGCGTTTCATGTCAGTCATACATATAGCATTACAGCATGCACTGTTGGGTTCAACGCTCGATTAGTGTTTCATGTTAATCATGCATATCTCATACGGCATGCATGGCTGGGGTAGACGTATACGCAGACGTGTCATTTCAATCAAACATTCCATATGATACTTTCCATTACAGCATAACTGCGCTTTTCTTCTATTCTTCACATCCATCTCTTTTACATCTATTTATCTTGCATTCCATCTTTAGATCCAACCACTGTTCTGCCATGTCCCTTCTCCCTGATGAGTAGCTTACTTATTTAGGGGAGGTCGATGCCAGCTGTCCAGCATAGGGCAACCAGTCATCAGCATTTGTTTAATTTGATTACAGTACACCTATGTTGCAAGTATATCGGAACAGTACTTTTTTTTATCCATCATTTCTATCCCGTTTGTGATCAAAGGTGTGATCATTGAAGACATCTTTCACAATCATTGACCCAAAAAATAAATGTATTGTTCTGATATAATTACAACATAAGTGTACTGTAAACAAATTAAATGAATGAAATTAGCATAATGTTTAGCAGGCATTAGTTTGCATCAAGCCTGTCTTGAGCATTTGGGCATAGGTTCTCATCGGCATCGCAGTAAATGTCCTCATTGTTCATGCACCTGGGGAAAAATGTATCGGATCATCGAGAACTTCAAATGTTGTGAAGAAGGCTTCAGGGCGCCCAAGAAAGTCCAGCAAGCGCCAGGACCGTCTCCTAAAGTTGATTCAGCTGCGGGATCGGGGCATCACCAGTACAGAGCTTGCTCATGAATGGCAGCTGGCAGGTGTGAGTGCATCTGCATGCACAGTGAGGCGAAGACTTTTGGAGGATGGCCTGGTGTCAAGAAGGGCAGCAAAGAAGCCTCTTCTCTCCAGTAAAAACATCAGGGACAGACTGATATTCTGCAAAAGGTACAGGGACTGGACTGCTGAGGACTGAGGTAAAGTAATTTTCTCTGATGAATCCCCTTTCCGATTGTTTGGGGCATCCGGAAAAAAGCTTGTCCGGAGAAGACAAGGTGAGTGCTACCGTCAGTCCTGTGTCATGCCAACAGTAAAGCATCCTGAGACCATTCATGTGTGGGGTTGCTTCTCAGCCAAGGGAGTGGGCTCACTCACAATTTTGCCTAAGAACACAGTCATGAATAAAGAATGGTACCAACACATTCTCCGAGAGCAACTTCTCCCAACCATCCAGGAACAGTTTGGTGACGAACAATGCATTTTCCAGCATGATGGAGCACCTTGCCATAAGGCAAAAGTGATAACTAAGTGGCTCAGGGAACAAAACATCGATATTTTGGGTCCATGGCCAGGAAACTCCCCAAACCTTAATCCCATTTTGAACTTGTGGTCAATCCTCAAGAGGCAGGTAGACAAACAAAATCCCACAAATTCTGGCCAACTCCAAGCATTGATTATGCAAGAATGGGCTGCCATCAGTCAGGATGTGGCCCAGAAGTTTATTGACAGCATGCCAGGGCGGATTGCAGAGGTCTTGAAAAAGAAGGGTCAACACTGCAAATATAGACTCTTTGCATCAACTTCATGTAATTCTCAATATTCTATAGTAACATCGGACAAAAATATCTAAAGACACTGAAGCAGCAAACTTTGTGGAAATTAATATTTGTGTCATTCTCAAAACTTTTGGCCACGACTGTACTGTAATTTACAGTACTGTAGCATACTACATTCAAAGGGCAATTTTGATACATGTATCTTGCATGTTTTGCCTTTGGATTAACTCGTCATTAAAACAGCTGAACTGAGAAGATATTATGTTGTGTTTTGGTGATTAAATCCATGTTCTCATGGTATTTCACAGTAAACTTACATTTTGGATCAATGGTTGTGTGGTGAAATATGTCTCCAGACAAAATGGATGCACAATAAAAGGTTTTAAATAGAAGACTTGCTGTATTAAAAGTGTATTAAAACAAAACAAAAACGAGAAACCGACTCTGGGATGCTGGCCTTCTAGGTAGAGTTGCAAAGAAAAATACATATCTCAGACTGGCCAATAAAAAGAAAATATTATGACGGGCAAAAGAACACAGACATTGGACAGAGGAACTCTGCCTAGAAGGCCAGCATCCCGGAGTTGCCTCTTCACTGTTGACGTTGAGACTGGTGTTTTGCGGGTACTATTTAATGAAGCTGCCAGTTGAGGACTTGTGAGGTGTCTGTTTCTCAAACTAGACACTCTAATGTACTTATCCTCTTGCTCAGTTGTGCACCGGGGCCTCCCACTCCTCTTTCTATTCTGGTTAGAGCCAGTTTGCGCTTTCTGTGAAGGAAGTAGTACACAGCTTTGTACCAGATCTTCAGTTTCTTGGCAATTTCTCGCATGGAATAGCCTTCATTTCTCAGAACGAGAAAAGACTGACGAATTTCAATAGAAAGTTCTTTGTTTCTGGGCCTTTTTGAGCCTGTAATCGAACCGACAAATGCTGATGCTCCAGATACTCAACTAGTCTTAAAAAGGCCAGTTTCATTGCTTCTTTAATCAGAACAACAGTTTCCAGCTGTGCTAACATAATTGCAAAAGGGTTTTCTAATGATCAATTAGCCTTTAAAAAAAATACAACTTGGATTAGCTAACAGAACGTGCCATTGGAAGACAGGAGTGTTGGTTGCTGATAATGGGCCTCTGTACGCCTATGTAGATATTCCATAAGAAAATCTGCAGTTTCCAGCTACAATAGTCATTTACAGCATTAACAATGTCTACACTGTATTTCTGATCAATTTGATGTTATTTTAATGGACAAAATATGTGTTTTTCTTTCAAAAACAAGGACATTTCTAAGTGACCCCAAACTTTTGAATGGAAGTGTAAATATTTTGTAAAGAGTATAAAATCTAAATAATTGGAAAAAATATAAACGGGATATTATCACCTTTTACAATTGGAATATGTAAAAGGTGCACTACATTGTATTTCTTACTTGTTTGAGCTTTCTTGATTCATAGCTGCCAATAACCACAGGGTGGCAACAAAGACCACCTCTAGATCTTGATTAAATTGATCACAGCCCTAAAATCTGTACAGTACTTGAATTATTACCCCATTATCTAATGAAATGTCATTGCAGTCTTTATCAAACCAAACAAAATATTATACATTGCTTTTTACAGTATTGATGAATATGCTGTTGTGTACACAAAATAGTCAAAACAATGTGAAATAGGAATACAAATAAAAAATAAAATAATGAGGACGAGAGGTTAAAAAAACACAAAAGAGATTTGGGTAAAAATCTCCCTTTATAAATGTTTCATATTAAATACTTATGTACAATACTTTATATTACATACTTGTATTATAGTATGTTTTTCCTCCCCCAATTCAAGTTATTAAACTTAACTTGGTATTAAAACTGCCTGGACAAGAAGAAGAATTTTGTTACACTGTCTATATAGAGTATGTATACCATCCAGCCTGATGTAGAGATGAGTGAGGGAGGGAGGGGGGGGGGGGGGAAGCCTTCTGTCAAACAAGCCTACTTGTTCAGGTGAAAGGGTGTGGCTGACGTTCATTGTTCATACTTCGCTATTGATTGGCGTCAACTTCAGGAAGTTTCAAAAAGTGAATTTTTAGAGCATAGCATCTCAAATAATTTCAAATACTATCAAAGGGTCTCTTTGAGATACATAAAGACCACACGTGAAAAAAGTTCATTATTTGATGTCATTTATTTGCAATTCAAAAACACAATGCAACCACAAATATAGATCAAATGCATAACATTAAGTTGGATCACACCCATAGAAGGTTTTGTATATTGCAGCTTCGCCACACAACATTCTACATCTGTCCACTTCTGTAAACACTATATACAGTAGCTAAGAAAGTAATACTAAGTGTATGTTGTGTAGTAAGATGTTAGTAGCCCATGTGCCTCACCCTAATAATTTCGTTCCTTTCCCTCATAACTTAGCCTATTGTTCTGACTTGGTGGTGCACATGTAGCCTACAGCCTGTTTTAGAGAAATGTTATCATTGAATATTGTAAGAGCTTTCATTGTCTGATTATATGCCCCCTTTATTTATCCAACGATTCTGACTTGGTATACAGGGAGAATACTGTAAGAACGGCCCATGTTCAGAATTCTGTCGCTGTACATTTCAAAAGTGCTGAACAATTAGTTATATTGACCATGTCCGTCCTAGCTAACTCAATATCTTAAGCGAAATTACGAATTTCCTCTTATCCACTAGTCGTTCCCTTATGCCATAGTTTGTACATCTCAATTGTCAGTAGAAACCACATTTGTTTAAGCAAGTCAGCCATATCAGCTATGTTTTCTAAAAAGGCAGTAAATGAGGCTGAATTAACTGTTTCGCTGCCAGACAAGGCTTCGCTGATAGCTAAGTGTAGCGGTGGTAAGGATTCACTCTATGGTGCTGAAAAGAAGGCTCTGCTGTTGGGACAGCTTTATGTAGGCCCTAACAGTTTGTGGCCACCACTTTTCACCATTATAGTGCAATTAATGTATTGTTTAGTGTTGTGTTGTGTAGTGGCTTTGCTGGCATGCATCTAACATTTTTAGGGGGAGTTTGCCCCACCAAGATTTACATGCTAAAACCGCCACTGCACATATCCACATATCCTGCACATGTAGCCTGTGCATGCACACACAGAAAAGTATCGCCGGAGCCCAATCAAATGGAATATAACGTTGTGGATGGAGTTTGGAATGGCACAATTTCATGTGTACAACCATCTAAAGACCTGCATCACCATACTGAGAGCATTATTGTTTCTAAAGGACGTATTTGGGTATTTTTGGAGCGTTTGTTAATGTTTTATCTGTGCACCTGCAACTGCAGAACGAGCATGAGGAAGTCTATCGCTGGTGGGGTACATTTCTCAAAATGTAAGTGAAGTTAAATTGCAAAAAAAAAGTTTCTGTAAAAAGTTAACCTGTCCTCTACTTGTTCAACATTTAGCTGGGTGAATAAAATAATTTGTGCTTACATGTAAGTTATAGTAAATCCCCCCAAAAAACATATACTGTATGTTGAAACAACAATCAATTAATGTTGAATTTATTAATGAGGAATAATATGTACATGTTCTATTGTCTATATATGTCTTTTGCCTACTGTATGTGTTTTGCCTGTACACGTCTTTTCTCTATACATGTATTTTGCCAATACTTGTATGTCTTTTGCCAATGGAAATGCATAAATAACATTGAAGGTTCTATTGAACTTCTGTATTTTACAAAGCAGGAACAAGTAAATCACAGGGAGGACGTTCTGAATCATTCCTGATGTGGGGATTGTGATAACTGCCATTTGAAGCATGAGTTGCATTGCTTATCTAACTAATAATCAATTTCTCAAACATTGCTTCCAGAGTGACAGATTCACTCAACTCAACCTGGCATAACGGATTGTTGGCGACCACTGTAGCCTACAATACAATGAGCTGTCCATGTTACAATTAAGTACATGGCAGAGGTATTGCTTCAGTTTAACCAAATGGAATATAACGTTGCGGATAAAGTTCAGAATTACACAGTTTCATGTTTACAACATCTGTTAAACTCTAATCCTCCACAGACAGCCGCCCTGCCCAACCCTCATCATCTGAACATATGACATGAGAAAGGCATGTTAGGCTACTGTTAATTGGATTAAAATACAAAAACAAAAGTAAATAAAATATTTACATGATCGCACAACTACTTGTCATCTTGATTCATTGTCGCAACCAGTCAAAACTCAATTGTTAAGCACTTGTTTTCAATTTAGAACAGTTTCATTATGATAGGCTAATATTTAGCCTAGCCTACATTGCACAGAGGGGCCCTCCATTGTCGCGTTCAACCAGACTATAACTTGATTGGGTGGGATGTATTTTTTGGGTTAGTCCCAGGCTACTATTATCCAATTGTTGCAATATTGACAAAGAAAACGCATTGTGTTATTGCATGCACGATTGTAACATAGTAGTATCATAATAATGTCACAGTAAGGCTTATGATAGGCCTATTTTTTTCCCAACATTTTTTTTTGGGGGGGGGGTTCTATTTAATTTTGTGCTACCTATACCGTATGCGGACCTATTTTGTTAAGGAGGGCGGGCCGACAGCACATTGAGTTTTCGGACAGTACAGCGAGTAGCAAGTATTCTAATTAGCAGATCGCACGCAGCTTTGAAGATGGCATGCGAGCGCCGCAAGCGCGGGACAGCCAGCATATCCACAAACTGAAGTCTGAGACATGCCGGAGCATTTTGGAGAAATTCTGCAGAGGTCCTGTGTCTGTGCTAGCAAACCGGTGGACACAGATGCAAGGGCGAGGCTACAAGAAAAAAGAAGCGTCGAGGGACGGCTATTTTGGACTTTCTATGCAGCCACGCTCCCCCAAACCATGCAACGTAATTTAAAATTATGTCCTTTATAGATTTAAATGATGCCCAGAGATGGGTGCCTACACATGTGAATGTAACTGTCCTTCGGGCAAGGGGTTTGCGGACTAAGGGCAAGCACGGGGGTAGCCGTTATGTTTACACAATCATTCAGGTGGGGAAGGAGAAATACACCACCGGTTTGGTCGAGAAGGAAACTGTGCCAGAGTGGAATGAGGAATGCTGTTTCGAACTTCTACCCGGAATACTGGAGGATGAGGGTCGCAGTGCTTTTCCCTCAGGGAGCGGTGACTTGGTCCTCACCATTATGCACCGGGTGCTTATCGGACTTGACGTGTTTCTTGGTCAAGCAATCCTCCCTTTGGATAAAATATTTCAAGATGGAATGTGCCCTAGAGATGAGTAGGTTCCTCTCACTTACTAAGTTAATTTGCTAATGATGATGAACTTATTTCCGCTGATTACATTGAAATGTAGGCTAAATTATAATAATATCACATCACTTTATAGGCCATTATGGCCATAGTAATTTGCCATGATTGACAGTAACACTTATAAACCCAATCTGCTCAAGTATCTGTGCATTAAAGATGTCAACGATGACACATCATACTCATCATCTCTAATGCACAGATACTGGGGCAGGCCCAACTATGGAGAAGGGTGCAATTGCGGGCCGCAATTTGGGGTGCTCCTGCATGTGGGCATTCCTGCATTTGCTAGAACCCGTCTTTATACTTCTATTGGTATAAAGGTGGCATAATGCACAATAACATTGGATGCCAGCCGCCGATAAACCCCACAGGACTGTTTTCCCGCAGTTATGTTAATGACGGCAAGGGCAGTTGTTCAGCAGGCGGGAGCGAAGGACGCTTTGTGCCATCTTATCCAGCTAGTGCTAAGGAGGATTCCGGTACACAGCAGGCTGGCGCAGCACATTGGGCTGGCTAGCTAACTATCAAGATATCAACACCGTGTGCTAGCTAACTATCAAGCTAGCTAGTACATGTTGTCAGCCTCCCGCCTGCTTCCTAGCGGGAGGCGGGGATGATCGCCCCTGCCTGTCGGCATGGTTTTTTCTGTGACAACAGTTGGGAGGCAGGGGCCGTGTGCTAGCAAGCTAGCACACAATGTCACTAACTAGCAAGCTAGCTAGTTGTCTAGCACACAATGTCACTAACTAGCAAGCTAGCTAGTTGGCTAGCACACAGTAGGCGGCGACGACCGGTAAATAGTGTCCTTCGCCCCTGCCAGTTGGGCACGGTTTTCTCCAGGACACAGCAGGCCAGAGGCAGGGGTGACATTGTGTGCCAGCTCACTAGCAAGCTAGCACACAGTATCACTAACTAGCAACCTAGCTAGTTAGCTAACACGCGGGAGGCAGGGGCGACCGGTAGACAGTGTCCTTCAACCCCGCATGTCGGAGGAGCGAAACAGGCCTCAAAAGCTCACAGAACGGGACCGGAAAGTGTTGAATCACGTAGCGTGTAAAAATCATCAGTCCTCGGTTGCAACACTCATTACCGAGTTCAAAACTGCCTCTGGAAGCAAAGTCAGTTCAATAACTGTTCTAGTCGGGAGCTTCATGAAATGGGTTTCCATGGTTGAGCGGCCACACACAAGCCTAAGATCACCATGCGCAATGCCAGGCGTCGGCTGGAGTGGTGTAAAGCTCGCCGCCATTGGACTCTGGAGCAGTAGAAACGCGTTCTCTGGAGTGATGAATCACGCTTCACCATTTGGCAGTCCGACGGACTAATCTGGGTTTGGCAGATGCCAGGAAAACACTACCTGCAACAATGCGTAGGGCCAACTGTAAAGTTTGGTGGAGGACGAATAATGATCTGGAGCTGTTTTTCATGGTTCAGGCTAGGCCCCTTAGTTCCAGTGAAGGAAAATCTTAACGATACGGCATACAATTACATTCTATACAATTCTGTGCTTCCAACTTTGTGGCAACAGTTTGGGGAAGCCCTTTCCTGTTTCAGCATGACAAATCCCCCTTGCACAAAGCGAGGCCCATACAGAAATGGTTTGTTGAGATCGGTGTGGAAGAACTTGACTGGCCTGCGCAGAGCCCTGACTTCAACCTCATTGAACACCTTTCAGATGAATTGGAACGCCGACTGCGAGCCAGGCCTAATCGCCCAACATCAGTGCCCAACCTCACTAATGCTCTTGTTGCTGAATGGAAGCAAATTCCCGCAGCAATGTTCCAACATCTAGTGGAAAGTCTTCCCAGAAGCTGGATGCTGTTATAGCATCAAAGTGGGGACCAACTCCATTTTAAATGATTTTGGAATGAGATGTTTGACTTGCAAGTGTCCACATACTTTTGGCCATGTAGTGTATGTAGATATCTTTGTTAGCAAAAATACAAAATGTACCACAGTCCAAAATTATAATCTTTACATAGCCTATCAAAGTAATCAGACCAGATATTTTAATATATTTAACTGACTATATTTCACTGCTTCGCTTAAGTAAAACGTTTTAAAATTCTTACACTACCACAAAAATAATTTCAAAGAGCTGAAGCAAGTCACACTTTTTCTTAATGGAAAATTACCATATACTTATAGTTATTATTATTTGGAATCTTCTTATACCTTAAGTTTAACTCTTCATCTTACTTCTGAGTTATTAGTGTGGCTTGTGACAGCAGCCACACTGTAAATGTTGTCCAAATTGTTTCTGACTTTTTAACGTGGCACACTTTAAAATGTTGTAAGAATTATTTCTTACTTATTACTATTATTTGGAAGGTTACTCCTCTAACACCGTATAAGATAGAAACACAATTGAAACTTTAAAAGTTATAGACTGATCTTGATTAAGTTGCTTGCATGCAACTTTTTGATACCATTTATACTTTTTAAACTATTACATTGTTTTGTCCTCCATCCACTTTCATGGGTTTTTCTCAACATTCTAAGAGGCCCATTGTGACGTCATGATTTCCAATATTATTTTCTATTCACTTTAAACAATGTAACTTTTGACACAAATCAGCTACTTTGACAACTTTCCCAAAAATAAGTTGTATGGGAATAACATCTTGGTCTACATCTCTGCAGAACAGAATTATCTTCTACCAATCAAAATGTATAGCTGTTTTAGTAACAGCATAAACTACACTGAACAAAAATATGAATGCAACATGTAAAGTGTTGGTCTCATGTTTCATGAGCTGAAATAAAAGATCCCAGAAATGTTCCATACGCACAAAAAGCGTATTTCTCTCAAGTTTTGTGCACAAATTTGTTTACATCCTTGTTAGTGAGCATTTCTCATTTTCCAAGATAATCCATCCACCTGACAAGTGTGGCATATCAAATAGCTGATTTCTCACGCAACAAACACAATGCCACAGATGTCTCAAATTTTGAGGGAGCGTTTAATTGGCATGCTGACTGCAGGAATGTCCATCTAAACTGTTGCTAGAGAATTGAATGTTAATTTCTATACCATAAACCACCTCCAACTTCATTTGAGAGAATTTGGCAGTACATCCAAACAGGGCTCGCAACTAACTTTCGTCCTACCGTCCCGGTACCATCATGGAAGAGCAATTCAACTGTCCCAAACTAAACTTGAACTGTCCCAAAATTAATATATATATATATTTTTAATGTTTTGATATGCCAACATGGGTCTAGATCGTTTGCAATGCTTTTAAAGTAATTTATGTATTTCTGAGACTGATACAGAAAGTCTATATTACATAAACTTAATTTCTTAAGAAAAAAAAGTTTAGCATCTTAATGAAAACAGACAAACATCCATTACATTATTAATAATTATAATGTATTAATTGAACATGTTAACCACATGTACACAATATAGCTAAGCGAGAACAATGTTATTGTGAACTGGTCACTGAAGAAATGTAAGTTAGAGACATTCCACCACCACCTGGACTGGACCTATCATCAACATGGATATGAATAAAATAATATATAAATTAACTAATAAAAGGCCCAATTTTGAAGAACTACAAAAACACAGCAGCAGCCCCACTATTTCATATCAAGAATGACAACACAACACGTTTTTTTTGTGTGGCTTTACTCGCCGTTCACACCAGACTGTTGGCATGATGATGAGTTTCAATGTGTTGTCTAGTAAGAGGTGAAGTGGTAGAAACCGTGGCGATGAGGATCATAGCTAGAAAATCACTGTAGCCATATTCTCCCGCACAAAATATGAATTTGAGAGGGAAAGGACTTGATTGGTTTTACAATATGTATACTATTTGCAACCAATGGCTGTATGGACATGAAATATAATTAGCTAATTAACGTTTGTATATGTCTAATGCAATTTAGCGTATAGAACGACAAGGCAAAAGCAATCAGAATCAAATAAATGCTTATTTTAGCTAAGTAAAATTATACAACAGTAATCACTGATACTCAAGTCATTGCCAGTTCCCACAAAAAGGCGAAATCTAGGCATTCAGAGCTTTGCTTGACGTCAAATTTGAGTTTTTATGCTAGCCGGTTTGAACACCCAGTTACTGTACGTCTTTACCTCAATTATTTATTTCTGGTACATTTATACATCAGTAGCTGACCAATAGTATTTGCATTTCACTCATAAATTCTGATATAACATGTTGTATTTGTAACACATTAAACACACATCTATCGCTTCGGCTGCACTGTCTTTGGCTTCGCTGTCCTCTCCGTTTACTCGTTTACCCGCGAACCGGGTTGTAGCATCTTCCTCTTGACGGTCTAGCACTTCGATGTTAGCGTTGGTGGCACTGGTACTAAACTCAGCGAAAAAAGAAATGTCCTCTCACTGTCAACTGCGTTTATTTTCAGCAAACTTAACATGTGTAAATATTTGTATGAACATAACATGATTCAACAACTGAGACATAAACTGAACAAGTTCCACAGACATGTGACTAACAGAAATGGAATAATGTGTCCCTGAACAAAGGGGGTCAAAATCAAAAGTAACAGTCAGTATCTGGTGTGACCACCAGCTGTATTAAGTACTGCAGTGCAGATCTCCTCCTCATGGACTTCTGGGGGAAATGGCCCTATCCCTCACTCTCCGATCCAACATGTCCCAAATGGGATTGAGATCCGGGCTCTTCTCTGGCCATGGCAGAACACTGACATTCCTGTCTTGCAGGAAATCACGCACAGAACGATCAGTATGGCTGGTGGCATTGTCATGCTGGAGAGTCATGTCAGGATGAGCCTGCAGGAAGGGTACCACATGAGGGAGGAGGATGTCTTCCCTGTAACACACAGCATTGAGATTCCCTGCAATGACAACAAGCTCAGTCCGATGATGCTGTGACACACCGCCCCAGACCATGACAGACCCTCCACCTCCAAATTGATCCCGCTCCAGAGTACAGGCCTCGGTGTAACGCTCATTCCTTCGACAATAAACACGAATCTGACCATCACCCCTGTTGAGACAAAACCGCGACTCGTCACTGAAGAGCACTTTTTGCCAGTCCGGTCTGGTCCAGCGACGGTGGGTTTGTGCCCATCGGCGACGTTGTTGCCGGTGATGTCTGGTGAGGACCTGCCTTACAACAGGCCTACAAGCCCTCAGTCCAGCCTCTCTCGGCCTATTGCGGACAGTCTGAGCACTGATGGAGGGATTGTGCATTCCTGGTGTAACTCGGGCAGTTGTTGTTGCCATCCTGTACTTGTCCCGCAGGTGTGATGTTCGGATGTACCGATCCTGTGCAGGTATTGTTACACGTGGTCTCTGCACTGCGAGGACGATCAGCTCTCCATCCTGTCTCCCTGCAGTGCTGTCTTAGGCGTCTCACAGTACGGACATTGCAATTTATTGCCCTGGCCACATCTGCAGTCCCCATGCCTCCTTGCAGCATGCCTAAGGCACGTTTACGCAGATGAGCAGGGACCCTGGGCATCTTTGTTTGGGTGTTTTTCAGAGTCAGTAGAACGGCCTCTTTAGTGTCCTAAGTTTTCATAACTGTGACCTTAATTGCCTGCCGTCTGTAAGCTGTTAGTGTCTTAACGACCGTTCCACAGGTGCATGTTCATTAATTGTTTATGGTTCATTGAACAAGCATGGGAAATAGTGTTTAAACCCTTCACAATGAATATCTGTGAAGTTATTTGTATTTTTACGAATTATCTTTGAAAGACAGGGTCCTGAAAAAGGGCTGTTTCTTTTTTACTTACTTTCTAACTGTAATCCGTTACTAGTTACCTGTCCAAAATTGTAATCGGTAATGTAACTTTTGGATTACCCAAACTCAGTAATGTTATCAGATTACATTCAGTTACTTTTAGATTAGTTTCCCTTTAAGAGGCATTTAGAAGAAGACAAAAAAATCTGTGTTAAAGTGTACATAGCTGGCCATATATGGATGTTACATTTTACTTTATGAGTTGGTGATGTAGGCTTCTTCTAACCCATTGCTTAACCTGAAAGGCCGCTCAGCAAGGAAGAAGCCACTGCTCCAAAACCGCCATAAAAAAGCCAGACTACGGTTTGCAACTGCACATGGAGACAAAGATCATACTTTTCGGAGAAATGTCCTCTGGTCTGATGAAACAAAAATAAAACTGTTTGGCCATAATAACCATCGTTATGTTTGGAGGAAAAAGTCGATGCTTGCAAGCTGAAGAACACCATCCCAACCGTGAAGCACGGGGTGGCAGCATCATGTTGTAGGGGTGCTTTGCTGCAGGAGGGACTGGTGCACTTCACAAAATAGATGGCATCTTGAAGAGTAAAATTATGTGGATATATTATAATAACATCTCAAGACATCAGTCAGGAAGTTAAAGCTTGGTGGCAAATGGGTCTTCCAAATGGGCAATGACCCCAAGCATACTTCCAAAGTTGGGGCAAAATGGCTTAAGGACAACAAAGTCAAGGTATTGGAGTCAGTGGCCATCACAAAGCCCTGACCTCAATCCTATAGACAATTTGTGGGCAGAACTGAAAAAGCATGTACAAGCAAGGAGGCCTACAAACCTGACTCAGTTACACCAGGTCTGTCAGGAGGAATAGGCCAAATTCACCCAATCTTATTGTGGGAAGCTTGTGGAAGGCTAACCGAAATGTTTGACCAAAGTTAAACAATTTAAAGGCAATGCTACCAAATACTAATTGAGTGTGTGTAAACTTCTGACCCACTGGGAATGTGATGAAATAAATAAAAGCTGATATAAATAATTCTCTCTACTATTATTCTGACATTTCACATTCTGAAAATAAAGTGGTGATCCTAACTGACCTAAGACAGGGAATTTTTACTAGGATTAAATGTCAGGAATTGTGAAAAACTGAGTTTAAATGTATTTGGCTAAGATGTATGTAAACTTCCGACTTCAACTGTAGATATCAATAATAAGTGATATCCGTATCGCCGTAGACTACACCATTGCTGTCATCCTTACCTCCAAGCGTTTATTTAAGCTGGATAATCTTTGGATGCCGACAGCAGTCGCACCATTGGAAGACATAGCTTGGACTGTAGCCTACAAAAATTAATTCCTGCTCTTTTCCCGCAATCCATCAAACCCATTTGGTGTGTCAGCATAGTGGTCAGACTCGCTGAAGTGGAACAAACTTAAACTTGCGCCTTTTTCAATGCTGATTTGAATGTCATTGAGAAAACAGAGTGTCAAATATTTTTTTTCTTGCAAACATCCTTTCGGAATTTAATCTAGTTTTTCAAAAGTATCTGTAATCTGATTACAATATTTTAGCTGGTAACGTAACGGATTACAGTTACCATTTTTTGTAATCCCTTACATGTAATCCGTTTCTCTCCAACCCTACATGTCACCCATTGAGCATGTTTGGGATGCTCTGGAGCGACATGAATGACAGTGTGCTCCAGTTCCCGCCAATATCCAGCAACTTCGCCCAGCCATTGAAGAGGAGTGGGACAGCATTCCACAGGCCACAATCAACAGCCTGATAAACTCTGTGAAGGAGATGTGTCACGCTTCATGAGGCAAATGGTGGTCACACCAGATACTGACAGGTTTTGTAAACTACACCCCTACCTTTTTTTAAGGTATCTGCGACCAACAGATGCATCTGTATTCCCAGTCATGTGACATCGATATATTAGGGCCTAATGAATTTATTTAAATTGACAGATTTCCTTAGTTTATCTAACTCAGTAAAATCTTTGAAATTGTTGCATGTTGCGTTTATATTTTTGTTCAGGATGCATTTTATCTAAACTTTTAAAAACAGACATTTTTTCCACTCCCAGTAACTTGGAGAGTATGAAATCTTATTCTACTTCTCTGCTTTTCAAATCTAAAATCAGAACACGTCTTCCACTACCACAAAAAATACTTTATAAAAAATCTAAAGCAAGTAGCACAATTTTATTGGGATTTACTTGGATATATCCATAATAATGAGGTTGCTACATAATTTCGCCTGGCTAAGAAAAGGTTGCGTCTGGACACCCGTTCGCCCTCTATGATAGGCTCCAGGGAAGTTCACATTTAAAAAGTGAAATAAATCTTCAGATGTCTGACAGGCAGACAGCTATGCCTATATTAACCCCCGCTGTACCAAACTAAATGCTAGACTGGAAGCAAGGGTAAATAATGTGAAAGTTGAGATAAATGCAAGAGATGATTGGGACAGCAACGTGAACATGATAGTCTTATGGAGGCGCAGTGATAATTTGAGATGGAACTGTTAGCAGGCATGGTGTGCCTGTGACGGCCAATACAGCACAGCTTGGAATGCTGCTCATCCAATCAGCATTCAGGATCCAAACAACACGTTTTATAATATAAAATATGCGTTTAAGTTGCATGACAATGCATGTGTGGAGCGCTGAGATGGTTGACGCCTTATAATCTCCTCTCACTGTGGGTCCAGATGGCTCAAACTCAACTCCAAGGCCGGCCGGAAGGAGAAGGAGCGCGGCGAGATGCAGGTGACAGTCCAGTTCACCCGCAACAACATGACAGCCAGCATGTTCGACCTAACCATGAAGGACAAGCCACGGTCTGTCTTCGGCAAACTTAAGGACCGTGTGACGGGGAGGAAGATCGGCGACATGGAGTCCTCATCAGCCATCGTGCCGGGACGCTTCGCCGCCCTGTCGGGTTCCCTAGGAAAGCCATTCCGAGAGGGGGACCGAGGGGAAGGGGGAGAGGGCCCCATGGAGGTAGCCGAGGAGAAGCGGAGCAAGGTGAAGGATTTCTTCCAGGGGAAGGGAAAGCTGCCGAGGTCGTCCGACACAAGGTCGTGCTCGTCGCTGGCCTCGGAGAGCAGCGTGTTGTCCTTGACCAGTGAGAGGCCCTGCCCCCCTCCTCTGGGCCTAGGCATCCTGGTGGACCCTTCCAGTCCCCCCAGATTCCCCAGCCCCCCCATCTACAGCAACAAGGTCAAAGTTGACACCCACCACAGAGACACAGACCTAACTAAAAAAGGTAAGCATGCAGATTTCCTCTGTCCAAGTGTTTCATTTTCATTAGAAATTGCCCTATATGTCTGTAATATGCAGTGACCTGTATTTAGATTATATTCTGACAGAATCTTTACCAGACACAAAAAAGCATGTACTGTATCTAAAGGATCTAGCAAGCTTATGCATTTTAAGGAATTGTTTTGGAAGAGAGGTTATTATTAAGGTCGATCCATCTCAGGCCAATACTTTGACCCCCTTTCTTTCCCCCCCAAATAGTGCTCAACACCACACAGTCTTCCCCAAAGATACTGACTCACAATCGAGCCCTCAGCGACGAGGCAAGTAGGATCACCACTACTGCCGTTCCCCAGCCTTGTCCTGCAGTGGAATCCCTCAAGGGTCAGGGTATGACTCTCTCCCAATCCTCTCTGTGCATCAACGGAAGCCACATCTACGGATCCGAACCAGTGGGTCCCAAGGGCTCAGGCACCCTCCCATCCAAGCTGGTCCTCCTTGAGAAGTGCTCCCCCCTCTCTCGTTCGCTGCAGAACCTCACAAAGCGGAGCGAGGACAATGGTTCAGCCGGCGAGGGACGGCGCTGGTCCTTCGACAAGGTGAATAAGGAAGAGAAGTACGTGGAGAAGGAGGTCGAACCTCATGTCTCTCAGGTTCAAAGCGCACAGGTGGGGGGTCGTCCGGTGCAGGCAGCTGCCTCAATGCTGTCTTCCACTACCACGGTGGACTCAGCAGACAAAAGGAAAAAGCTCAGAAAGTCGTTATTCTCCGGAGGGAGGAGTGATTCTCTACCTGCCAAGTTGGCGCCGAGCCAGGGTTGTCCTCTCGCCGAGGGGAGAATGCTAGGCTGGTTTGGCTCCAGTGACTCCCAGAACAAGCCAAGGTGAGTGGAGGGTCATTTCAGATGTCTCCACACTCCAGGGCTTCATACAGTTTTGCCTTCCATCAAAAGCACACAGACATCTACATCTTGGAAGGTTTTGATTTCCTTGTGTTCAGTGTTTATGCTGCCCCCTGTTCCTTTCAAATGGAAATGTGGCCAGTTCATCTACCATTTCAAATCAATCAAATGTATTTTATAAAGCCCTTTTTACATCAGCAGTTGTCACAAAGTGCTGCAATCTCATATCACCTCATGTAAGCTACAAAATGATAAGGTTCATACTGTACTATTAACACAGGATAATAGTCGACATCTAGGCCATTTGTATAAGAATATATGTAACGTTACTGTCCTTTGAATCAGAGGAAATCAAAGACAGAGTCCATGTGACTGGAGTTGAAAAGGAAATAATGGCATATACAGTATTTTTCACTCTTAACCTTGCTTGGGGTCAAATTGAATCAGATACTGTATACAGAGAAAGATCTACATGCACTTTAAGCTTTAGGTTTGGTATGTTCATCTGGGCCAGTATTCATAAAGCATATCAGAATAGGAGTGCTGATCTAGGATCAGATCCCCCCTGTCCATGTAACCTTATTCATTATGATCTAAAAGTCCAACCTGATCCTAGATTAGTACTTTATTCTGTGATGCTTTATGAATACTGGCCCAGTACACTAGTCACCTGTTTTTGCTATTAAATTATCTGCAGTATTACTGTTTCTATTACTGTTCCAAATGTAGTACATCTTGCATTTTTGCTCTTCACCTTGCTTCAGTAATTTGTTAAATGTTGTTTTGCTTTTTGTAGTAAACTCTTGTTGCTGTTTTCCATAACACATTATTGTTTGCATTTTTCGGCAATTGTAGCATATTCACATATGAAAATATTTGAAGCTAGTCCTCAAATAGACAGTATTTTGAATGGGTCAGCTTGCACAGAATTAACAAAGAGGACTGCTTGTGCCTTCCCTCCACAGGCTGGAAGTTTCTTCTAAGGTAGAAAGCGACTCAGACACCCCTCCTCCCCTCCCCCCTCGCTCCCCCATTCCCACCCAGTCCTCTTCTTCTTCCACTGGCCTTGCCTCACCCGACAGTGGCCATCCCACTAACCCCTTCACCCCCTCTCTGACACCCAACCCCATCTCTCCCTCCAACCCCTTCCTCCCGTGTTTGCAGTGTAACCCCTTTTTTGAGGACCTCATAACCGAAGAGCCCCGGAGGTCCCCCCCTCGCGCTGCCTGCTTCCCCTGTCATTCCACAGCTTTGCCTTGCATCCCCAATACCGCCCACGATGTCGCAGTGCAAAATAAAATGGCCGCCATACGGCGAGAGCGGCCCAGGCCTGTAGCCAGGCAGACATCCCTCCCTGCCTTACTCCCGAGAGCGGTTACTGCCAGCCCCCCGAATCCGTTCACCTCTCGCTCCATATCAGAGAGCGGGGGAAGAGAATGCGACGAGTCCTTTGACGCCTTTGCGTCCAGCAGGCTGAATTCGCCAAAGGGCTCTCCTACCAATCACCCTTCAAATGCAACCTTGTGGCAAGCTCAAGTAAGAAGCACTCCTCCACATGAGGGTAACACTATTCCACCCATTGAGGAGATGCAGATGAGTGAAGAAGAAGCACAGCCTCCACCGTTGCCTCCACGGAGGCCCATAACAAGACCTTTGGTAAACAAGAGATCTTCTGACAGCTGGTTGCACAGGGGTCAGGAGCTGGCTGTGCAGAAAGAGGCCTGTCTCCTGTCACAAACGGGCGCAGCTTCCCTGCAGCACACAAGAGAAGGCGGGCACAAGAGATGCACACCAAGTCCCCACCTGTACCCAAGCCCAGGCAAAGACCTTCTCGTCAGCAGTGACATGTTGGACTTTCATACTGAACACTCACAACATTATGCCAATATTTCTCCAGATTCTCCATCTCCATTCAAGTCTGAAGATGAGTTCAAGAAGTTTGACTATGAACCATTGCGAGATGAAGATGATAGCTGTAAAATTATGTTTACTGAGCAGGACTTATGGCCAGATGCAACAGAAAACCATCTAAACCCGAATGTAAAGGATTCGACAGACACCAGTCCCACTGTTAGAGAAGACGCCATTGTAACGAACACTTCACATTCTGAAATCAAAGCCTTATCTTTACCAGTAATGCTTCTTGATAGTGAAATGACTGTTGCCGACCTACTGTATATGTCTTCCCCAAAACACTCTAAATCCGGTCTTAAGACGCTTGACATTGCATCAATTACACCAGACCCAACAATGGAATTATTCTCAATTCACCCAGATAAGCCTAACAAGTCCAGAAACATCCATTATGAATCGCCTCCACTAACCTTGGAAGATCTAAGTAAAAATCTAAGTAATTCTGATTTTAGTTTTATTGACTCTGCTTCTGATGCTTCCCCATCTCCATCTGAAATGATTACAGTGCATACCCTCAAAAGTTTAGGTGGCATTTTTCCTCAACCTCCACAAGTTACTCACATAGCATCTTCTGCTCATGATATTCGGCTATCTGCAGAGGATATGTTAACTTTTCAGAAGCCTAGTACTATAGACGTCAACTCTACCCTAAAAGCGAATTTACCAGAAGCCTCGCTTTGTCAAGACAATTGGCAAGATGGAAGTTGTGAATTGAACACATCAGGCAGAGATCCTGCAAGCAATAAGAAGAACAATAGCATTTTTACGCCTGACAGTCTTAACATAGAGCCTGAGTCTGAAGACATCACTAGAGACACTGTAGATATAAAACACACACAATCTCCACTGAATAGAAAAGGCAACATTTCTAAATCAAAGATAGACAGTTCAATAGTAGACCCTTCATGCCACATTAGAACTTCTCCAGTTTCTCCACAGATTGGAATGCAACAGGAAGTTGTACGCAATAAACAGGAAGTGAGTCAGCCTCTGGTCAAACGAACCAAGCCTGTCAATGAGTCTTCACCAAGGGGTGCTAGTTCACACAGAAGTCTCAAGGGAATGATACGAGAGCTCTACGGCAACGGTGGTGCAAATAGCCCTGGCAAAGGATTGCGTGAGAGCCCTCTTCACCAATCACTGTCTCCTGGGCATGTACTCTCAGAGAGCATTGAAGTACCCTTCTCATATCAACCCACCAAATCAATTTTTTCCTCACCTTTGTCACCAGATAGAGAGACAACACTCAAGGAGGCTAAATTATTTGTTTCCTTGCAACAAACAAACACAAATAGTTCCACTCAGTCAATTACAAAAGAAAACTGCTTAACGGAACGTTCCCCATCCAAACATGCCGGGACCATCAGCTTCGAAGACCTCCACGCCAAAGTAGCCCCGAACGTCAGAAGCCCCATGAGTGCCAGGTTAAGGCCTGGCGTCTCTCTGCATGCTTCCAATCCCTCCTCTATGGCCCCCTCCCTGGTGACTGAAACTAATGCCCAGGCTAAGCTACTCCCCACCCCCGGCCCCTCCTCCATACATCACCCCCCGACCTTGAGACCCAGTACCGGAGCCAATGCCACCTTGGCTGTGGCCCCCTGCACCTCTTCCTCCTTCTCCTCCTCTACCTCCTCCACCACTGTCCAGCCCCTGGTCGATGCACGGCACACACTTTTACCTGAGGAGACCCAGCCAGCTAGCAGCCTGCCCCGACAGGAGAGCAGGTGAGACTTCTCCTCACTCTTAAGCTCTGCAGAGTGTAGCCACTCGACCTCTCTTGAGAAAATATCAGGTTGGGTTGCCAGGTTGTAGTCAACAATGGGATGCAAGAATTTGAAATAGTTAGACATAGCACACCTGCTAGCTGTTTACAAGCCATAGCTTGAAAACCTGAACCTACATATTGTTAGACTGTATTCTCATTATTCAAAACAAAACGAATATTTCCAGTTCCTTTTATTTAATCTATTCAAGTAGCTTCCTTAAGAGGAAGTTCTCTAAATTAATCAGTATATATCCCCTACCAGTTCCACCTGCCCATGCAAACCCATTGGTTGCTACAGTTTTGTAAATTGCTTAATCTTTTACGTTGCTCATCTCACTTCTGTGTAACTAAATGATGTGTCATACATTTGTGTTGCTGACTGTCCCATCACATCTAGGAGTCCACATCCACAATCACAGTCACCGCAATGAAAATCTCAGCCTTGATGATTTAAACAACTGCTTCAGCTGTCTGTGCTGAAATGTTGACCATCTGTAAATGAAAGCAAATTGGAAGTACCTTCCTTCACTCTCATTAGGTATAGGGTGACGTTTCCTCAAGATGCTGATCTTGGGTCAGTTTCCGTTTTCCCACTAAGGAAGCTGATCCTAGATCTGTACCTAAGGAAACGTCACTCTGGAGCCTGTCATTACTGCTGAGGCATACCGGCTTTGTGCTATACTAAAATCAGACAACATAAGCTCTTTTTATGCTCTCTTGCTGAAACCTGTTGCTGAATACATTTTGTTGTCTTGTAGAGATATATACAGAAAATTCTAAATCCAGGCTGGTGCATTGCTATGAATTTTACCACATACTATGTAATGCCAGTGCCTGACATTGTACTGTACTATATATTGATTTTCATGTGAAAAGTGTTATGTACACATAATCCAATGCAGTGAACATTTGATGGTGATGTTTTCTTTGCAGCCCCCACCCAGTGAAGCCCTTGACCACCACAGCCAGTCAGGGGGAGAAGAAAGAGGGCCGGTCAGTTCTAGAGAAGCTCAAGTCTTCCATCCACTCAGGCCGCGCTGCCAAGCAGACACTGGTTGAGGCTGAGACTGAGATTGAGGTATAAAAGAGTCCATGAATTCACATAATGAATGACTTTCCAACCAGAACGTTCTCAAACATGGGATGTACTTTGGGATAACTGAGCAGTTCAAAATCCAGTGGAAAGGTTTTTGGTCATGTATGGCTGACTCTGTAAAACAATACATTTCACTGCGCCTATCCGGTGTATGTGACAATAAAATGTCTTCTGACAGAAATAGATTTTTATCAATTGAGTACCTCCTCTTGTTAATCTGTGTTTTCCCATTTTATGTAACAGATCCAATCTTGTCAGATCAGTGATTACTTCAAGATAGGAATGAAGGATGTATTCTCAAAGTATTCTGACAGGGCCTGTGTTTGTCTTCTCAGGAATCGTTAACGGACAGCTCTGCCCAGTACGAGCAGCTGACCAAAATGGAGCTGATCTCCCTTCTGCTGCAGCAGCAGATGGATATGGAGAACCAGCAGGCGGCCTCAGACCAGCAGGCAGTGCTGCTTAAGAAACACGAGGCGGAGATGAAGAAGATCAAGGCGCAGGTGCGCGACCTGGAGGACTACATCGACAAGCTGCTGGTGCAGATCATGGAGCAGACACCCACACTCCTTCAAGTGCGCTCCCGACACAAGTGACCGCTAGTGCTAGTATAATATAGGGCCATGGTCACCATCAAACCCTAGTCCCAGAGAGCTACTAGGTGGAGCAGACTCTTGTTCCAGCTCAGTCCCTGATTAGGTCTTGGTGGTTAGTTGTTTAGCTGAACCAGGAGTTATAGTGCAGGGCTGAAACAAAAGCCTACACATCCAAGTAGTTCTTCCGGACCAGGGTTGGTGATCACTTCTCCAGAGGCAGGTGTAGTTCAACACATCCCTAAGCAAAAAGTAAATCTCACAACCATCCAGGTTTCACTGCTGATACCCTGCCTCGTTGATAAAAGACACAATATTGCCCACTGTGCATGCTTGCTATAGCTCAAATGTCAGGCTGCAAGTACTAATCAGAAACTGTGGTCATAGCAAATGTTACTGGTCACTTTACACTTGCTACTTAGTATAAGGAAAGTGGCACAGCTTTTGTCAAATGTACTGCATTAGAATTATTATACATGTGCATTGATGAAGAATACAGAAAATGTAATATTCAGTGGTATAAATTGTTCTTACTTGATATGACATTGCCTCAAATTCAGAAAAACATGTAAGTGTCTGAATTAGTTTGATATGGACCCAAATTATCTTCATCATGGTAAATACTGTAATTATTTGCCATAAGACACTGACTCAAAAACAGACCGACTCGAGGAGAATTCCACTGAATTTCAGTTTGTTTACATGGAGAAAGGTGAACTTGAGCTAGTGTCATATTTAGTAAATAATTATATATTTTTTTTACCATTCATGGATGAAGTGTGTGCAAAGAATAAAGTGATAAATGTTAATGTGGTAAGATAGGTATTACAATGAATTCAAAGGCATTTATTTATGCTATTTAAGTTATATTTTCACATTTTGGTTATTTGCAAAGCGAATGTATATAATTATGTATATTGGTTTATTTAATTTTTGAATGACATTGTATGACATATAATTTTTGTATGACATTGCCTGTATTATTTAGTATAGTACTTAAACTCCCACACAACTAGAAATCCACTTTTTCGAGCTGAAAGACAATGGCCAGGGCTTACGCATGACAATACACAACGATGTAAGTCAATAAGTAATAGTTTTAATCAAAGGATGATATATTTGGGCTTGAAGTGACGAAACCGACCTGCCCCCTTCGTGCAAATTCGTGCCAATGAATTATTATTTTTACAATTCTTCAAGCTCTGTCAAGTTGGTTGTTGATCATTGCTAGACAGCCATTTTCAACTCTTGTCATAGATTTCAAGCTAATTTAAGTCAAAACTGTAACAAGGCCACACAGGAACATTCAATGTTGTCTTGGTAAGCAAATGCAGTGTACAATTGGCCTTCTGTTTTAGGTTATTGTCCTGTTGCAGGACACATTTGTCTCCCAGTCTAAGTTGGAAAGCAGACGGAACCAGGTTTTCTTCTAGGATTTTGCCTGTGCTTAGCTCTATTCCATTTATTTTTATCCTAAAAACTCCCTAGTCCTCGCCGATAACAAGCATACCCATAACATGATGCAGCCACCACCATGCTTGACAATATGAAGAGTGGTACTCAGTGATGTGTTGGATTTGCCCCAAACATAATGCTTTGTTTTCAGGAAAAAGTTAATTTGTTTGCCACATGTTTTTGCAGTTTTACTTTAGTGCCTTATTGCAAACAGGCTGCATGTTTTTGAATATTTGTATTCTGTACAGGCTTCCTTCTTTTCACTCTGTCAATTAGGTTAGCATTGTGGAGTAACTACAATGTTGTTGATCCATCCTCAGTTTTCTCCTATCACAGCCATTAAACTCTAACTGTTTAAAAGTCACCATTGACCTCATGGTGAAATCCCTGAGCGGTTTCCTTACTTATCGCTGCCTCAATTTATGGAATATGCCAAAACTTTGGAGATAACAATAGATGCAGGGCTGCCAACCTTTGAAGAAAGCTTGGAGTGAGATTTGCTATGTGAATTTCATTGACCCCTGGCACAACCCCTAGATGGGGGACTGGGTGTCCTCCCCCAGGAAAATGTTACTGTTTAAAAAACTAATTTCCACATATTTTGACATGGCTTAGGCCTATGACCAGGGTGGAAAATGTTCTAATAAAAACCACAGGTCAGGTGTATTTAGGATGCTTAGAACATTAAATGAACACTCATAATTCGACGACTTTGTTGCTTACTAAATTGAAAGTATGCTAATATTTTTTTAAATATATTTTTAGGTGGTTTGACACTTTAAATTCTAGAAACAGTGGGAAGGTTAGAAGCAGGGATTGATCCCTGTTCTCAGGTGGAAAGTTGTATGAGACACATGCTGGGGGGTGTTACCACTACAAGGCTCTGCACAGGAAAAGTTAATGTTGATGGCATTCTGCTTGTCCATAGACTGCTTTCAAGGTAAGGACGCAAATACTTGGTATTTGTCATTTGGGTGAAGAAATCCTGTTCAATTTCCAGGAAGGTTGGCCACGACTTCTGTTTCCCACATGCTTGGTGTTTGAAAATGTTTTTGTTATAACAATTCATTTCTCAATAACCCAACCTTCAAGAAACATTTAATGAATATCAATATTCACGTAGTTTATGCCTACTAGTTGAAAATTCTTGCCATTATTTTACTCTACATAGACAAAATATGACGTGTTTGAGTTGTGAGTCCCCCTACCATTTCTGCCTAGCATGTGCATAATACAAAAACGTAAAAAATTACATTTGATTCCAGGAGCATTTAATATCCAATGCTTATTGGTATGACATTCAAAACTGTCCATTAATGGCTGCAATAATACATAGCCTCATAAAACTCATTTTAAAAAGACCCAAATTGTTAAGAATTGTTCCACTGATCAGACTAAATCATGTAAATAGATAATAAAATCTCCTGAAGACAAGATGACATATCTGCCCCTACACCCTAACCAAATGATTTATTGTCCCCTCTAGAATCAAACATACACATTTCGGTTCACAGTCTGTTTGACAAATTATTTTCATAGAATCCGGTCACCCTACCAAACTTCCACGCTAAAACATACTGTAGATCTGTCTGCTGTCTTTTCGTTGTCACAGCCATGCTAAAACATACTGCTCGTTGTTAAAGCCTAAAAGGTTACATGGTTAATCTGGCGTCTGCATTGGCACTGTAGCATTTATGGTGATACGGCCTCTGCAGAAGTCAGGGCATTCATACATATTGCGTTTAGCGGAGCTGTTGTCAAGGAAGTGAGTTTGCGTTAAACAGGACCTCCCACCCCCACCTACCCTCAACCAATCATGTCAATGCGGAGTTATACTTAACTATTAGGAGCCCTCCACATTGTTCCAAAATTTGGGAGGCCACGGGGACCGCATGCCAATGGAGGCTCCGCGATTTGCGTCATATGGAGCCTCAGACCACACTTTCAGATCAAGCATGAATAAGCTTTTATCTAAATGCCAATCACCAAACGAGGGGACTAATGCAAGTGTGAATTCAATCGATTTCAGTACATGCTGTCAAAGGGCTGCATTCAGCAATAGGGACGGGAGTAAGAGTAACCTACTTTTGTTGACAACATCTTTTTACTCTAATGTTGAGGGGCGTTTCTTTAAAACATGCATCCAATCCCCTTGATCCCTTACATAACAAGATCATTCATATTCTTAAATGTGCTGCGGTTCACAGTGCTGTGGCAAGACAGGACAACGATAGAGATTCCAATCGTGATGATGTTAAATTGAAGGCGCAGATGCTCCGACTTCAAAACGATTTGGAGCACAGTTGAAAAGGTTAACGGGCTGACTGTACAATGTACTAATTCTAAAAATAAAAGCACTACTTTTCAAAGCTTGAGATAAATTATAATACATTTCCAAAGCAATTTTTTTTAATGTAATTTTTTATTTAGAATAATTTTTCAGTGTATATATATATATATATATATATATATAGAGAGAGAGAGCGAGAGAGTGGTGCTGGAGGGGATGGCTGCTGTTTTACGGCTCCTAACCAACTGTGCTATTTTCTTCGTTTTTTCACGTTGTTTGAAACTTATTTTGTACATAATGTTGCTGCTACCATATGACCGAAAATAACTTCGCAGCCGTCTATTTACCACCACTAACCGATGCTGGCACTAAGACCGCACTCAACGAGCTGTATAAGGCCATAAGCAAACAAGAAAATTCTCATCCAAAAGCGGCACTCCTAGTGGCCCGGGGACTTTAATGCAGGCAAACTTAAATCCGTTTTACCTAATTTCTACCAGCATGTCACATGTGCAACCAGAGGAAAGAAAATCCTAGACCACACACACAAAGATGCATACAAAGCTCTCCCTCGCCCTCCATTTGGCAAATCTGACCATAATTCTATCCTCCTGGTTCCTGCTTACAAGCAAAAACTAAAGCAGGAAGTACCAGTGACTCGCTCAATACGGAAGTGGTCAGATGATGCGGATGCTACACTACAGGACTGTTTTGCTAGCACAGACTGGAATATGTTCCGGGATTCCTCCAATGGCATTGAGGAGTATACCACCTTAGTCATCGACTTCATCAATAAGTGCATCGACAACGTCGTCCCCACAGTGACCGTATGTACATATCCCAACCAGAAGCCATGGATTACAGGCAACATCTGCATCGAGCTAAAGTCTAGAGCTGCTGCTTTCAAGGAGTGGGACACTAATCCGGACGCTTATAATAAATCCCACTACTCCCTCAAACGAACCATCAGACAGGCAAAGCATCAATACAGGATTAAGATTGAATCCTACTACACCGTCTCTGATGTTCGTCGGATGTGGTAGGGCTATAAAAACTATTACGGACTACAAAGTGAAACCCAGCCGCGAGCTGCCCAGTGACGAGAGCCTACTGGACGAGCTAAATGCATTTTATGCTCGCTTCGAGGCAAGCAACACTGAAGCATGCATGAGAGCACCAGCTGTTCCCGGACGACTGTGTGATAACGCTCTCAGTAGCCGACGTGAGCAAGACCTTTAAATAGGTCAACATTCACAAAGCCGCGTGGCCAGACGGATTAGCAGGACGTGTACTCAAAGCATGCGCGGACCAACTGGCAAGTGTCTTCACTGACATTTTCAACCTCTCCCTAACCGAGTCTAATACCTACATGTTTCAAGCAGACCAGCATAGTCCCTGTGCCCAAGGAAGCGAAGGTAACCTGCCTAAATGATTACCGCACCATAGCACTCACGCCATAGCACTCACATCAACAGCATCATCCTGGATACCCTAGACCCACTTCAATTTGCATACCGCCCCAAAAGACCCACAGATGACGCAATCTCTATCGCACTCACTCCACACTGTCCTTTCCCACCTGGACAAAAGGAACACCTATGTGAGAATGCTATTCATTGACTACAGCTCAGTGTTCAACACCATAGTATCCTCAAAGCTCATCACTGAACACCTTCCTCTGCAACTGGATCCTCGATTTCCTGACGGGCCTCCCCCAGGTGGTAAGGGTAGGCAATAACATAATATAATAATGGCCGGAAAGGAGGGAATGGAATGGCATCAAATACATTGAACCCATGTCTTTGATACCATTCCACTGATTCTGCTCCAGCAATTACCACAAGCCAGTCCTCCCCAATTAAGGTGCCACCAACCTCCTGTGGTACAGACAGTGCAACACTGTGCAAGTAAAATTGGGTCAACAGGGGTTCCTCTGAGAATCTATGCAACATATATGAATGACCACACCACAAGAGCCATTATGCAACCTCTCAACTGATCAGTTCTTTGGGATGTGTAGTCATCTTGACTGACTTTGTTTGTGTAACGCGACGTGACAGAAACTACACCTCCCATGTAACATCGCGATTCATCGCTTCACTCGTTTCACTGGGTTTCCACAGTCAAAGTCAAAATGTACTATATTGTAACAACTAATGAAAACTAAAAATTGCTTTTGGTCTTAATTAAAGGTTAGGCATAAGGTTAGCAGTGTGGTTAAGGTTAGGTTTAAAATCCCATTTCAATTAAAAAGATAATTTGTAGAAATAGGCGGAGTTTATGACTGTGGTTGTAGTAACTAGTGACAACCGTTTCACTGGGAGTAGTTCACTACTTAAAAATCCAGTTTCATGATTCACTTCATTAATAAATAAACTGATTCGCTGTCATGGCGCAATATGCAGCCTGTCCTGCGTTCCAGCTTGGAAGACCTCGATATGATCAGGTAAAGGATATTTTTTTACTAATCACATTGTTATCTCTGAAAAGGGTGCAAAGCGCATCATCTTTGCAGATCTCCGACCTGTTCCTGCGAGCGCATTGTTATGCTCGCTGCTTTTTACTTTGTAGCGAAAGTTGCCTCTGATGTCCGCACGAAAAATGTTTTTGTCTTTGTAGTGCAATTTCTCTTTATGCTCAGTGTAAATGCATGAAAGTATGCTACTTTCTTGGAATTAACAAGTAGCGGGGATGTGTTTCGGAGTTGATAGCAGGGTTGGCCGCCCCAGTGTAGCTAGATACTGAAGCTTCTTCATCAATGCTTTGCGGACATCCAACGTGGTCTCAGAGCATTTCGTATTATTCTGTACGTATATCCGAGATACTTAATGTAGAAAGCTGTGTTTCATAGAGCCCCACAGTGGAGGTGTGATAATACCCATTTTGTGTAGGCTTACCCCTGTGACGTTTTGATAACCATGTAAATCTCTCTCGGACAAGGTGACTTATCAATATATTCGGCTCTATTTACTCTCAGATTTGAAAATGCTAAATAGCCTCAAAGTAGACCTCATGCAAGACTACAAATCCCGGCAAGCTCCTGATACCTTTGCTAAGAGGTATTGGGTCAATTTAAAACTTGCACAAGACAGTTAACAGAATTGTCAATTTAAAGAAATGTAGCCAACTTATTCATTACTAAATTTAGCTAACATTTAGATAGTTAATCCAGAGATTTTTACCTTTGCCTCGATTCTGCAGTCTAGTCCAGATCATGGCATTTGTAGTTTTTTTATGATAGCCACATAAGCAGCTAATTAGAATTTCATTTTGAGGAGTTAAATACAGGAGAATATATTGATGAGTTTCACACAGTTATCAAAACGTCCCGCCAGGGTAAGGCCACATGAAACACAGCCCTTATTTTAAGTTTAAAAAAAAAAAAAAAAAGAATGGTGGAAAAACAATTGAAACCATTTCCTTGTTTGACTGCTAGGTTTTATGGGTATTATGACTGGTACTGTGGTACTTTATGGTATGTATTCATTTGTGGATGTCCATCATCCATTTTGTATGATATGTCAAGAATTACAATTCATATGATATGTTACGAATTACAATTTGTACAATATGTTATACGTTTGCATAAAGTACAGCATATTATGAATTTGAAAAACGTATAATATGTTACAAATTCCAATGTGTTGTGGTTAACATTAGCTAGCTCTAGGGGTCAGTCAGGTGTTAAGGTTAGCTGTTAGGTTAAAGGATCAGTGGAAGGGTTAGCTAAAAGGGTTAGGGTTAGGTGAAGGGTTAGCTGACGAGATTCCAACACGCAACCTTTGGGTTGCTAGATGTCCACGTTATACGCCCACCCATCCAACTTGACCATCCCCCCTCCTTTCATTTTTGCCATAAGTAACCTTCTATCTTTATGTAACCATACCAAATGTAACATATCATACTGATTTGAGTGTCCTGGATTTATGTTTACTATGTTACATCTAGTCTATGAGACCAGTCTGGGACATCCTATGGCCATAATAATTATAGAGAGGGAGGAGGAGTCTGTCTGCTCTGTCTGCAAGCACTTTGTTTTCAGGATTCATGTTCACTCAATTATTTTAAGTTTTGTTTTACTATTGACAGTTACAGCTGATTTAAGGGATTGTATATCAATTCGCTTTCCTTAAATATTTGTCATCTGATCTGTTCGTTTCGGTCTCTGAATTGTTTAATCAAACTTTTTGCAGCCAGCTCCTGATATCAGGGCATACAAACTACAATCTCTGTCCTGAATGAACCTATTGCGCATGTGCGCCCAGCATTTATTACACCTTAGTAGACTGCACCTAATATAGAATAGAACAGCCAAAATAGAATAGCTTTATTCTTACTTCTTATGTGACATCCGGAATAGATTTCTACATTAGTGCAGTTTTATGTCTAGCACAAACTCAAACTTTCAAGAGGGATAAAAAGTGACATTTAAGAATGTAGCTTATGTACACTGAACAAAAATATCAATGCAACAATTTCTAAGATTTTACAGTTCATATAAGGAATCAGTCAATTGAAATAAATAAATTAGGCCCTAATATATGGATTTCGCATGATTGGGAATACAGATATGCATCTGTTGGTCACAAATACGTTTAAAAAAAATGGGCCTCAGGATCTTGTCACAGTATCTCTGTGCATTCAAATTTCCGTCGATAAAATGCAATTGTGTTCGTTGCCTGTAGCTTATTCCTGCCTGCTTATACCATAACCCCAAGAGGTTGGAGGTGGCTTATGGTAGAGAAATTAATGTACAATTCTCTGGCAACAGCTCTGGTGGACATTCCTGCACTCAGAATGTCAATTGCACGCTCCCTCAACCTGAGACATCTTTGGTATTGTGTTGTGACAAAACTGCACATTTTAGACTGACCTGTTATTGTCCCCAGCACAAGGTGCACCCATGTAATGATCATTCTGTTTAATCAGCTTCTTGATATTCTACACCTGTCAGGTGGATGGATTATCTTGGCAAATAATAAATGCTCACTAACAGGGATCCAAACACATTTGTGCACAATTTGAGAGAAACAAGCTTTTTGTACGTATGGAAAATTTCTGGGATCTTTTATTTTAGCTCATGAAACATGGGACCAACACTTTACATGTTGCGTTTTATATTTTTGTTCAGTATTAGAAGGCTCTTCATTTTCCTAAACAATTTTTTCCCCCCTTCCACCCATTTTAAATATGTTTAGCGAAAAACACTTTAATTTCTGATTTTTGTAGGATATTATGCATCTTCCAAACTTTGTTTTCTAAATCAGACAGTGAAGCTCCTAAGAGTCTGGGTTATCTCATATTACAATTTCTGTCTGTCCTTCTCTTTAGCACATCCGTCAAAATGTCCATCCTGTGAAGTGATTATGCACTTGCAGTGGTCAACCAGACCGATAATGTGACCTTCACGTTGGCTCAAATTGCAACTCTGTTTTTGGAAACCGTTCACGACCGTTGGCAATTAATGAGATTAAAAGGTCTGTAACCTCACTTGTAATTGGCCTTCTGTATAGTGGAATTATGTGTTCGAGGCTAGCCTATATTAAAACCGCTGTGAATGCAATATTATGTTATAAGGAAATGATTTACCTGCTGAAATAGTAAAGCACAAAATCCAAAGAAAGTCTCATTTGTTATTGTCTGGCCATCTTTATTGCCTTCAATAACCTTGTTCAATAACAAGAAGCCAATCAATAAGGGACACTTGCCCCTTCTCTTGGAACCAACCCAATCCCTCACAGATAACTGATGATAGTAATTTTTATCAGGATATTGCATGGCACCAAGTAGTCTCTTCTCAGCGCCAAGAGGCTTAATAACAGTCTATTTAGACTTCCATTTTGCAACCTCTGATGCAATTGCAAAACACAAACAATTTTGTTCATGTGAATTGTTCCAAAAATCATTGAGTCATCCTGCATTTCAAATTTGGAATTTCATCATTACAAGCATCCATTCATATGTCAAACACTGCATTTATCAGTGGGCGATGGACAGTTTCATTTTTTCACAAATAGAACATCCACCTTTTTCTGTGCCCCAAAAACCTTCAGCACAGTAATATGCAGTAACATTTTCAGTTTATTGCATCAAAGCAGTTACAATTAGGCCATCTCGTGAATCAGCATAAATCTCCCTGTCTCTTATTGCAGCTGCACGTGATACATCTCTGCTAGCTGTGTTTTGTATTCTCTGGTGAGCTGAAGCACATGCATAATTAAAGCGGTCTTCTCACATGGAGCCTGTTCTCTTCACCCAGCCATACAAAACAGAGCTACACATATGGGCTGTGAGGACATTATACAGTCTAGGGGCTGTGAGGACATTATACAGTCTAGGGGCTGTGAGGACACTGAATAATGAAAGGATACACAGATTTACAGAATGGTAGCTACTACGTTCTTCACAATTACATGTCACGAGAGGTTGAGGAGCGTGTTTTAAATTAAAACTGAATATAGGAAAGACAATGATGGAGAAATTAGCTCTCCTGTCCTGCCTTTCGTCGCCTGCCCTTCATAAGTGATAAATGGCTCGAAGGCATCTGATTGAAGCTGAAATGTTTCAGTCCATCTGGTTGCCAAAAAGACTCTTGGCATGCACTGCCATCAGGCCTTTTCAAACTGTTGGCACACAATGTTCAGCCAGGCCCATCTAGTAAGGGGACTGGAAAAGTGATATGCTTCACCACCAAGTAATGACAATTCTGACTGCGGTGGAGAAAATATGCTCAAGTGAAATGCTTACTTACGAGCCCCTAACCAACAGTGCAGTTTCAAAAAATACGGATAAGAATAAGAGATAAAAGTAATTAAAGAGCAGCAGGAAAAAATAACAATATATACAGGAGGGTGCCGGTATAGAGTCAATGTGCGGGGGCACCGGTTAGTTGTGATAGTACGTACATGTAGGTAGAGTTAAAGTGACTATGCATAGATGGGTAGCCATTTGATTAGATGTTCAGGAGTCTTATGGCTTGGGGGTAGAAGCTGTTTAGAAGCCTAATGGACCTGGACTTGGCACTCCAGGACCGCTTGCCTTGTGGTAGCAGAGAGAACAGTCTATGACTAGAGTGGCTGGAGTCTTTGACAATTTTTAGGGCCTTCCTCTGACACCACCTGGTATAGAGGTCCTGGATGGCAGTAAGCTTGGCCCCAGTGATGTACTGGGCCATTCGCACTACCCTCTGTAGTGCCTTGTGGTCGGAGGCCGAGCAGTTGCCATACCAGGCAGTGATGCAACCAGTCAGGATGCTCTCGATGGTGCAGCTGTAGAACCTTTTGAAGGTCTGAGGACCCAGGCCAAATAATTTCAGTCTCCTGAGGGGGAATAGGTTTTGTTGTGCCTGTTTCACGACTGTCATGGTGTGCTTGGACTATGTTAGTTTGTTGGTGATGTGGACCCCAAGGAACTTGAAGCTCTCAACCTGCTCCACTGTAGCCCCGTCGATCAGAATGGGGGCGTGCTCGGTCCTCCTTTTCCTGTAATCTACAATCATCTCCTTTGTCTTGATCACGTTGAGGGAGAGGTTGTTGTCCTGGCACCACACGGCCAGATCTCTGACCTCCTCCCTATAGGCTGTCTCGTTGAAGTCGGTGATCAGGCCTATCACTGTTGTGTCATCGGCAAATTTAATGATGTTGTTGGGGTCGTGCCTGAGTGAACAGGGAGTACAGGAGGGGGCTGAGCACACACCCTTGAGGGGCCCCTGTGTTGAGGATCAGCGTGGTAGATGTGTTGTTACCTTCTGTTACCACCTGGGGGTGGCCCGTTAGGAAGTCCAGGATCCAGTTGCAGAGGGAGGTGTTTAGTCCCAAGGTCCTTAGCTTAGTGATGAGCTTTGAGGGCACTATGGTGTTGAACGCTGAGATGTAGTCAATGAACAGCATTCTCACATAGGTGTTCCTTTTGTCCAGGTGGGAAAGGGCAGTGTGAAGTGCAATAGAGACTGCATCATCTGTGGGTTTTTTTGGGCAGTATACAAATTGGAGTGGGTCTAGGGTTTCTGGGATGATGGTGTTGTGAGCCATGACCAGCCTTTCAAAGCACTTCATAGCTACAGACGTGAGTGCTACGGGTCGGCTACGGGCCCTTTGTAGTCTGTAATTGTTTACAGGCCCTGTCACGTCCGATGAGCGTCAGAGCCGGTGATTCGATCTTAGTCCTATATTGACACTTTGCCTGTTTGATGGTTCGTCGGAGGGCATAGCGGGATTTCTTATAAGCTTCCGGGTTAGAGTCCCGCTCCTTGAAAGCGGCAGCTCTAGCCTTTAGCTCAGTGTGGATGATGCCTGTAACACATGGCTTCTGGTTGGGGTATGTACGTACGGTCACTGTGGGGACGACGTCATCGATGCACTTACTGATGAAGCCAATGACAGATGTGGTGCACTCCTCAATGCCATTGGAGGAATCCCGGAACATATTCCAGTCTGTGCTAGCAAAACAGTCCTGTATCAAATCAAATCAAATTTTATTGGTGACATACACATGGTTAGCAGATGTTAATGCGAGTGTAGCAAAATTCTTGTGCTTCTAGTTCCGACCGTGCAGTAATATCTAACAATTTCACAACCACTACCTTATACACACAAGTGTAAAGGAATGAATAAGAATATGTACATATAAATATATGGATGAGTGATGGCTGCAGTAGATGGTATAGAGTACAGTATATACATATGAGATGAGTAATGTAGGGTATGTAAACATTATATAAAGTGGCATTGTTTAATGTGACTAGTGATACATTTATTACATCCAATTTTTTATTATTAAAGTGGCTAGAGATTTGAGTCAGTATGTTGGCAGCAGCCACTCAATGTTAGTGATGGCTGTTTAACAGTCTGATGGCCTTGATAGAAGCTGTTTTTCAGTCTCTCGGTCCTAGCTTTGATGCACCTGTACTGACCTCGCCTTCTGGATGATAGCGGGGTGAACAGGCAGTGGCTCGGGTGGTTGTTGTCCTTGATGATCTTTTTGGCCTTCCTGTGACATCGGGTGGTGTAGGTGTCCTGGAGGGCAGGTAGTTTGCCCCCGGTGATACGTTGTGCAGACCTCACTACCCTCTGGAGAGCCTTACGGTTGTGGGCGGAGCAGTTGTCGTACCAGGCAGTGATACCGCCCGACAGGATGCTCTCGATTGTGCATCTGTAAAAGTTTGAGTTTTTGGTGACAAGCCAAATTTCTTCAGCCTCCTGAGGTTGAAGAGGCGCTGTTGCGCTTTCTTCACCATGCTGTCTGTGTTGGTGGATCATTTCAGTTTGTCCGTGATGTGTACGCCGAGGAACTTAAAACTTTCCACCTTCTCCACTACTGTCCCATCGATGTGGATAAGGGGTGCTCCCTCTGCTGTTTCCTGAAGTCCACGATCTGTAGCTTAGCATCTGCTTCATCTGACCACTTTTTTAAAAAATGTATCTAGTCACTGGTGCTTCCTGCTGTAATTTTTGCTTGTAAGCAGGAATCAGGAGGATGGAATTATGGTCAGATTTGCCAAATGGAGTATAGGTGGTGGTCCAGAGTTATTTTCCCTCTGGTTGCACATTTAACATGCTGATGGAAATTTGGTAAAACTGATATAAGTTTCCCTGCATTAAAGTCCCCGGCTACTAGAAGCACCGCCTCTAGGTGAGCATTTTCTTGTTTGCTTATGGCGGAATACAGCTCATTCAATGCTATCTTGGTGCCAGCCTCTGACTGTGGTGGTATGTAAACAGCTACAAATAATATAGATGAAAACTCTCTCGGTAGATAGTGTGGTCTGCAGCTTGTCATGAGAAACTCTATCTCAGGTGAGCAATAGCTCGAGACTGCCTTAGATATTGTGCAACAGCTGTTGTTTTCAGAAATACAGTTGAAGTCGGATGTTTACATACACCTTAGTCAAATACATTTAAACTCAGTTTTTCACAATTCCTGACATTTAATCTTAGTAAAAATTCCCTGTCTTAGGTCAGTTAGGATCACCACTTTATTTTAAGAATGTGAAATGACAGAATAATAATAGAGTGTGATATATTTCATCAGTGGGCCACAATAAGTTGGGTGAATTTTGGCCCATTCCTCCTGACAGAGCTGGTGTAACTGAGTCAGGTTTGTAGGCCTCCTTGTTCGCACACGCTTTTACAGTTCTGCCCACATATTTTCTATAGGATTGAGGTCAGGGCTTTGTGATGGCCACTCCAATACCTTGATTTTGTTGTCCTTAAGCCATTTTGCCACAACTTTGGAAGTATGCTTGGGGTCATTGTCCATTTGGAAGACCCATTTGCGACCAAGCTTTAACTTCCTGACTGATGTCTTGAGATGTTGCTTCAATATATCCACATCATTTTCCTACCTCATGATGCAATCTATTTTGTGAAGTGCACCAGTCCCTCCTGCAGCAAAGCACCCCCACAACATGATGCTGCCACCCCCGTGCTTCACTGTTGGGATGGTGTTCTTCAGCTTGCAAGCCTCCCCTTATTCCTCCAAACATAACGATGGTTATTATTGCCAAACAGTTTTATTTTTGTTTCATCACACCAGAGGACATTTACACAAAAAGTATGATCTTTGTCCCCATGTGCAGTTGCAAATCGTAGTCTAAGTTTTTTATGGCAGTTTTAGAGCAGTGGCTTCTTCCTTGCTGAGCGACCTTTCAGGTTGTGTCGTTTTGTTTTACTGTGGATATAGATACTTTTGTACCGGTTTCCTACAGCATCTTCACAAGGTCTTTTACTGTTGTTCTGTGATTGATTTACACTTTTCGCACCAAAGTACATTCATCTCTAATAGACAGAACACGTGTCCTTCCTGAGCGGTATGACGGGTGCGTGGTCCCATGGTGTTTATACTTGCGTACTATTGTTTGTACAGATGAACATGGTACCTTCAGGCTTTTGGAAATTGCTCCCAAGGATGAACCAGACTTGTGGAGGTCTACAATGTTTTTTCTGAGGTCTTGGCTGAATTCTTTTGATTTTCCCATGATGTCAAGCAAAGAGGCATTGAGTTTGAAGGTAGGCCTTGAAAAACATCCACAGGTACACCTCCAATTGACTCAAATGATGTCAATTAGCTTATCAGAAGCTTCTAAAGCCATGACATAATTTTCTGGAATTTTCCAAGCTGTTTAAAGGCACAGTCAACTTAATGTATGTAAACTTCTGACCCACTAGAATTGTGATACAGTGAAATAATCTGTGTAAACAATTGTTGAAAAAATTACTTGTCATGCACAAAGTAGATGTCCTAACCAACTTGCCAAAACTATAGTTTTTAACAAATTATTTGTGGAGTGGTTGAAAAATGAGTTTTAATGACTCCAACCTAAGTGTATGTAAACTTCCCACTTCAACTGTACATTGACCGCCGCCCCTTTTCTTACCAGATGCCGCTGTTCTATCCTGCCGGTACATCGTATAACCAGCCAGCTGTATGTTGATATTGTCGTCGGTCAGCCACGACTTCGTGAAGCATAAGATGTTACAGTTTTTAATGTCCCGTTGGTAGTTTAACCTTCCCAGTAACTTGTCCAAAGATTGCTTGTTTGCTAGCAGCTCTTGCGCTGTGTCTTAAGAGTCAACCCACACAGCTGCTCTGTCTTACTTTGTATCCCCTAAACATTAAATCATTGAACTCTACACAACAATTAGCAGGTTAAACACTTTGATTCAATCCACATTAAGTCATGTGAAATGAGATGTTAAGTATTTTGAAGTTGCATTTTGGACAAACAACACGTTAATAAAAAGTGTCTGCTAAATGACTGACTAAAATGTATTTAAGCATTCATAAAGTATTCATAAGCCCTACATGACTTTACAAAGCATCTATAAGTAATGTCATACTACAGAAAGGGTGATTATAAAAAGTCCCTACATCTGGTGCTTTGGAAAATGTGGCATAACCCTTTTGTCACCCTTTGCATAACATGGGATTTTCTTCTGGGTGATTTCTGAGCCATGGGCCATCCATATAGGCCTTATGCTTCATTGAGCCTTAAAAGTGATCTTCTTTAGAGTGGGACCAGATTATTGAAGATGTGCCTATGCAACATTAATGGTCTTCAATAAAGTAAAGTATTGGGTGGTTTGAATTTTGTCCTTCTTGGACCCACCCACTGTTAAAAATGAAGTGCTTTGTAACACTAAAACTAGTGACGACTGAGCTGTCACCACCTTGAGGAGACGAAACCTTGAGGAGACGAAACCTTAACGTAATGGATGACTGGTGGATCGCATTGAGCCCTGGACTGAAGTTTTGTATGACTGCTACTGCTGACATTAGCAGTCATTGCTTGTATTGTTTTCCCATGAATGTCAAACATAATACCATATTTCTGTAGATTTAAGAATATTAATATGATAAATACCTTACAGATCTTTGAACTGTCTTACTTTATCAATATAAAAATGTGAAAGACCTATTAATGCTATGTAATTTTGATAATCTGAAAAGATAAAGCACTTGAAGTGTGAAAATCATGTTTTGTAATTATTATCCTGGACAAACGTTGTAATTTTTGTTTTCACAAAAATATATTTTCTTGTGTCCTTTGTTTGAGCATAATGCTGTACATTTGACCTTTTTGTAATTACTGATGAGTTTATAACCACTTTAAAAGAGCAGGGAATAAACAACAAGAGGAGGGACTCCAATTTACAGTGAAGGGAAACTCCAGGAGAAGGGATCTAATTCTGCACTAGACAGGACTGGAAACGCCACAACAGTGTTTAGGAGCTCAGAAAGAGGAAACGACACCAAAAAGCAACTTATTGTGCACTACACAGGACTCGAAATGCCATAATAATATTTTCATTTCACTGTTAGTCTACACCTGTTGTTTACGAAGGATGTGACATGAAAAGTGATTTATTGAGTCCATATTCAGTCTACTTATCTCAAGTTTGAATCAGCACAACAGTTCAGTCCTGAAGACTGTCTGAGTGGACTAACGCAGTGATTTGACAAACAGGAGACCCGGGTTCACATCCACCTTCTCACATGAATGCCCACTTTACACATGTTACCTCTGCTATAACTTCCATAGTTCTAAACGTCTTGATTGTACCATTATTTATAATCTCGCAATGGGCATAGCAACTGTAGCCTATAATTAGTGTCAAAGTATTAAATTCTTCTTTAAAATGTTGATCAAAATATTTGCTGAAAATCACCATCAATCAACAGTTATGCTATAAAAAACATGAAAACTGTTTGTATGAGAGACAGTCTGCCAAAACATTGTTTTTGTGTTTTGATGCTGCCTTTTTTATTTATTTTTATTTTTTAACTTTTATTTTACTAGGCAAGTCAGTTAAGAACAACTTCTTATTTACAATGATGGTCTACCCCGGCCAAACCCAGACGACGCTGGGCCAATTGTGCGCAGCCCTATGGGACTCCCAGTCATGGCCAGATGTGATATAGCCTGGATTCGAACCAGGGACTGTAGTGACGCCTAAGGCACTGAGATGCAGTGCCTTAGACCACTGCGCCACTCGGGAGTATGCACCATTTTTAAATACACAGAATCACCAAAAAGGGTTTTCACAACTCTCTTAAAAGCACAATTATTCAGATTGAAGAACCACTTTGGGTGTTTCAGAGTACTTCCATTCTGTTTTGAAATACTTATTTACAATGTATTTTCATAACACATACATTTAGTATTTCATAACACATACATTAGATTTACATTCAAACACCAGGTCTCCATTTAGGTGCACTACTTTTCATGGTTTTACTAGACAATGATGGTGTTTTGAGTCTTTCTATTTTAACAGTGCACTCTGCATCACTGACAACGTGCGTAGCTGTTGATGTCCTCTCCCTCTTTTTCCCCCCTGTTATTCTGTGAATGGCTTGCAAGGTTAGCCGACGTAGGCTATGTCAACTGCAGCAGCGTATGTGATCTGTGCATTTGTCAGCACCAGCACCACAAGCCTCACTTTATGCTTATGCTTAAGTGAGTACAGAAAAACTGAAATAATGCGTCGTAGAAATAATTCACATACACTTTATATGTCTGAACTCGGAATCAGAAAGGATTCCCCAAAATAACATTGGGAGCTGTAGTAGAACGTTTATTTTGATTGGCTATTTTGTGCATTTATCAAAACCCAGTCATGTAGATTGATTTCATATGTGTTATGTTAACAAGATTAGTAGGTAAATCATTCTTCTTGCACAGTTTGAATCAAACTATAATATTAATCTGACTATTCACAATGATCATATTATTGTGTGCATACTCAGTGCCGCCCGTGTTCCTATTGGTCAGTATAGTCTCGTAACACCAGCCCACACTACACGATAAAGGCAACAAAAATCGGACACTGCCAGAACTGTCGGAGCCTACGACCTCACGTAAAGTACTTAATCGGCAGACCTAGACACTGTCACACTGAACGAGCCAAGACGTCTGGCAGTCGTTAACAACCTAAGAATTTGCCCACAACTTGGACATTTTGTCTGGGATGGCAAAATCGTGGCATAAGACAGCTAAAATTGTACAAAGGCTTTAACCTATTTACAGAGAGATGGGGTGTTAAGATTTGGTATTACTGTATGACTAGCTCATCAATAATTAACTAGGCTCTTTCTCGCTTCCAGAGTACCTTTCTTGGCCGGCTGAGACACTTTGTAGCGATCATCGACCCCAGCACACTCTTTGTGTCTGAGGTAAGGTACAGTTGAAAACATCCATCCACATAGTGTTTTAATACTTCAGCTATAGTTTTTGGAAGAGATACAAAAAAACGTGGCCTTCCACTGACTTTCTGATTGAATATGAGACTTGGGAACTGTGGCAACAGGAGAATGCCATCCACATTATTCTGTAGATCTGGGATCCAATCTGATAGCACAGGATGGACTTGGAACAGAATTTCTCACACAACAGACAATTTTCCCCACCCCTCAAAGTCCCTATAATTAGCCAAATAATTATAATTATTCGCAAAAAAACAAACAATTTAGACAGGCCCACTAGGCTAAGGATGGACCAACCCATCTGGCATTTTCCAGAACTGCCATTACCTAGTCCTTCTCTAAGATAACACATTAAGAAGAAACCTAATTACCTACTGTTAATTCTCTTGTTGATTCAAATTATTCTTATCTCTCCAGAGACGATTGAGAGAATGCATCAAACTCCTGGAGGATTTTCAACATGGAACACTACCACCTGGAGTTTCAGATCTACAGGTGAGGTTTTAAACGTGGAACACTACCACCTGGAGTTTCAGATCTACAGGTGAGGTTTTAAACGTGGAACACTACCACCTGGAGTTTCAGATCTACAGGTGAGGTTTTAAACGTGGAACACTACCATCTGGAGTTTCAGATCTACAGGTGAGGTTTTAAACGTGGAACACTACCACCTGGAGTTACAGATCTACAGGTGAGGTTTTAAACGTGGAACACTACCACCTGGAGTTTCAGATCTGCAGGTGAGGTTTTAAATGTGGAAAACTACCACCTGGAGTTTCAGATCTACAGGTGAGGTTTTAAACGTGGAACACTACCACCTGGAGTTTCAGATCTACAGGTGAGGTTTTAAACGTGGAACACTACCACCTGGAGTTTCAGATCTACAGGTGAGGTTTTAAACGTGGAACACTACCACCTGGAGTTTCAGATCTACAGGTGAGGTTTTAAACGTGGAACACTACCACCTGGAGTTTCAGATCTACAGGTGAGGTTTTAAACATGGAACACAACTACCTGGAGTTACAGATCTGCAGGTGATGTTTTTTCCATAAAAAAGTCATTTGTCAGTGTTACAGATTATTTACAGTGCCTTAAGAAAGTATTCATACCCCTTCACTTTTTCCACATTTTGTTGTTACAGCCTGAATTTAAAGTGTATTAAAAATTTAGATTTTTGGTCACTGGCCTACACACAATACCCCATAATGTCAAGGTGAAAATATATATTTTTGACATTTTTACAAATTCATTAAAATTGAAAAATGCTGAAATGTATTGAGTTAATAAGTATTCAACCCCTTTATGACAACCATAAATAAGTTCAGGAGTAAACATTTGATAAACAAGTCACATAATAAGTTGCATAGACTCACTCTGAGTGCAATAATAGTGTTCAACATGATTTTTTAATGACTACCTCATCTCTGAACCCGACACATACAATTATCTGTAAGGTCCCTCAGTCGAGCAGTGAATTTCAAACACAGATTCAACCACAAAGACCAGGAAGGTTTTCCAATGCCTCACAAAGAAGGGCACCTATTGGTAGATGTGCAAAATGCTATTATTTACACTTTGGATGGTGTAACAATACACCCAGTTACTACAAAGATACAGGCATCCTTCCTTACTCAGTTGCCAGAGAGGAAGGAAACCGCTCAAGGATTTCACCATGAGGCCAATGGTGACAGTTACAGAGTTTAATGGCTGTGATAGGAGAAAACTGAGGATGGATCAACAACATTTTAGGTACTCCACAATACTAACCTAATTGACAGAGTTAAAAGAAGGAAGATCGTTAAGAATACAAATATTCCAAAACATGCATCCTGTTTGCAAGAAGGCACTAAAGTAATACTGCAAAAAAATTGGCAAAGCAACAGTAGCGACGCATGGGTAAAATCACAGGGGAAGCCAATTCAGGAAAAGAAAGGCGTATTACAACTTATGTGTTGTGATAATTGCGTTGTTTGCTCTATAATTAGTTCATATGCCTTGATGCTGTTATATATAGGCCTAAGGCCGAGACAATAACAAGACAGTGGTAGAATAAATTCAACCACACATTTGTTTCATTACAAAACTGGAGAGCAAAATCTGTCCGGTGAAGTCCACAAAACATGTTGCATGTAACAAACAGTTACATGACTTACAGCATGGTCAAGCAAGGTAATGTTTCGGACTACTAAACAGCTATTGATTTAGAACCATGGAGAGTTACCGGAAGTCACAAAGAAAACAGGAGCTGCCTCGACTATTCCAGCACCTTTTCAACTTCAACATTTCATCCTCTAATCACCTCTGCTTAGTCTAATACAGTGACAACGAAAAGATACCAAAAACTACTTAGTCCAATCAATGTAAGCTAAATATGATGTGGCTGTGCATGGTACTGATTTCTCTGTCTCTCTCTCTCTCTCTCTCTCTGTGTGTGCTTGCATGTAGAAGAAAAAAAACATGTTTACTCACCCTACTTGTAGAGAAACGCCAGTGCCATCTTCTTAATGTTGCCTAAATGGTCTATGACTATGTCATACAGTACACGTGTTTAGTTTTTGTTGTCCTAGGCTACCAGGCAAAAATAGTTGCTCGCTAGCCTAACTTCCTTTCATGGGCAACGATACGCCAGGCCAGTTAACATTAGTATTCTACATCTAGCTACATGTTGAACTTCCATCCTCTCAGGCCAGGATCACAATGTATGGTTGGATCAGAATCAGCATTTTAATCATTGCCCAGTACAGAGAATTAAGTTAAACCACAAGTCCAAATCTCCATCCATGGTTAATTTAGGAAAGGGATGATTTTAGCTAGCTAGCCACCAGAGGACAACAACACAACGAGATGCAACAATTCAAGTTTTTTTCTATCAATAATGACGTTTTGGCTTGTGATGTAATTGGTCTGAAGCCAAATCCAAACTGACGTCCCTTGACCCCTTTTTTTTAAAATATTTTTTTTTTGTGGCAGGACCATTCACAGCTGAGATTACTCAGTTTAGCTCAATGCTTATTGGCTTATTTGTTCGTTTGTTTTTTTTTTATCAAGGGAGCCCAAATGCTCGCTGGCTTCCCTTGCATACAATGCTACGGAGGCAACAATGTCATACTCTTTCTGACCAGACAGCTTCAGATAGATACCCTACACATACTGAGACAGAGGAGCGCTGTTTCGTTTGCTCTGATGCTTTCTCCGGTAAGATACATTAAGCAGCCTCTTGTGAATTGATGGAAATGTATGGAATACAGAGAGACGAAATATACATTATTTTGTATTTTTTTTTCTTTTTGTTTTGGAATTTTTTGGGGAAGCCTGGCTTCCCTTGGCATCCATGAATACATGCCACTGCAAAGCAATTCACTTTTTGTCCTAAATTCAAAACTGATTGGCTGGGCCTTGCTCCAAGGTTTGGAACTGGCTGCCAAGTGAGTGGGCCTATGCCCACCCATGGCTGCACACCTGCCCAGTCATGTGAGATCCATAGATTAGGGCCCAATGAATTTATTTAAATCGACTGATATCCTTAGATGAACTGTAACTCTGTAAAATCTTTTGAAAGTTTTGCATGTTGCGTTTTATGTTTTTATTCAGCTGAAAATGGTTGTCTACCAATTTGACAGAGCTTGGGCAAATGTTGCACAATCCAGGTGTGCAAAGCTCTTAGTATCTTACCCAGAAAGACTCCCAAGCTGTAATCACTGCCAAAGGTGCTTCTACAAAGTATTTACTCAGCTGTGAGATATGAGATATTTGTGTATTTCATTTTCAATATATTAGCAACAGTTTCTAAAAACATTTTGTTCACTTTGTCATTATGGGGTATTGTGTGTAGATGGATGAGAGAATGTTTCATTTAATCCATTTTGAATTCAGACTGTAACACAACAAAATGTGGAGTAAGTCAAGGGGCATGTATACTTTCTGAAGGCACTGTACTATTCCAAAGAGGTTTTTTGTTTTCAAGCATATTGTTTATGACGCTTGCCATATGTAGTTGTAACATACTCCTTACATTCAGCAGCCCAACATTTTCCCTCACTGCTCTGAAATGACACAGCTGTTGTTTTTGACTCTCTAGCTATGGGAAGCCCAAAAGGTGAAGCAGGTAAGTTTTGGTCTGCTTTATATAAAGCAGTTTGACCCCATTTTGAGCCCATGTATTTATTGCCATACAGTACATTCCCCCTCTCCTCTTGGCAGCATGATGATGATGATGTTACACTCTATATCTCATATCTGAATGCAGGCCATCATTCATCCTGACACAGGAGAGAAGATTTTCATGCCTTTCCGAATGTCAGGTATGACTTCCGAATGAAAATTCTCGACAGAGTGAGTTTTTTATTTTGTTACTGGTCATTTTTACACTGATTTATATTATTTTGTATCTACACAGGTTATGTCCCATTTGGAACACCAATTGTAAGTCTTATATGAAATATTACTGTATTTCATATGTATCTATGGAAAGAATATTCAACTATGGCCATTTGTTTAATTATACATTGTCTTTACTGACTTCTTGGGGTAGATGGAAGCTTAGCTCTGGTCCAGGGTTTTAGTGTGCTTTACTGCACTTAGTAGATGAATGTGCGCTAACAACATGGACCAGAGCTAATGGAAGCCATCATTTTGTATCTGATAGAGACAATGTAAGAGCATAGTTGAACTATTGTCTCCCTATCTGGTGTCATCTAGGTTGTGGGCCTTCTTCTTCCAAATCAGACTGTGGTATCTACTATTTTCTGGCAGGTAAAGAAATGCCAAGACACCTTTTCAACAATAACCTTTTACCATATTGTTATTATCCACATTGGATATGCTCTCCTTCCCAGTTGGGTTAACTGATGTAATTGAATTTCACTGAATGTTTTTTCTCCTTTCAGTGGCTGAACCAAAGTCACAATGCCTGTGTCAACTACTCAAACCGCAATGCTACTAAGGTAGCGTATGATGTTGCTATGGTAGCGTATGATGTTGCTATGGTAGTGGCAGGATGTTGCTATGGTAGTGGCAGGATGTTGCTAAGGTAGTGGCAGGATGTTGCTAAGGTAGTGGCAGGATGTTGCTAAGGTAGCGGCAGGATGTTGCTAAGGTAGCGGCAGGATGTTGCTAAGGTAGCGGCAGGATGTTGCTAAGGTAGCGGCAGGATGTTGCTAAGGTAGCGGCAGGATGTTGCTAAGGTAGCGGCAGGATGTTGCTAAGGTAGCGGCAGGATGTTGCTAAGGTAGCGGCAGGATGTTGCTGCTAAGGTAGCGGCAGGATGTTGCTGCTAAGGTAGCGGCAGGATGTTGCTGCTAAGGTAGCGGCAGGATGTTGCTGCTAAGGTAGCGGCAGGATGTTGCTGCTAAGGTAGCGTATGAGAGGATAATGGATATTGTTTACGGCTTGATTCCCAGAAAAGCTATTAAATTACAGTTCTGTGTAAGTGTTTTTGGTCCACAGACTGTGCTGCTCAATAGCAACTAGCACTGCACCTCCTCCATCTGGTACTGTAGATTTCCTTCAATATGTGGTTATCAATAAAACATCCCAATACGTTTGATTTGGCTGCTGGGGGGCAAGGAGAACCCCAGCTCAGCTAAAACCATTGACAAGTACGTTCCGTTTTCAAGGGATTGTTAAATAAATGTTAACTATTTTGTTGTATTATCATCACCTCTTGAAGAGCATAGTCAGAACTACACATTTCAGATTATTCAATGCAAAACAATTGTGCACTTTTAGTTCCATCATCAAAGTTATACAGCAATTAACTTCTCCCCAGCAGGCAAATCGAACTCTGCACCTTATTGTGATGTATTAATAATGACCTATTTAACCATGGGTCATGTTCATTAGGCCCAAACAGAATAAAATTTACTGAAACAGCGAGGGATTACCTGGACTTGCAATAAGAAATGTTTTGCTACGGTTTGCCCCCCCCCCCCAAAAAAGTGTTTTTCACATATGGCTGATGTCGAAGTGTCCATTTTCTATTTAGAGTTTTGGTATTCAAGGCAATGATTTTAGCCAGCGTTAGACTTATGTGAGAGGCTGTGAAATACTAAGTCATTCATGTTGTTGTTCATATTAGCCTACACCAACATCCAAGTTTCTTCAAGGTTACTTCGGAGCTGTGACCAGTGCTGTCTCCCTTGCGGTCAGTTGTTGATTATTATACATTTCTGGTAATTAATATTCAGTCTCAGAGCAGGGATTCTGTCCTGCCTATTTGTGTTATATGTAATAACATAGGTGCTACAAGTTAAATGGGTTTAAGTTTCAAAGTTTATTTGCCACATGCATAGGATACGACAGTGTAAAACAGTACACATTTAGTTGAGCGTTTATCCTAAAGTTTGTGCTGTGTTTAGGTGGGACTGAATGTACTGATTCAGAGAGCCAACAGGTTGAGTCCAGCAACCCAAATAATCATACAGAGACTCATCCCTTTCCCAGCTGTGGGTATGTATTCATAAATAATGATTTATTAAGTGATTATCATGACAGTATTAATGTGAAAATCTAGACTGATTAAAACACCCATTTACCACAATGTAATATGAGCTACAGGTGCAAATAAATACTGCCATTACGTTTGGGTTCATTCTCTGTCCTCTCCTGTATGTAGGTCTCCCCCTTTGCATCCCCCACATGGATAAATCACCTTTAACAAGAGCTGCAAATAAACTGGTGTCAGAGGAGGCAGAGTTTTGCAGGCTTATAAAATGTCCTTGCTGATGTTTTGCTGCTGACTTCTACTCAAAAGGGATGGATCAAAATTTACAGAAGGGTTACCTAGAAGATAATGGGGGAGGGTCATGCTTTTTTCAGTTAAGGGGAAGGTAAAACTTTTTTTTTTAATCTAGTCCAGGGATGGTCATGTAATTTGTTATTGATGACATTTCTATATTTCTCAGTGTTTTAGAATTAGTTGCTTATTAGGCTACATATCGATGTGTCCCCGATGCCACCCCTCATCTCTGATTCTCCGCTGGGCGTGCAATATCAAGTGTCTATAGAATATTTAGTTGTGGTCTCAATCAAATGATCCATAGGCTATAGACTATATACTGCGAAGTGCATGCTCAGAGCAAAGTTATATTTCTAAGATAGCTGCTGGGATGGTGTAAATACAACTAGGCTGCATTACACATTGCAATGAATATTCCAACCCTGAGCCCCGGCCTGCTCTGCTGTTGCTGATCAAAAACTGTGTTGTGTGCTGCCTAACCAATGGCTGTGCTGTGTAGGCCTACGATGGCAGTTCAGGAAGAGAGTCAAAAGCTTCTTTCCAAAACTAATATTTGATTAGACCAACAGAGCACACATTTTTTTTTATCTTGCGTCGTGTACTAGCCTATGTTCTGTTCAGTTTGAGAAGGAGAACATGGAGATGAGGAGGAGGTGGACCAGAGGTCAACTTTGATAGATTTGATTAAAAATAATGTTTATTGCCCATGATGTATTTATCAGAGTTATTGACCTCAAAATAAGCCAGGTTCAGAACAAGCCTCATTATCTATAGAAATATATTCTCAGTATTACCCAAGAACAAGGAGGTCTTGAGGTTTTAGATTTCAATACTTTAAATAATACATTTTAATATTTATTTTTTAAAACTTTTTTTTACCCCTTTTGCTCCCCAATTTCGTGGTATCCAATTGGTAGTTTGTCTTGGCCCATCGCTGCAACTCCCGTACGGACTCGGGAGAGGCGAAGGTCGAGAGCCATGCGTCTTACAAAACACGACCCTGCCAAGCTGCACTGCTTCTTGACACATGGTTCGCTTAACCCGGAAGCTAGCCGCACCGTACAACTGGCGACCGTGTCAGCGTGTATGTGCCTGGCCCGCCACAGGAGTCGCTAGAGCGCGATGGGACAAAGACATCTCGGCCGGCCAAACCCTCCCCTAACCCGGACAAAGCTGGGCCAATTGTGCGTCGCCTAATTGGTCTCCCGGTCACGGCCGGCTGCAACACAGCCCGGGATCAAACCCAGATCTGTAGTGACGCCTCAAGCAATGCAGTGCCTTAGACAGCTGCGCCACCCAGGACAGTATTTGGAATGTCTTCCCTAAGTATTTATTTGACTCTGGTGGTGGTTTAGAATTTCTGCTTCCGTGTAATTTCGATGTTTATAAAATCCCAATAAAATTGGCCAAATTTCATAAGCAGGCACTTTTAGCATGGATGTTGGTGTATAAACATAATTGTCCCCCACACAGATACTTTCTATGGAACAACAAAGATCAAAAATACGTTTTTTTTTTCGGAACTGGTTTGAGAATACATTTATTTTGGTTGGTCAGTTACTGAATGAGGATGGATATCTGCTCTCATATGGGGAATTTCTTGATAAGTTTAGAATTCCAATAACCCAGAGAGAATATACAACAACATAAAAAATTATGCGACTCCAATATATTTATTTTTTCTCTGGTTGGTGTAACAGATTTACATTCAAATATATTCATTGGCAATATTAACATCCTCAAAGATAAATGTAGTAATGAATAGATTAGTTATATTGTTTGTGATACTTCATTTCCCTCAGCAAGATATTTTCGGTCAAATAACTTGCTAAAATTGCTAACAAATATTGTATCAGTAACAAGGTAAAGGATGTTTCATTTAAAATGTTATAGAATTTATCCTGTGAAACATGTTTTGGAAAGATTCAAGTTGTGATTTCTTTGGAATGGAGAAGGAGACCATTATTTGTTTTTACCTGTATTTATAGTATACTTTTTTGGGATTGACATACAGAACTTTGTTACAAAGAAAACAGGACAGGTTGTACAATTTAATGATTTTGATATGATTTATTTCAGAAATTCTGACTGATGAAGATATTTAATTGAACTGCTAATAATATAAGGTAGATTTAATATTCACAAATGCAAATGGTCTAATTCAGAAAAAAACTTTTTGTTCACTTTAAAATTGAATTTAAACATATTTAAAAAAAAAAAAAGGCAATTAAAACTTTTATTCTTAATGAATATGTTTGATAGTTTAGGATTCCTGGCAATGTAAATAGTTTGTATGTATGCTTGTTTGCATGTAACTATTCCTCTTTTGATTGTTTAAATTTGTTTTTTAATAAAAAAATAATAATAATAAGTTAAAAAAAAAATCTAAATATTGCAGTGGTGGAACCCCCCCCCCCCCCAACATATGTAATATATATTTACAAGGGGGGGGGGTTCACCATTGCTATATATATATATATATATATATATATATATATACTGCTCAAGAAATAAAGGGAACACTTAAACAACACAATGTAACTCCGAGTCAATCACACTTCTGTGAAATCAAACTGTCCACTTAGGAAGCAACACTGATGGACAATAAATTTCACATGCTGTTGTGCAAATGGAATAGAGAGCTGTGGCAAGAAGGTTTGCTGTGTCTGTCAGCGTAGTGTCCAGAGCATGGAGGCGCTACCAGGAGACAGGCCAGTACATCAGGAGACGTGGAGGAGGCCGTAGGAGGGTGGCATTTCTTTGGGGGGCCGCACAGCCCTCCATGTGCTCGCCAGAGGTAGCCTGACTGCCATTAGGTACTGAGATGAGATCCTCAGACCCCTTGTGAGACCATATGCTGGTGCGGTTGGCCCTGGGTTCCTCCTAATGCAAGACAATGCTCGACCTCATGTGGCTGGAGTGTGTCAGCAGTTCCTGCAAGAGGAAGGCATTGATGCTATAGACTGGCCTGCCCGTTCCCCAGACCTGAATCCAATTGAGCACATCTGGGACATCAAGTCTCGCTCCATCCACCAACGCCACGTTGCACCACAGACTGCCCAGGAGTTGGCGGATGCTTTAGTCCAGGTCTGGGAGGAGCTCCCTCAGGAGACCATCCGCCACCTCCTGTAGGGAGGTCATACAGGCACGTGGAGGCCACACACACTACTGAGCCTCATTTTGACTTATTTTAAGGACATTACATCAAAGTTGGATCAGCCTGTAGAGTGATTTTCCACTTTAATTTTGAGTGTGACTCCAAATCCAGACCTCCATGGGTTGATAAATTGGATTTCCATTGATTATTTTTGTGTGATTTTGTTGTCAGAACATTCAACTATGTAAAGGAAAAAGTCTTTAATAAGATTATTTCATTCATTCAGATCTAGGATGTGTTATTTTAGTGTTCCCTTTATTTTTTTGAGCAGTATATACACACACACACACACACACACACACTAGAGGTCGACCGATTTATGATTTTTCAATGCCGATACCGATTATTGGAGGACCCCAAAAAAAACTTCATCGGCCGATTTAAAAAAAAAATATATATATATATATATATATATATATTTATTTATTTTTTATTCGTAATAATGACAATTACAACAATACTGAATGAACACTTATTTTAACTTAATACATCAATAAAATCTATTTAGCCTCAAATAAATAATGAAACATGTTCAATTTGGTTAAAATAATGCAAAAACAAGGTGTTGGAGAAGAAAGTAAAAGTGCAATATGTGCCATGTAAGAAAGCTAACGTTTAAGTTCCTTGCTCAGAACATGAGAACATATGAAAGCTGGTGGTTCCTTTTAACATGAGTCTTCAGTATTCCCAGGTAAGAAGTTTTAGGTTGTAGTTATAATAGGAATTATAGGACTATTTCTCTCTATACGATTTGTATTTCATATACCTTTGACTATTGGATGTTCTAATAGGCACTTTAGTATTGCCAGTGTAACAGTATAGCTTCCGGCCCTCTCCTCGCTCCTAACTGGGCTCGAACCAGGAACACATCGACAACAGCCACCCTCGAAGCAGTGTTACCCATGCAGAGCAAGGGGAACAACTACTCCAAGTCTCAGAGCGAGTGACGTTTGAAACGCTATTAGCGCGCACCCCGCTAACTAGCTAGCCATTTCACATCGGTTACACCAGCCTAATCTCAGGATTTGACAGGCTTGAAGTCATAAACGGCGCAATCAATGCTTGAAGCATTGCGAAGAGCTGCTGGCAAAACGCACGAAAGTGCTGTTTGAATGAATGCTTACGAGCCTGCTGGTGCCTACCACCGCTCAGTCAGACTGCTCTGTCAAATATGAAATCAGAGACTTAAGTATAATATAATAAACACACAGAAATACGAGCCTTAGGTCATTAATATGGCCGAATCCGGAAACTATCATCTCGAAAACAAAACATTTATTCTTTCAGTGAAATACGGAACCGTTCCGTATTTTATCTAACGGGTGGCATCCCTAAGTCTAAATATTCCTGATACATTGCACAACCTTCAATGTCATGTCATAATTACGTAAAATTCTGGCAAATTAGTTCGCAACGAGCCAGCCGGCCCAAACTGCTGCATATACCCTGACTCTGTTGCAAGAGGTGACACATTTTCCCTAGTTAAAAGAAATTCATGTTAGCAGGCAATATTAACTAAATATGCAGGTTTAAAAATATATACTTGTGTATTGATTTTAAGAAAGACATTGATGTTTATGGTTAGGTACACGTTGGAGCAACGACAGTCCTTTTTCGCGAATGCGCACCGCATCGATTATATGCAACGCAAGACAGGCTAGATAACTCCACATTGATGATAATACTAGTTTAACTAGTGATTATGATTCATTGATTGTTTTTTATAAGATAAGTTACTGCTAGCTAGCAACTTACCTTGGCTTCTTACTGCATTCGCGTAACAGTCAGGCTCCTCGTGGAGTGCAATGTAAAGCAGGTGGTTAGAACGTTGGACTAGTTAACCGTAAGGTTGCAAGATTGAATCCCCGAGCTGACAAGGTAAAAATCTGTTGTTCTGCCCCTGAACATGGCAGTTAACCCACCGTTCCTAGGCCGTCATTGAAAATAAGAATGTGTTCTTAACTGACTTGCCTAGTTAAATAAAGGTGTAAAAAAATTAGCGGCAAATCGGTGTCCAAAAATACCCATGTCCGATTGTTATTAAAACTTGAAATCGGCCCTAATTAATCGGCTATTCCGATTAATCGGTCGACCTCTAATATATATATACACATACAGTTGAAGTCGGAAGTTTACATACACCTTAGCCAAATACATTTAAACTCAGTTTTTCACCATTCCTGACATTTAATCCTAGTAAAAACTCCCTGTCTTAGTTACGATCACCACTATATTTTAAGAATGTGAAATGTCAGAATAATAGAGAGAATGATTTATTTCAGCTTTTATTTCATTCATCACATTCCCAGTGGGTCAGAAGTTTACATACACTAAATTAGTATTTGGTAGCATTGCCTTTAAATTGTTTAACTTTGGTCAAACATTTCGGGTAGCCTTCCACAATCTTCCCACAATAAGTTGGGTGAATTTTGGCCCATTCCTCCTGACAGAGCTGGTGTAACTGAGTCAGGTTTGGAGGCCTCCTTGCTCGCACATGCTTTTTCAGTGCTGCCCATAAATGTTCTATAGGATTGAGGTCAGGGCTTTGTGATGGCCACTCCAAAACCTTGACTTTGTTGTCCTTAAGCCATTTTGCCACAACTTTGGAAGTATGCTTGGTGTCATTGTCCATTTGGAAGACCCATTTGCGACCAAGCTTTAACTTCCTGACTGATGTCTTGAGATGTTGCTTCAATATATCCACATAATTTTTCTTCCTCATGATGCCATCTATTTTGTGAAGTGCACCAGTCCCTCCTGCAGCAAAGCACCCCCACAACATGATGCTGCCACCCCTGTGCTTTACGGTTGGGATGGTGTTCTTCAGCTTGCAAGCCTCCCCCCTTTTCCTCCAAACATAACGATGGTCATTATGGCCAAACAGTTCTATTTTTGTTTCATCAGACCAGAGGACATTTCTACAAAAAGTATGATCTTTGTCCCCATGTGCAGTTGCAAACATGTGGTCTGGCTTTTTTATGGCGGTTTTGGAGCACTGCATTCTTCCTTGCTGAACGACCTTTCAGTTTATATTGATATAGGACTCGTTTTACTGTGGATATAGATACTTTTGTACCTGTTTCCTCCAGCATCTTCACAAGGTCCTTTGCTGTTGTTCTGGGATTGATTTTCATTTTTCGCACCAAAGTTCATCTCTAGGAGACAGAACTCGTCTCCTTCCTGAGCGGTATGACGGCTGTGCGGTACCATGGTGTTTATACTTGCGTACTATTGTTTGTACAGATGAACATGGTACCTTCAGGCGTTTGGAAATTGCTCCCAAGGATGAACCAGACTTGTGGAAGTCTCCAATTTTTTTTTCTGAGGTCTTGGCTGATTTTCTTTAGATTTTTCCCATGATGTCAAGCAAAGAGGCACTGAGTTTGAAGGTAGGCCTTGAAATGCATCCACAGGTACACCTCCAATTGACTCAAATGATGTCAATTTGAAGCTTCTAAAGCCATGACATAATTTTCTGGAATTTTCCGAGCTGTGTAAAGGCACATTCAACCTAGTGTATGTAAACTTCTGACCCACTGGAATTGTGATACAGTGAAATAATCTGTCTGTAAAAAATTGTTGGAAAAATGTATTGTGTCATGCACAAAGTAGATGTCCTAACCGACTTGCCAAAACTATAGTTTGTTAACAAGAAATATGTGGACTGGTTGAAAAATGATTTTTATTGACTCCAACCTAAGTGTATGTAAACTTCTGACTTCAACTGTATATATTTAAATATATGCCAGATGCTAGTAACTTACATTGTGGTTCTGAACCTTGAAGCAGCAGCCACAGCACAATCAATCGGCAAATTCGAGTAGGCATAATTCATTCAACAGCCCTCATTTTAATTACACTTTACTACCATCAAGATGGCTTTGTGTTGGAGCCTATTTATTCCTATTTAAGAAATAAGAGGTAGGCCTATCTGTTTGAATGACAAAATTAGGCTATAGGCTGCTATATCCTTCACCCACCATGCACTCCTTAAATAGCCTACCTTCGTGTCAGTGAAGGGCTGTTAAGTTTAAACCAAGACTCGAATTGAGGGGGTATGAGAGGGTATGCCATAGGCCTACCTTTTATTAAAGAAAATGGCGAAAATCACAGAACTACCCCTTGTTAGCTTACATTTTGAAGAAAATAAATGGATTTATAGGAGAGCTTTGGTCCGTGTTGCTTTATGCTAGAAAGCCCGTGACTCCAATGCATATGGGGATATCATTGTTTCGTTTGTTTGACATTTAAAGGCTGAGCTACAACCTTCTATAGCCGAGGAGACAAAACATGTACTTTGCTTGGGAAGTAATCTATTTCTGTCACTATCAATTAATTAAGCTATTCACGTTCTGTAGAACAGAAGCTATTTAAACTCAGACAGCTTTTAGAGAAACATTTGTGACCTTCTCTCATTGGGTTAGGCCACAAAAGAAGAGTAGCCAGCAGTTAAAGCTTACATTTTTCTGCGTCGTTAGGTCTACTCTGCCTGGGGTGGAAAGGTAGGCCTAGCTTTTGAAAGATTCCCAATGACGTCTCAGATTTAATTATTTGCAAACGGACAGTTTCGTTGCAAACAAGGCACGCTGATTTGGGCTCCCGAGTGGCACAATGGTCTAGGGCACTGCATCTCAGTGCAAGAGGCGTCACTATAGTACCTGGTTCAATTCCAGGCCGCATCACATCCGGCCATGATTGGGAGTCCCATAGGGCGGCGTTGTCCGGGTTTGGCCGGAGTAGGCCGTCATTGTAAATATGTTGTTCTTAACTGACTTGCCTAGTTAAATTTAGCCTGTAATTTCAGTAATTTGTGTGGTATAAAAAAACATTCTGATATGTACCATGATGTGGAATTGCATGAAATGTTTATAAAAGGCACTTTTTTGTTGGACCTGCAAACATGTTGATATAGTAAAATCATTACATTAATCTAAAGGAGATCTTTCCACCCCTACTCTTGGTCTGCGGACCCACAATCTTATGGTCCTCCAGCCCTCTGCTCTATCAAAATGTCTGTGTTGCCATGTAATGCTTACTGGATGAAGAACAGTTTCATAACCTGCACATCTAAGGCTCTGGTCTATCCAAGATGGATAGACATGTTTTCTGCTATCCACTTTGTTTTAGTTATTATTTTGGGTATAGGGGATGGTCACTTGTTTTTTTTCGAATGTTCAGGGAGAGTTTCTGTAAAATATATTTTGCTGAAGGGAGGGCCATCCATTTTCATTTCAGAGAAGCCCGATTTTTCTCCATGTAACCCTTTTATTATAAATAACGTTCACTCCCTAAGCTTTGTGTGGTTAGCATTGTGTAGCTAATAGCTATCCTCCTACCTAGATCGCTGTTCAATGTTGACAAGGTTATACTGTAAGCTCTCACTAGTTGTACATGTGAAACCTATGTCCTTACTGAGGGCTGGTCAATAGAAATCACTTGCTGAAGTGGAATCCTCCAAACAAATGAATGTGAAATGTACGCGTTGGCCCTGTTGGAATGCTCTTAAAATGCATCTATACTTCCTTCACTTTTTAAAGTAGTCTAGTCGTTGGAATAGTGATTACTTCAAGGATGGAAGGGAGGAAAGACACATTTTTACAGTCTTTAAACAGGTAGGTCTCAATGTCAGCTGAATGGTATGCAGCGGCACTTTCACAACCAGTCTTCTCCACTTCCTCAGCCAGTGCCAACATTTGCAATGTGGGCCTCATGAGGCACAATGAGCTGTCGGAGGGCATCGACGTGCTGGACGGAAATGGGAACGTGGTGGGCTCCTCAAAGATTGCTGCCAAACATGTGAGTGGCTGGCCATCGGAACTCACACTAGCCTGTATAAAAACACTGTTTCCTTCCTGGCCATGAAATGTATGAAATCATTCCACAAAAACTGACTGGCTAGCTAACTATCAAACATACTGTGCAGATATATCAAATGCAATATTTTACCAAATTTGAGGGGTCTTTAGACGGAAAGATACCAAGATGGCCGTCCTGTTATCACATTGTCGATATGCCTATTACCAGTCTAGTGTTTTATTTGATGTGTTCCTGACAAAATATGTTGTCTGTAAACTGTTAATATTGTATATTCAATGCGAAATGTGTATTTTTGTGTGGAGAATCCGTTTCTGAATAGTCTGTCCACTACTGAAGTCAGTATGATTCATCATATGAGGTTGAATAAACAACAGGCTTATTTGATTTGTTATTAGTCTAACATATTTATACCTTTTTCCACATATGCCATATCCTTCTAATCTCATGGGAGGGGGAATTTTATCCAACACATTGCAATATTTTGAATTGAATCATGTGCAGAATATTTTTCTCCCCCCCCAGGCAATTATGGAAACTGCCTTTACCAGAGTGGTCCTCCCGATGCCAATCTTTGTCCTTCCTCCCATCATCATGTCCTACCTAGAAAAGTATGTCATGCTTCTAGATGGGTCAGAAATATTTAGTGTACTGCCTTGTCAAGTCCCTGCATTAATGTCAGGCTAGTATCAGTTGAGATACCTAAAGCCTGAGAAACGGGGTCCTGGATAGGACAATGTTTATTACAGATCAACAGTCTGTGGCATACATTTTTTTGTCTTGTTGACAATTACTATTGGAATCGTGTGTAAGAAATATTGTATTGGTGTTGAGATTGTACTCCATACAAATGGCAATATCAAAATGTGTGCTTCCCTTCATGTCTGTTAGACTTCCATTCCTGCTTACGAATCGGAGGCTGTTGCTGCCCATCCACAGCCTGGTGTGTCTGGCTACCTTCAGCCTCTCGCTGCCCCTGGCCATCAGCCTATTCCCACAGATGTCTCAGGTACTACTGCTGCTGCTATCCCTGGAGGCTGCCTGGAAAGCTGGGGAGGAATTCACCTCACACACACTTCACTTGTCATTTCCTTCTTCACTTGTAATTAAGAACGAACTACAAAGGTTTTGGGTTTGGAGGTACTGTGAAGGGCTATTAGGTGTTGCAGAGGGCTGGTAGGTGTATTGTGTACTTACTTCTCTTTCTCTGGTTCAATGTCAATAGATTGAGGTGTCTAAGCTTGAGCCTGAGATTGCCATGGCAACCAATAGCAAGGTGGTGACCTACAACAAGGGACTGTGATGACCGTCCTGAGAACAGCGATTCAAATGAGCCTCCTTTTTGATTGGCTGTCACGGACACTCCAGTTTCCCCACTAATCGATTGGCGGAAGGGAAGCTGATCCTAGATCTGTACCTATGGGACGCTTCACCCCAGAGCGCTCTCTCCCATAGCCTAATATGGTAACAGGTCCAGACACTTTCTGCTGCATTAATATAGTGTAACATATATTATCATGTGCTGTCTTAACCAATGGTTTTAATACAACATATAAAAAAAATGGTTTTATTGTCACTTACACCAGAGAGGTGCAGTGAATTGTGTTGTTTTACAGGGTCAGCCATACCAGTCCAGCACCCCTGGAGCATATTAGGGTTAAGTGCCTTGCTCAAGGGCACATCTGCAGACTTTTTTACCTTTCAGTTACTGATCCAACACTAACCGCTAGGCTACCTGCCACCTATGAGGCCAATCAGTAATGACTGAGGAAGTTAAGGAAATAATAGACTAATAATATATTATGATGGAACTTTATAATGTTATGCCTATACCAGCTATTTTACAATTAGTGGTGCTGATCAACCCATTTGTCTTTAACTTTAATATGAAATGTGTTTTTATTGTTCACCCAAACTGCTGTAGTTTCAATGTTTGTGGGAGGACATACAGTTGAAGTCGGAAGTTTACATACACCTTAGCCAAATACATTTAAACTCGGTTTTTCACAATTCCTGACATTTAATCCGAGTAAAAATTCACTGTCTTAGGTCAGTTAAGATCACCACTTTATTTAAAGAATGTGACATGTCAGAATAATAGGAGGGAAAATTATTTCTTTCAGATTTTATTTCTTTCATCACATTCCCAGTGGGTCAGAAGTTTACATACACTCAATTAGTATTTGGTAGCATGGCCTTTAAATTGTTTAACTTTGGTCAAACATTTCGGGTAGCCTTCCACAAGCTTCCTAGAATAAGTTGGGTGAATTTTGGCCCATTTCCTTCTGACAGAGCTGGTGTAACTGAGTCAGATTTGTAGGCCTCCTTGCTCGCACATACTTTTTCAGTTCTGCCCACAAAGTTTCTATTGGATTGAGGTCAGGGCTTTGTGATGGTCACTCCCAATACCTTGACTTTGCTGTCCTTAAGTCATTTTGTCACAACTTTGGAAGTATGCTTGGCGTCATTGTCCATTTGGAAGACCCATTTGCGACCAAGCTTCAACTTCCTGACTGATATATTGAAGCAACATCTCAAGACATCTACATAATTTTTCTTCCTCATGATGCCATCTATTTTGTGAAGTGCACCACTCCCTCCTGCAGCAAAGCATCCCCACAACATGATGCTTCCACCCCTGTGCTTCACGGTTGGGATGTTGTTCTTCGGCTTGCAAGCCTCCCCCTTTTCCTCCAAACATAACGATGGTCACTATGGCCAAACAGTTCTATTTTTGTTTCATCAGACCAGAGGACATTTCTCCAAAAAGTACGATCTTTGTCCCCATGTGCAGCTGCAAACCGTAGTCTGGCTTTTTTATGGCGGTTTTGGAGCAGTGGTTTCTTCCTTGCTGAGCGGATTTCAGGTTACGCCGATTTATAGGACTCGTTTTACTGTGGATATAGATGGTTTTGTACTTGTTTCCTACAGCATCTTCACAAGGTCCTTTGCTGTTGTTCTGGGATTGATTTGCACTTTTCACACCAAAGTACGTTCATCTCTAGGAGACAGAACTCGTCTCCTTCCTGAGTGGTAAGAGGGCTGCGTGGTCCCATGGTGTTTATACTTGCATACTGTTGTTTGTACAGATGAACATGGTACCTTCAGGTGTTTGGAAATTGCTCCCAAGGATGAACCAGACTTGTGGAGGTCTACAATTTCTTTTGAGGTCTTGGCTGATTTCTTTTCATTTTCCCATGATGTCAAGCAAAGAGGCACTGAGTTTGAAGGTAGGCCTTGAAATGCATCCACAGGTATACCTCCAGTTGACTCAAATGATGTCAATTAGCCTATCAGAAGCATCTAAAGCCATGACATAATTTTCTGGAATTTTCCAAGCTGTTTAAAGGCACAGTCAACTTAGTGTATGTACATTTATGACTTATAAGTGAAATAATCTGTCTGTAAACAATTGTTGGAAAAATTACTTGTGTCCTGCACAAAGTAGATGTCCTAACCGACTTGCCAATGCTATAGTTTGTTAACAAGAAAATTGTGGACTGGTTGAATCACTTAGGTTGGAGTCATTAAAACTTGTTTATGTAATCTTCCGACTTCAACTGTACATGTACTGACATCAAACATTTTTGGGATTTTTCTGAATTATTTTGTATTTTTTAAATCAAGAGTTTTACAAGCATATCAATCAGTGTTGAGTGATAGATCCTGATTGGCTGTTAATGTCTTATGATGCCCCATATAATGTTAAAAAGTAGGCTAGGCTACGCTACATATCAGGCTACGCTACTCAGTAGACTAGACTATGCTACACAGTAGCCATGCTATGCTACACAGTAGGCTAGGCTACGCTACACAGTAGGCTAGGCTACACAGTAGGCTACTTGATTCTGATGGAAAGATTAACAAAGAGGACCCTGTTCAGAAACAGCCTGTAGCCTCTACACCCTGCCCTAGCCTCTACACCCTGCCCTAGCCTCTACACCCTGCACTAGCCTCTACACCCTGTCCTACAAGCTACTGTTGAATCCCAGTTCTCCTCCCTAAGTGTACACCAGCATGGATTTAAAAGCACTGGATTGGTGTAAGCGTTGGCTGGAGGATGTTTCTGCCACTATGATGGATAATGTGCAACTGCACGCTTCGGGAGAAGGGTGGAGAATTGGGATGCAGCTTAGGTCTGTTTCTTGACAAGGCCCATTCTAGGACATTCTAGAGGAAAGTCTGTTTGTGGACCATGGTTGCTAAAAAAAAAAGTTTTATATTCTACGTTTTACATTTTTATACATTTTACATTTACGTTTACGTCATTTAGCAGACGCTCTTATCCAGAGCGACTTACAAATTGGTGCATTCACCTTATGATATCCAGTGGAACAACCACTTTACAATAGTACATCTATATCTTTTTTGGGGGGGAGGGTAGGGGGGTTAGAAGGATTACTTAATCCTATCCCAGGTATTCCTTACATTCCCCTTTTAAATGATCATAGTATGAGAAATGGTACAATACAGCATTGACTGATCGAATAACTTAAATAACTGGTGAATAACTTATTTTTGCACAGTAAAATGTTTGTGTGTGTGTGTATATGTAACCGATGTGAAATGGCTAGTTAGTTAGCGGTGGTGCGCGCTAATAGCTTTTCAATCGGTGACGTCACTCTCTCTGAGACTTGAAGTAGGGTTTCCCCTTGCGTTGCAAGGGCCGCGGCTTTTGTGGCGCGATGGGTAACGATGCTTCGTGGGTGTCAGTTGTTGATGTGTGCAAGGGTTCCTGGTTCGAGCCCGGGTTGGGGCGAAGAGAGGGACGGAGCCTACACTGTTACATTGATGCTGTTGACCCGGATCATTGGTTGCTGCGGAAAAGGAGGAGGTCAAAGGGGGGGTGAGTGTAACCGATGTGAAATGGCTAGTTAGTTAGCGGTGGTGCGCGCTAATAGTGTTTCAATCGGTGACGTCACTCTCTCTGAGACTTGAAGGGCCGCGGCTTTTGTGGCGCGATGGGTAACGATGCTTTGTGGGGTGTCAGTTGTTGATGTGTGCAAGGGTCCCTGGTTCGAGCCCGGGTTGGGGCGAAGAGAGGGACGGAACCTACACTGTTACATATATATAATAACATTATTACCAGAATATATTGTACTAACCAATGTGTGTTATCCACATCCTCTTGTACATACAGTGCATTCGGGAAGTATTCAGACCCCTTCACTTTTTCCACATTTTGTAATGTTACAGCCTTGTTCTAAAATTGATTCAATTGCTTTTTCACCTCATATACACACTACCCCATAATGACAAGGCAAAAAAATGTTTTTTAGAAATTTTGCAAGTGTATTACAAATAAAAACCTTAAATATTACATTTATGGAAGTATTTCGACCCTTTACTCAGTACTTTGTTGAAGCACCTTTGGCAGCGATTACAGCCTTGAGTATTATTGGGTATGACGCTACAAGCTTGGCACACCTGTATTTGGGGAGTTTCTCCCATTTTTCTCTGCAGATCCTCAAGCTCTGTCAGGTTGGCTGGTGAGTGTCGCTGCACAGCTATTTTCAGGTCTCTCCAGAGATGTTCAATCGGGTTCAAGTCGGGCTCTGTCTGGGCCACTCAAAGACATTCAGACTTGTCCCGAAGCCACTCGTGTTGTCTTGGCTATATGCTTAGGGTCATTGTCCTGTTGGAAGGTGAACATTCCGCCCCTGTCTGAGGTCCTGAGCGCTCTGGATCTGGTTTTCATCAAGGATCTCTCTGTACTTTTCTCTGTTCATCTTTCCCTCGATCCTAACTAGTCTCCCAGTCCCTGCCTCTGAAAGACATCCCCACAGCATGATGCTGCCACCACCATGCTTCACCATAGGGATGGTGCCAGGTTTCCTCCAGACGTGACGCTTGGCATTCAGGCCAAAGAGTTCAATCTTGGTTTCATCAGACCAGAGAATCTTGTTTTTCATGGTATGAGAGTCTTTAGGTGCCTTTTGGCAAACTGCAAGCTGGCTGTCATGTGCCTTTTACAGAGTAGTGGCTTCCGTCTGGCCACTCTACCATAAAGGCCTGATTGGTGGAGTGCTGCAAGGTTTTCCCATCTCCACAGAAGAACTCTGGAGCTCTGTCAGAGTGACCATCAGGTTTTTGTCACCTCCCTGACCAAGGCCCTTCTCCCCCGATGGCTCAGCTGCCCAGAGGCCAGCTCTAGGAAGAGTCTCGGTGGTTCCAAACTGCTTCCATTTAAGAATGATGGAGGCCACTATGTTCTTGGGGACCTTCAATGCTGAAGACATTTTATGGTACCCTTCCCCAGATCTGTGCCTTGACACAATCCTGTCTCGGAGCTCTACGGACAATTCCTTCGACCTCATGGTTTGGTTTTTGCTCTGACTTGCACTGTCAACTGTGGGACCTTATATACGCAAGTGTGTGCCTTGTCCAATCAATTGAATTTACAACAGTTGGACTCCAATCAAGTAGAAACATCTCAAGGATGGTCAATGGAAAAAGGATGCACCTGAGATCAATTGAGTCTCATAGCATAGGGTCTGAATACTTATGTAAATAAGGTATTTCTGTTTTTTTTTTTATTATATTTGCTAAAAAATCTAAAAACCAGTTTTCGCTTTGTCATTATGTGGTATTGTGTGTGTGTGTGTGTGTGTGTGTGTGTGTGTGTGTGTGTGTGTGTGTGTGTGTAGATTGAGGATTTTTATTTGTTTAATTCCATTTATAATTAGGCTGTAACGTAACAAAATGTGGAAAAAGTCAAGGTGTCTGAATGCGCTGTATTTAAAGCTGGAATTCTTAGTTGCTACATCCATTTTTGGGCATAGAAATAAATTATATATATGCTCATTAATTATTTTAGAATATAACCTAGAAATGCACAATGAGCTTAGTTCAACAGTCGTACCCCATCACATCCCAATAAACGCGTTTTACTCCAATGTTTGTAAACAAACACTGTCGCCTCGAAACAAGGTTAAAACTATACTGAACAAAAATATGAACGCAAGATGCAACAATTTCAAAGATTTTACTGAGGCACAGTTCATATAAGGAAATCAGTCGATATAAATAAATGAATTACTTAATAATAAAATGCTAATTAATTACTTAAAAATCCTACAATGTGATTTTCTGGATTTTTGTTTTAGATTCCTTCTCTCACAGTTGAAGTGTACCTATAATACAAATTACAGACCTCTACATGCTTTGTAAGTAGGAAAACCTGCAAAATCGGCAGCGTATCAAATACTTGTTCTCCCCACTGTACATTCAAGTTGCCATTGATAAAATGCAATTGTGTTCGTTGTCGGTAGCTCATGCCTGCCCAAACCATAACCCCCAGCGCCATTATGGGGCACCCCATTCACCATGTTGACATCCGCAAACCGCTCGCCCACACGACACCATACACATGGTCTACAACATTGGAGGCGGCTTATGGTAGAGAAATTAACGTTACATTCTCGGGCAACAGCTCTGGTGGACATTCCTGCAGTCAGCATGCCAACGGCAATCGGTGGCATTGTGTTGTGTGACAAACTGCACATTTTAGAGTGGCCATTTGTCCCCAGCACAAGGTGCACCTGTGTAATAAAATGTAATAAACCTGTCAGGTGGATAGATTATCTTGGCAAAGGAGAAATGCTCACTAAAAAGTATATAAAAAATGTGTGCATAAAATTTCAGAGATACGCTTTTTGTGCATATGGAAACTGTCTGATCTTTTATTTCAGCTCATTAAACATGGGACCAACACTTTACATGTTGCGTTTATATTTTTGTTCAGTGTATAATGTTGATATCATGTATGGTCAGTCCTTGCATCTATATCTCTGAATTTGAGAGTGGTTACATTTCTCCAGGCCCATCCCTCAGCTTTTTACAGAAACGGGTGACTGCTTGCATATTGTTATTGTTTCAAGTAAGGACTCAAGCTTCAATGGACGTTCTGCTACTCAACATGTACTAAATGTTATCTATGATTCAATGGTATATCAAAATGTTTGATAAAATATAACATTTTTATTTGTCTCCAGTCATATGTGTGTAACAGACGATGTGAGCCATCTCCCCGAGTGTGTGACAACTGAGGCTATGCTTCCAGCGTCTTGAATTAATTCATCAGGCACTGTGTGTACTTTTTAAAACAGTGAAGTTTGGTCTTCATGATATAATTCATTGCATCTAATGGAAGATGAAATCATGTAGTATAATTTTGCAAGGCACTCACTGTAGCGTATTACTGAAAATAAAATAAAAGTACTATATCAACTGCTTTTGCACACACTGTATATAGACTTTTTTCTATTTTATTATTGACTGTATGTTTGTTTATTCCATGTGTAACTCTGTGTTGCTTTGCTTTATCTTGGCCAGGTCGCAGTTGTAAATGAGAACTTGTTCTCAACTAGCCTACCTGGTTAAATAAAGGTGAAATAAATCAAATAAAAAAAATAGAGGCCGCTAAATGTTAACGCGTTAGCTCCTCTAAAAACTTTAGAGTTCAAAGGCCAAGGGTTAATTTGAAGATGGCTGCCTCCCAAAATGACATGCTTTCTTTCTGCGTGGACACAACTAAAGTTAGCAGTTGTGTGGAAGTCCGATTTATTGACAAGGTTAAGGTAATGTGCCGACAGGGATTCTTTTGAAAAGGCTAATTTCAAGTTTGTCGTTTCTAGCAACGGTTTTGATGCCAAATGCAGTGTTACGTATGCTGTCAATCTGGCTGGCCCAAATTATGAGCAGGATATAATCTCTTGTCATTTTTTTTGTTTATGTTTACTGGCTGGCCATAGCTAGCTACTACACTGAGGTTAAAAAAAAACTTTGCTACCTAAGTATCTACGTGGTTACTTAGCTACCAGCCATGTTAATGTAGCTAGCTAGCTAGCGTCATGTGACGTTAAGTAGCTAGCTAGCTAGCTAGCGAAAGGTATGCACAGATTAGTCTCCAACTATACCTTTTTGAAGGGGCTAATAAAGTGCAAAGGATATCCTGGTCTGACGCAATAGGATGCACTTGGTATAGATAAAGTATATGTAGCAAGGTGCGTAATGAAATTGTCATAGCAAACTAACATTAAACATTTGCTTTTATTTTAGGGCAAAGGATTATTTGCCAAGAAGGCCATCAAGAAGGGAGACACCATTTTTGTAGAGCGCCCTCTTGTCTCTTCCCAGTTCTTGTGGAATTCCCAGTACAAATATAAAGGTGGGGTGCCATATAGGTTCAAGATTTAGGTGGTTGACAGACTGAACAACTCAGAACTTACAACAAATCCTTCTTTTATGTTCCTGTTGATGACTAGAAATCTTGGGAACAAAATGTTTCAGCTGGCTTTGCTTTTGTAATCCATATTTTAGATGAACATAACAGTTCCCCCTGGGAACTGTATATACAACAGTATGTGGACACCACTTCAAATTAGTGGATTCGGCTATGTCAGCCACACCCATTGCTGACAGGTGAATCAAATTTGAGCACACAACCACGCAATCTCCATAGACAAACATTGGCAGTAGAATGGCCTTACTGAAGAGCTCAGTAATTTTCAACGTGGCACCGTCATAGGATGCTACCGTTCCAACAAGTCAGTAAGTAAAATTTCTGCCCTGCTAGAGCTGCCCCGGTCAACTGTAAGTGCTGCTATTGTGAAGTGGAAACGTTTGAGCAACAACGAGCCACACTAGCTCACAGAACGGAAGTGTGTAGCATGTAAAAATCGCCTGTCCTCGGTTGCAACATTCACTACCGATTTTCCAAACTGCCTCTGGAAGCAACGTCAGCACAATAACTGTTAGTTGGGAGCTTCATGAAATAGGTTTCCATGGCTGAGCTGCTGCACAGAAGCCTAAGATCATCATATGCAATGCCAAGTGTCGGCTGGTGTGGTGTAAAGCTCGTCACCATTGGACTGTAGAGCAGTGGAAACTTGTTCTCTGGAGTGATAAATCACACTTCACCGTCTGGCGGACGAATCTGGGTTTGGCGGATGCCAGGAGAACACTACCTGCCCCAAAGCATAGTGCCAACTGTAAAGGTTGGTGGAGGAGGAATAATTGTCTGAGGCTGTTTTTCATGGTTCGGGCTAGGTCCCTTAGTTCCAGTGAAGAGATCTTAACGCTACAGCATACAATGACATTCTAGATGATTCTGTGTTTCCAACTTTGTGGCAACAGTTTGGGGAAGGCCCTTTCCTGTTTCAGCATGACAAATCCCCTGTGCACAAGGCGAGGTCCATTCAGAAATGGTTTGTTGTGATTGGTGTGGAAGAACTTGACTGGCCTGCACAGAGCCCTGACTTCAACCCCATCGCACACTTGTGGGATGAATGGGAATGGTGACTGCGAGTCAGGCCTAATCGGCCAACATCAGTGCCTGACCTCATAATGCACTTGTGGCTAAGTGGGAGCAAGTCCTCGCAGTAATGTTCCAACGTCTAGTGGAAAGCCTTCCCAGAAGAGTGGAGGCTGTTTATAGCAGCAAATGGAGGACCAACTCCATTATGCCAATGATTTTGGAATGAGATGTTTGATGAGCAGTTCACATACTTTTGGTCATGTAGTGTATTTAGTGATAAAATCACCCTTAGTTATCTCCCATTTAATCATCCATCCCTGTGTCTCCTCCAGCCTGTGAATACTGCTTGAGTGCTCTGGAGACAGCTGAGGATAATTCCCGAAGACTGAGTGGCAACCCTGGCCTCAGTCTACCCCACACTGAGCTGTGCAAGGTGCGCCCAGAGCTGCACCAAGCTTGCCCACAATGCCAGGTGAGTGTCTCTCACAAGTCTTACCCCATCTGCACTGCCAATTAAAGGTGCACTATGCAGAAATCGCATCCATTTCCTGTTTGCAAAAATTCTTATAGATTGCCTAACTTTAATTTGTGACAAAACAAACAAACAAGCAAGTATAGTATAGAGTCATTGTACCATCTGAACCACTGTGAAATCTTTTCCCTAACCAAAAATATTGTATATTCAGCTGTTTGAAGCTGGTGTACAAAACCAAAATTAAAAGATGCAAAAACAAAACCTAATAATGGGAGGCATAGAAAGAACACATCTCCCGGTTCTTAGACTTGCTTTCACTAAGAATGACAGATCTATAAATCACATTTCTATGTGAATTCGGTTGGATCGCCCAAAAAGTTACATATTTAAGCTTTAAGGACTGGACACTACTGATCTACAAACACATTGTTTATAATTTTTTTTCTCCCCAATTTCGTGGTATCCAATTGTTAGTAGTTACTGTCTTGTCTCATCGCTACAACTCCCGCACGGACTCGGGAGAGGCGAAGGTCGAGAGCCATGCGTCCAACGAAACACAACCCAACCATGCCGTACTGCTTCTTAACACAGCGCGCATCCAACCCGGAAGCCAGCCGCACCAATGTGTCGGAGGAAACACCGTACACCTAGGGACCTGGTCAGTGTGCACGCCCGGCCCGCCAAAGGAGTCGCTAGTGTGCGATGAGACAAGGATATCCCTGCCGGCCAAACCCTCCCTTACCTGGACGACGCCAGGCAAATTGTGCGCCGCCCCATGGGCCTCCCGGTCGCGGCCGGCTGCGACAGAGCCTGGGCTCGAACACAGAGTCTCTGGTGGCACAGCCTTAGACCACTGCGCCACCCGGGAGGCCCCTTACAAACACATTGTTGAAAGCGAAATGGAGCATGCCTGTATGTTTTTTCCTAGCCTGGGTTTTTAGATCGGTGAAGATGAAGGATTAGAAGCCACTTAAATGTGATACTCCTACCCAATGCCTGTTCTCCATATGGAGATGTGTTGATATACTGTAGCTACTTCCTCCAGTATAGTCCAGTGTTTCGCTTTGGTCTTCAGTGTAGTTATGTCCTCCCGAAACTCTATTACCCAGGCCCCGACCAGGTCAGGTCCGAAATACTGTAGTTGACCTCTGATCTGGTTCTGATTTAATTGTCTCGGGTATGTGTAATTAGAACTGATTTGCCGGTAAGGCCCCGTACAGACCCGACTGCTGCAGTAGAGGGAGGGAGAGAATTGTCTCATTTATGCTGCTTCGGCTTATTGAGAGAGACGCGTATTTTTCAAAGGAGTGTAGCTTGTTTTTTTGTTTGCCAATCACAAGTCATCAAAGCGGCACTAGACTCTGGCCCCGTATGTGTATTGGTAAACAACTTAGGAGATCCATGGAGTTAAAAGTTAAATGAGAAGGATATGTTTCCCTTTCAACGACCAAGAGCCAGCAGATGATCTGCTGCTTAATACTTTGAATGGAGTTATTGTGTAGGACGGGGGGAAGTGCATCCTAAATAGCTTGCTTAGCCAAGCTAGCTAGCTATCTTAACTAGCTTCTCTTCTTGGTTTGATGCAGTCAAAACGGGTACTATGTAAGATTGGATGATAAGTCATCTAGCTTTTGCAGCTAGAATTTAGTGGTGCGAGTCGGCTTGGTTGCTGATGTCTCTTCCTCGCGCCACCCAGTCACAAACACAGCAAGTCCCCTCTTAGCTCCTTTCCGCTCTCCCTCGGTGCATGCATTAACAGCTTCAGTTAATAACATAGCTAAAAATATATATTTCCTGCTGCTTCCTTCACTGGGATTGGATCAGACCGGGTCTATACGGGGCCGAGTCTGGTTGTCTTTGGGTCCATTTGAACCAGGTCTCTATATTATAAACAAATTTATTTGGGTCAGGAACGGGTCCAACTTATTGGACCAAACAAGACCTCTCACTGAAGTAGACTTTGTGTCCCCCTCCAGGTGATGTACTGTAGCAGCGAGTGTCGGCAGGCTGCGGCAGACCAGTACCATCAGGCCCTGTGCTTAGGCCAGTCCCAAGAGGACCCAGACCACCCCGTCAACAAACTTAAGGACGCCTGGAGGTGAGATGGATTTGCTGTTTAATTTAATTCCAATTGATGGAGCCCATATTTCTCTTGCACTGAATCTGAAAATTTTATCAAAGACAGTACATTATGAAGATGTCTAAACTGCTTCTCCAATAGAATCCCCGATCATGCTGGTAAATGTCATGGCGACGTTAGCTAGCCAAGCTCATTCGCAAAAACACGTCATCGGCACTAACGGTTGTCGCGCCGAACAGCTTACGTGCAGGCAGTCAAATCAAAGGCACCACTTCGATAAAATGTTTTGATGAAAATAAAAACGTCAGTATGTCAATTTCACGAGGTTGTAGTAATTACAGTTTCAGCTACCTAAGACATTATCTCAAATCTAGGTTTTGCCTTTAAATTTTGAGGAAATTAACTATGGACACATTTCACTTCTCCCATTGACTTGCCAAACCCTGGTCTGCTGAGTCTCTGGGTTTTGAAACAATGTTACTAGCTTTCTCTGTCCTTGTTTCCTCCAATTCTTTGTCTCCCTCTCAAAGCTCCCTCCCTTGCAACTCCTCTTTCAATTGGCTCTGACAGGGAGACGGGAATTGGGGGAGACAGGAATTGGAGGAAACGAGGACGAGAGAGCAAGGATTTGGCAGCTAGCAATGTTTTCAGATCCAGCCTCAGTGATATTTTGGCTGTAATTGCATGAGGTGACATGATCCCCCTCCATCTGTCCCCTAGGAGTATGCACTACCCTCCTGAGACCTCCAGCATCATGCTCATGGCCAGGATGGTGGCCACTGTCAAACAGGTGAGCCGCCTCCTACCTCTGCCTTTTTTGTTCAGCTGCTTTAATTCCAAAGTGAGTTGCTCTTTATATTTGCATTCTATATTTCATTGTCGGCTGAAAACTGAAAAAAAAAAATACTTCCCCCATTTAACAAATATTCAATTATGAAATGTCAGAAGCTATTTTGAATGTTTTCTTGGTCCTAGAGTCATGTTCAGAGTACATTGAGGGAAGTTACTGCTTTCAATAAATGTGGGGGGGGGGAAAGAACATTTGCAAAAATAGAGTTGAAAGGTTTATCAGACAGTGACGATTTGGAGTGAATGCTTGTTTGAGAATCTGGTGTCTGTGTAGATGAACAGACCTTCACAATGCCTGGAGAACCATTTAACCTGTCAGTTTGCTATTATAATACTATATGTGCATACCTGTGCATACTAGGTAACTCAAACACTATATAATGTTTGAATTTGTCATGCAGGCCCAAGACAAATGCTGTTGGCAGAAGTTGTTCTTTCAGTTCTGCAGCCGTGCAGCCAACGAAGAGGAGGAAATTGCACACAAGCTGCTGGGAGAGAAGTTCCAGGTAAGAATAGAGGTAGTGGCTGAAAATGTTAACTACTAGCTGTCAAATCCTTGCTTCTTCATCCACGTTTCCTCAATTCCCCTTAAGGCTCATTTGGAGGAGGAGGTCTGAGGAAGAGACCTTGGAACATCTCCGCCAATGTGCTTAGAGAGGAATTGAGGACACAGGGATTGAGCTTCAAATTATTTTTTTCACATTTGTGTTAACTATTAGATTTGACTCATTGTTCTTGTACTAGATTATAGACTACTGTAAAATGTAAATGAATTGCCTGGGTGTTTATTTGCTTAAATCACTGAACACAACAGGCGCTTATTACAGACAGGCTTCTATTTGAGCCCAGCGTCTATTTACTTAATGCACACAGCTTTTGCTTATTTGCATAGTTAAAGGAAAAATCCACCCCAAACCACTCATTCCTGTAATTTAGTGTTACATAACGCTAATATGTGGGAAATAGTTTTGTGAACAAATCTTTAACTTTGACTCTAAAATAAGGTTGGTAGCAACATGTGAAAATCGTTGTGGAAACTTGCGCTGCCACAGATTAACTACAAAACCCACAATGCAACGCTCTCTATTTAGCTAGCTAGCGAACGTAGGTGCCCACAATAATACCAAAGTCAATATCAGCATGTGACGTATCTAGTTAGCTGTAAAATGGCTCTAACAAAGTGCGCTATCAATTTAGGAGTACAATCTCACCATGTTTAACCTGCAGATTGATGTGGCTCACAGAGTGGAGTTTCACAATCTCAACGGCATCATGCAATGCACCCTGGACTGAAGAGGCAGACAATTAGGAGAAATGTGTTAGACCCTCTGTTAATTTACATGTTTCTTGAGGTAGGAACATCACAAAAGAACATTCGAAAGAAGACAACCTCCTGCGTTATGACATTGGCCAGTATTGAAATCTGACATGCATGACAGACATTTTCGTGATCTAAAAGTTGCATTCCTTTTAAGTGTAGTGAGGGTGTCTTTATCGCAATGCTATGTCACACTTGCCGAATTTCTGCCTGCTTGAACGACAACAGCTCAGATGCACAAAAACAATATAACATTCAAAATGGGCACATCTTTACTTGAATTGTTTAATTCCAGCATTCTCTTCCAACATTTTAATACATTTCCTGCACTGCTATCATTTACACACTGTGATGTTTCTTTTGTCTTAGTATGTCTCCATTTAAAAACAAAAAATTGACAATTATTCTCCTTCAACTTTGCATTTTTGTCAGTTCGTACTTTCGCCGCTAGAGGGCGATTAGCCAAATGTTAGGGCTCTGTACTCTCGAAGTTGACTGTTTTTGTGCTTGCCAGTTAGCTAGCAGTTCTCAGCTGTTAGCAGCCAAATGGCTAGCAGTTTCTTACAGGTGATTAAACATTTTTTAGTTTTCAAATTATACTGAACAAAAATATAAACGCAACATGCAACAATGTCAAAGGTTTTACTGAGTTACAGTTCATTTAAGGATATCAATCAATTGGAATATTCATTAGGCCCTAATTTATGGATTTCACATGCCTAGGAATACAGATATGCATCTGGTCACAGATACCTTAAAAATAGTGGGCCTCACATTGGGTCTCAGGATCTCGTGATGGTATCCCTGTGCATTCAAATTGCCATTGATAAAATGCAATTGTGTTTGTTGTCCGTAGCTTATGCCTGCCCATACCATAAACCCACCGCCACCACGAGGCACTCCGTTCACAACGTTGACATCAGAAAACCACTCGCCCACACGACGCCATACACACCGTCTGCGGTTGTGAGGCTAGTTGGACATACTGCAAAATTCTCAAACGATGCAATGGTAGAGAAATTAACATTCCATTTTTTGGCAACAGCTCTGGTGGACATTCCTGCAGTCAGCATGCCAATTGCACACTCCCTCAAAACTTGAGACATCTGTGGTGTTGTGTGACAAAACTGCACATTTTATTGGCCTTTTATTGTCCCCAGCACAAGATGCACCTGTGTAATGATCATGCTGTTTAATCAGCTTCTTGACATGCCACACCTGTCCGGTGGATGGATTATCTTGGCAAAGAAGAAATGCTTACTAACAGGGATTTTAACAAACACATTTTGGGGGCCTTATTTCAGCTCATGAAACATGGGACCAACACTTTATATGTTGCGTTTTATATTTTTGTTCAGTGTATTTAATGTAACAAATCAAACATTAAACCTCGTAAACATTTCATTTAGATCAAGCCTTTATTTGCTGAAATGGGTGCTGTTGCCCGGATATAAAAATTACGTGCTGCTATTTGAGACTGCGTTTAATTGAAGTTTTATGGTATGTTACATTTTGTAGGGACATTTGACCTTACTACAAGCCCTGTTTACGACAGCACTTTACGATGATCATCTCGATATGGTAAGTATGGCACAGTTTCCCTTTACATGACCTCAATTTATTTATGGGCATACATGTTTGTCAAGCTAATACTAGGTACTTGGCTACTTCCTTGTCAGCCTGGAGACAAGAATATAAAATAATATCTGTCTTGGATTTAATAATTTCCCATGAGTAAGCTCTGAGCTGAACATATGTGATTATGATGCAGATACTGTATGCTATATAAGGGCTGTCCTTTCACGTTACAGTGGTTTACACCTGAGGGATTTCGCTCCCTCTTCGCCCTTGTAGGGACCAATGGACAAGGCATAGGTACCAGGTAAGCTTCAGCTCTCAATCTTTCCAACTCATAAATGATTGATGATATGGACATAAATGATGCACTTATGGAGTGCCATTAGTCCCAATATTTGTCTTTTTTTTTTTTAAGCGCCGACATCGTTTTATCATGTTTTTTACATAGCTCTCTCAGCCAATGGGTTCATGCATGTGATGCGTTGGAGCTGTCTAGCCAGCAGAGGGAGCAATTGGATTCCTTCATTGATCAACTATACAAGGACATCGAGAAAGGTCACAATTCCCTTCTTACACTGCTTCATGAGACATCTGTTCTGTTTATTGAGGAATACTGGGGAAAAGCTGTCTGATAAAATATTTGTCTAAACCTACATTACCAAGCAAGGCTTTGTGCAGCTCACATTTTATAATCGATTGTAAAGGATACTTGGCGCCTCTGAATTGGGTTGGCTTGACTCAGCATATTTGAAATCGTTACTAAAATGGAATAAATCTCTGCTACTGAGAATGGAGGTCAGAGCTGAATTTGATTTGTCTCCGCAGAGACCGGTGACTTCCTGAACTGCGAGGGTTCTGGGCTCTTCCTACTTCAAAGCTCATGTGAGTCGTCACAATCAGGTGGCTTCTGACCCCAGCTTCCATAATCCACAAACACACCCATCATACAGGATAAATGAAATGAACTACTGCCCTGGTCAAAGGCCATGTTTACAGTTGTTATCAAATACTTTTGTTTTGGTTGTGTCGTCTACTCTCTAGGTAACCACAGCTGCATACCGAAAGCGGAGGCATCTTTCCCGAACAACAACTTCTTGCTTCACCTCAGTGCCCTTAGTGACATCAGCCCTGGAGAGGTCAGAAGAGGATGCTGGGTCGGGGGGATACATTCTGGCCATGGATAAACTGGAGAGAACTTTGTGCTCAGTTGTCAGTCAGTTTTAGCGGTCAGAGACTGAGGATTGGAGCTGATGTGTCAAGCTATCAGATATTGAGAAGGCTTGCATCTGCCTGTAAATGTAGCGTCTGAGGAGGCCAGAGAAATGTTTTGCCAGCCATCGATTGAATTCTGGCACCAAAATAATAGCGCATTGTTGTGTAAATATAGTAACAGTAATGGGAGGTCTTTTGATGTGAATGTCCTCATCTGCTAACTTTTGTTTCCTTACATCTCCAGGAGATCTGCATCAGTTACTTGGACTGCTGTCAGCGTGACCGGAGCTGTCATAGCAGACAGAAAATCCTGAGGTAAACAACTGAAATCCCCTGTGTCCCTTTGACAGACTCAAACTGTTCCCAGTTCAATGGCCACCCTCCCAGGTAATAACAGTCAGTCCTGGGCCAGCGCAGCCGAGGGGTTCTGGTGGTTATTCCGGTGCTTAACAATGCTCTTGATCGATTAGCAAGCTGTCAATCCACTAACGATTTTACCCCCTTAAAGGGGGGCTGCACTTCCTGATTTAGCCTCTGTTTTAATTCTCCTCATTGGGAAATGCGACTGAGAACGAGATTTGGGTTTTGGAGGCGTGTGTGTTTGAACGTTGGAAGCGTTTGTACGTTCATTGCCAAAACAGTATAGTTAGTAACTCACCCTTCTACACTGATGAACAAAAATATAAACGCAACATGTAAAGTCTTGGTTTCATGAGCTGAAATAATAGATCCCCAAAATGTTCCATATGCAAAATGTTTATTTCTCTCAAATTTTGTGCACAAATTTGTTTAAATACCTGTTAGTGAGCATTTCGCCTTTGCTAAAATAATCCATCCAATAAAAGGCCACTCCAAAATGTACTGTTTTGTCACACAACACAATGCCACAGAAGTCTCAAGTTTTGAGGGCGCTTGCAATTGCTATGCTGATTGCAGGAGTGTCCACCAGAGCTTTTGCCGGCTTCTTCACCTGCGGGATCGTCTGAGACTAGCCACCTGGACAGCTGATTAAACTGAGTATTTCTGTCTGTAATAAAGCCCTTTTGTGGGGAAAAGCTCATTCTGATTAGCTGGGCACGGCTCCCAAGTGGGTGGACCTATGCCCATCCATGGCTGCGCCCCTGCCCAGTCGTGAAATCCATAGATTAGGGCCTAATTAATTTATTTCAATTGACTGATATCCTTATATGAATTGTAAGTCAGCAAAATTGTTGTGTATTGTGTTTGTTTTTGTTCAGTGTAGGTAACTGGAAACAGTCTAACCGGGTCTTGTGTCTGGAAGTAGCAAGCCAACTTTCACCTATTCGCTTCAGCCGACTGTTGCAAAGTTGGTTTGTCTTTGGATAACCCATCTGTGGGGATAGTTGGTGCCGTCAAGAAATTGCATAATGTAAATGGGACAATATTTTTGTTGTGTACCTTTAGTTTCATTAAATGTTTTCAATATTTGTGTGAATTTCTGCAATTTGTAGTTGGTTTTAGGTTTTTAAGTCAATGAAATTTGGAGTTATTGACATTTAAGAATATTCTCCCATGTACGTTTTGTAATGTAACTTGCCCCATAGGGATATTGAATGTCAAACCAAATTGACCATGGGCGTTACTATTGGCTCGTATGCAGCTGAGCTTCGAATTGATGATTACTTGGGTGCTGCCAGCTGAGGGCAGGATTGAAATAAACCCAACTCTACTGTAACTTAGGGTATCCTTCATTTGTCACAATTTTGTTACTTATTTATCTCGCAAATCTCAGACTGACTTCATGACCAAAATTATCCTATTTACACTTAGTACTACATTTTGACACTAGAATAAATGTTTCTGACTCATATCGATGCCACATATGCCATTTTAAAAAGTAGAAGAAGCTTTTTTTTTGGTTCAGTCGCACTTTAAACCCAGGGCAGGCTTGTTCTGCAAGCCCACTTTGGATTCACATTCACTGTATCCTGTTGAAAGGCATTTTACCTTGAAACGCCGTAACTCCCAGAAACTGGAGGTAGTGAAGCGTGAACAAAGACTGGCCTCTGTCTCTTTTTCTCAGCAAATGATAACAATTCAGACTCACTGTGTATTATGCTTATATACTGTTTTATTATGTTATATACATAGTGTTTACAGTATGCGTGTTGAATAATGGCATTTCTTTTTTAACAGAGAAGTGATGATAGATTGACGCAAATGCATTCCATCAGGCTGCGTTATCTTCTTTCTCGCTCTCCAGAACGAGACAGGCAGCTGTGTGACTTATGTAACATCGTTATTGTCTTCCCAGAGAGAACTACCTGTTCGTCTGCTCGTGTCCAAAATGTGTCTCTCAGATGGATGAGCTGGATCTGACGTCGTCGGAGGAGGGGGATGACATGGAGGAGGAGATAACGGATGTCTGAGGGGGAACAAAGACCAGCTCCCTCCCTCCTACTCACCCCCTCCCAATCCCACTCTCAGCCACGCTAGCTAACTGCATCTCTGCCCAGTGAAGACCAATTTCAAAGACGACATATCAAACTCCAAGCATATCAACTTCAGTTGTGTACCAAAATATAATTTTTCAAGGAAAAAGTCACTCAATGGCCTGAAGCTTTGGATCTCCCGGTTGAAAAGCATTTGGTCACATGACTCTGCAGTATCAGCCCTCGTCTCTCACCTCTAGTGTAGCTTCTGCTTATTGGAAATGTTTACATTAAAGACACCCAGATTTAATTTATCACAGTTTAGTACCTCTAGAATGGTAGAAACCATTAAATAGGCAAGATGTAATTTGTTCCTTAATGTTGCTTGCATCTTTGCCCTCAGAACAGCCTCAATTCGTTGTGGTATGGACTCTGCAATGTATCAAAGCGTTACACAGGGATGCTGTCCCATGTTGACTCCAATGCTTCACGCAATTGATTGGCTGGATGGCCGGATGTCCTTTGGGTGGTGAACCATTCTTGATACCCACAGGAAACTGCAGCATTGCAGTTCTTGACACAAACCGGTATGCCTGGCACCTACTACTAAACCCACTGAATTGCACACATACACAATCCATGTCTAAATTGTCTCAAGGCTTAAAAATCCTTTAACCTGTCTCCCCTTCATCTACACTGATTGAAGTGGATTTAACAAGTGACATCAATAAGGGATCATAGCTTTCACAGGCTGTTCTCAGCATGACTGTTGCAGTCCAATCTGTGTCAACTGTGTAATGCCATTGCATCAGCATGGACCAAAATCCCTGTGGAACACTTTTGACACCTTGTAGAATGCCCCTAAGAATTCAGGCTGTTCTTCAGGAAAAGGAAGGTCCGACCCAGTACTAGATGTGTGTACCTAATAAACTGTCCAGTGAGTATGTCTGTTCTGAGAAGGATAATGCACTTGGCCAATCTAGTAGTGATAACATTAAAGTATGTACAGTGTAGCTGAAGTAACCAGGCCAAATTAAGTACATTGATTTTCATTTGATGTGAGCTCTATCAAGGAACATTAGAAACATTCATTGCAAGACTGAGTTAACCATCAGCCAGAATAACCTTGAGCAGTAGAAAGCTATTGTCTGTTAACTATTTTCCCGTTTATTGAGGAGAACTGTTATTTCCACATGAGTGAAATTGCTGCTACTGCCCACTCATGAATCAATACAACTACAATGACCGTAATCTTCAATGCCAACGTTTTCAATGTTACCGAACAAATATGGCTAACATCAAATGACTAACCTCAATTATCTCAGTTGGCATTCAGAGCACTGGTGCATGAGAACAAATTGCTTTTGATGTCACACAAGGACATGCTGCAGCATAAGAAGAGCAGCAAACACTGTATGAGAATCCTAGCAATTGTAATTTTTACCACTCTGGCATAAACCATTGAGATTAAAATGTCTTCTCTTATTTTCTTTATTTGTATTCTGCTTAGTGCAATTTGATCGTGTGCAGAAGTTAAGCCAACTGGCAGTCTTTACCAACTATGACCACGTCAGCATTGCCTTGAAGCAGACAGATACCCCGTGGATAACTGGATATTCGGGAAGTCATGAAATCTTATGTGTGAGTTATCGCCAACATCTGTGAGACCAAGAAGATTTGACAAGTATTCCTTCCTAGTCATATTTTCTACCTCAATGGGTATTTTAATGACCGTTTCATTTGTGCCTGTTGACTCTTCATGCGACCTTGACTTTGCTATAGCCTATTTTCTATTGATACTAGATTGTGACTCAAGAACAGCCTTGCAAATACATCTACATCTTATTGGAGCAGTGAACATGTGTTTGCTGTTCCCACTCTGCTTGGATGTTAAGATGCTGACCCAGGAAACGAGAAAACGGCAGAGCTTTAGAATAGGAAGAAAAAAGATCTGATAGGCACATTTTCTAAGTGACCTATTTTGTGATTTCACACCTGCCCCCAATTTTTTCAGTGACGCAAATTTTTCTCTGTGGACATCATCAGTGTCAGCATATCTTCCCTATGGGATTGGTTTAGAAGAGTCAAATGCAAATTTACGCTGGACATTCACATGAGAGATGAAAGGGAACATATTTTTACTTCCATGAGAGGATGCACACCTGGGATCTGGCATGGCGGGAGGCTGGACCTCTGGACGCGTCTTGGAGTGAAGTCCAACACCCATCGGCCGTCATCCTCTGAGCTCATGCCAGCATCCCCACGGGGCCTCTGCAGTTCTGGAATGTGGCTGCTTTTGGCGTAGCAGTCCACAGTAGGGGTCGAGTGCAGTTTGCCACACACTGCACTCCCTTCAAATGGAGAAAGTGTGAAGGTCAAAGGTCACACCCCAGGAGAAAGGGGCTGACCCAGAGCCTCATTTGAAGATGGAAGGGGACAGGAAGTGGGTTGAGGGGGGTGGCGGTGTCTAAATAAAAGGCAATTATACGCGTGTAGAGAAAGAGGCTTTTATTCTATTTCACCAAGGCCAAAACACTCACAATCTATATTTCAGTAATGAGATTGGAAGGGAAGAAAAGTTGGCGCGTTATAATCATTGCCAAGACATGCAGATGGAGAGAAATTATAAAATTAGCATCTCATGATTTAAAACGGTAAAATCAGATCAAATCATGTCAGACTTAGATGTGCAGGTTTGACGTTCACACTGTGATTTATAATACAAAACCTTCCGTATCTGATTAAATATTCATATAGAGTCTCATATTGACAGGTATCTGCACACCTTGACTTTTTTCACATTTTGTTACAAAGTGAGATTCAAATGGATTTGATTGTAGTTTTTGTCTCAGAGCTTTGCACATCTGGATTGTACAATATTTGCCCATTATTCTTTTTTAAATTCTTAAAGCTCTCTCAAGTTGTTGATCATTGCTACGCCACTCAAGAACATTCGCTGTCTTGGTAAGCAACTCCAGAGTAGATTTGGCCTTTGTGTTTTAGTTTGTCCTTCTGAAAGGTGAATTTGTCTGTGTCTGTTGCAAAGAAAACTGAACCAGGTTTTCCCCTAGGATTTTGCCTGTGCATAGCTAGCTCTATTATGTTTATTTTTATCCTTAACTCCCCAGTTCTTGCCAATGACAAGCATACCCATAACATGATGCAGCTGCCACCATGCTTTAAAATTTGGAGAGTGGTACTCATTGATGTGTTGTGTTGGATTTGCCCTAAACATAATGCTTTGAATTCAGGACAAAAAGTTTAAAAAATCGTATTTTTTCTTATTTTTTTGCAGTATTACTAAGTGCCTTGTTGCAAACAGGATGCATGTTTTGGAATGTTTGTATTCTGAACAGGCTTCCTTCTTTTCATTCTGTCATTTACGTTAGTGTTGTGGAGTAGCTACAGTGTTGTTGATCCATCCTAATTTTTCTCACATCACAACCATTACTCTGTAACTGTTTTAAAGTCAACATTGGCCTCATGGTGAAATCCCTGAGCAGTTTCCTTCCTCTCCGGAAACTGAGTTAGAGGAAAGACGCCTGTATCTTTGTAGTGACTGGGAGTATTGATACACCATCCAAAGCTTAATTAATAACTTCACCATGCTGAAAGGGATATTCAATGTCTGCTTTTTGTATTTTTACCCATCTACCAACAGATGCCCTTCTTTGCGAGGCATTGAAAAACCTCTCTGGTCTTTATAGTTGAATCTGTTAAAATTCACTACTTGATTAAGGGACCTTATAGATAATTGTATGTGTGGGGTACAGAGATGGGGTAATCATAAAAAAATCATGTTAACCACTATTGAACACAGAGTGAGTGAGTCCTTGCAACTTATGTGATTTGTTAAGCACATTTTTACTACTGAACTTATTTAGGCTTGCCATAACAAAGGGGTTGAATACTTATTGACTCAAGACATTTCAGCTTTTCATTTTTTATTAAATTCTAAAATGTTCTACAAACAAAGTTCCACTTTGACATTATGGGCTATTGTGTGTAGATCAGTGACACAAAATCAAAATGTAATCAATTTTAACATGTAGCCAAATTCCATAATAAGCATCACAATATGAAAAACATGGCACCACTCTGTCACACTGAAATAAGTTTTTATTTTATGGGGTTCAGTGCCACATCTACCCAACTGACTTCTGAATATAACTGACATTTTCAATTACCAGGAGTCCCCCACAAGTAATGACAAACATTCAAAGTCATCAGTTAAAAATATAGGCTTTATGTTTCCCAGTCTTATTTGACTGAATTTGCACCTACTTGTAACATATTGGATTGCTTTCTCATCTTGGAGGCATCAGATTACTTTTTGTTTTATTTTGGTCCAACAGTTTCTCTTTTGTCAGTCCATTTCCTCTAGGTGGAGAGTGATATTGCTAATACTTACCAATATTATAGATTTATACCAAAATGTGTTTAAAGTGGGCACACCATGATTGACAGGGCAGTGTTGAAATGGAAGCCGTTTCGAGAAGGAACGAGTCACTGGGGTTGAAATGGGTACCATATGGAAACAATCTACAATCTACATTAGGCCCGTCCAAATCGGTTACGGCAATGGATACCATGACTGCCTTGGAGGGTTACTCCAAGGTTGAGTGATAGATGGCCACTTGAGTTGTGACCAGCCAACCTGAGGGAGGGTGGTTGCACCGTAGCTAACCATGTATGAAAACAAACATGATGGACAGCAATATCATGATCACTACCAGTACTGTAGTAAAATAACGCTTTTAGGGTTTAGATAGAATGCATTGGATATCTGTGGTCAGTTTTCCCAAACCATTTCCCTGGCAAAGTCAAAATGGGATGAAGTGTGTCAAAAGTACCTTGACTGCAAAGTCATCAGGAATAACTTTATCTTGTGGAAACATTGTGTGCTGCCCAATTGCCTCACATTAATCGTCGACGGGCACCTATTGGTAGATTGGTACAAAAAAGCAGACATTGAAAATCCTTTTGAGCATGGTGATGGTGTATCAAAACACAGTCACTACAAAGATACAGGCAGGTGTCCTTCCTAACTCAGTTGCCAGAGAGGAAGGAAACTGCTCAGGGCTTTCACCATGAGCCCAATGATGACTTTAAAACAGTTACAAAGTTTTATGCCTGTGATAGGAGAAAACTGATGTTGGATCAACAACATTGTAGTTACTCCACAATACTAATGTAATTGACAGAGCAAAAAGAATAACAAATATTCCAAAACATACATCCTGTTTGCAACAAGGCACTACAGTCGTGACCAAAAGTTTTGAGAATTACACAAATATACATTTTCATGAAGTCTGCTGCCTCAGTTTGTATAATGGCAATTTGCATATACTCCAGAATGTTATGAAGAGTGATCAGATGAATTTCAATTAATTGCAAAGTCCCTCTTTGCCATGCAAATGAACTGAATCCCCCCAAAAAACATTTCCACTGCATTTCAGCCCTGCCACAAAAGGACCAGCTGACATCATGTCAGTGATTCTCTCGTGAACACATATGTGAGTGTTGACGAGGACAAGGCTGGAGATCACTCTGTCATGCTGATTGAGTTTGAATAACAGACTGGAAGCTTCAAAAGGAGGGTGGTGCTTGGAATCATTGTTCTTCCTCTGCCAAACATGGTTACCTGCAAGGAAACACGTGCCGTCATCATTGCTTTGCACAAAAAGGGCTTCACAGGCAAGGATATTGCTGCCAGTATTGCACCTAAATCAACCATTTATTGGATCATCAAGAACTTCAAGGAGAGCGGTTCAATTGTTGTGAAGAAGGCTTCAGGGCGCCCAAGAAAGTCCAGCAAGCGCCATGACAGTCTCCTAAAGTTGATTCAGCTGCGGGATTGGGGCACCACCAGTACAGAGCTTGCTCAGGAATGGCAGCAAGCAGGTATGAGTGCATCTGCACGCACAGTGAGGCGAAGACTTTTAGAGGATGGCCTGGTGTCAAGAAGGGCAGCAAAGAAGACACTTCTCTCCAGGAAAAACATCAGGGACAGACTGATATTCTGCAAAAGGTACAGGGATTGGACTGCTGAGGACTGGGGTAATTTTCTCTGATGAATCTCCTTTCCGATTGTTTGGGGCATCTGGAAAAAAGCTTGTCCGGAGAAGACAAGGTGAGCGCTACCATCAGCCCTGTGTCATGCCAACAGTAAAGCATCCTGAGACCATTCATGTGTGGGGTTGCTTCTCAGCCAAGGGAGTGGGCTCACTCACAATTTTGCATAAGAACACAGCCATAATAAAGAATGGTACCAACACATCCTCCGAGAGAAACTTCTCCCTACCATCCAGGAACAGTTTGGTGACGAACAATGCCTTTTCCATCATGATGGAGCATCTTGCCATAAGGAAAAAGTGATAACTTAGTGGCTCGGGGAACAAAAGATCAATATTTTGTGTCCATGGCCAGGAAACTCCCCAGACCTTAATCCCATTGAGAATTTGTGGTCAATCCTCAAGAGGCGGGTGGACAAACAAAACCCCCAAAATTCTGACCAACTCCAAGCATTGATTATGCAAGAATGGGCTGCCATCAGTTAGGATGTGGCCCAGAAGTTAATTGACAGCATGCCAGGGCGGATTGCAGAGGTCTTGAAAAAGAAGGGTCAACACTGCAAATATTGACTCTTTGCATCAACTTCATGTAATTGTCAATAAAAGCCTTGCTTGTACTTCAGTATTCCATAGTAACATCTGACAAAAATATCTAAAGACACTGAAGCAGCAAACTTTGTGAAAATTAATATTTGTCATTCTCAAAACTTTTGGCCACAACTGTACTGTATTACTGCAAAATAATGTGGCAAAGCAATTCACTTTTTGTCCTGAGTACAAAGTGTTATGTTTGGGGCAAATCCAATTCAACACATTACTGAGTACCACTCCATATTTTCAAGCATAGTGGTGGCTACATCATGTTATGTGTATGCTTGTAATCATTAATGACTGCGAGTTTTTCAGGATAAAAAATAAATGGAATAGAGCTAAGCACAGTCAAAATCCTAGAGGAAAACCTAGTTCTGTCTGCTTTCCACAAGACACTGGGAGATTAATTTATCTTTTAGCAGTACAAACTTAAAAGACAAGGCCAAATCTACACTGTAGTTGCTTACCAAGGATAGAGTGAATGAAGTGTCCGAGTTACAGTTTTGGCTTAAATCTGCTTGGAAATCTATGGCAAGACCTGAGAAGGCTTGTCTAGCAATGATCAAAAACAAATTTCACAGAGCTTAACAATTTTGAAAAGAATAATGGGCAAATGTTGCACAATCCAGGTGTGGAACGCTCTTAGAGTCTTACCCAGAAGACTCACAGCTGTAATGGCTGCCAAAGGTGACTCACTGGGTTGAATTCTTATCTAATCAAGAAATATTCATATTTTTGTTCTTTTTACAAATGATTTAATTTTCTTCTACTTTGACATTATAGAGTATGTCATGTAGGAACTAGGAAACTCAGAAATTCCAGACTTCCTAGCTGGTTGTAGTTATACATGTGACTCGTTCAACCAGTTAGCAAGCCGGAAATGTCAGTTTCCTAGTTCCGACTAGCACATGCTGCAGATTTTGGTCGGAGTAAACCCTCTCGCTTCGCCTCTTCCTCTCTGATAAAACCACCCCTTAAACTTGTCCAGGTGAGAGCTTTTGTCCCTGCAGTGGTGGAAAAAGTGCACAATTTGTCACACTTGAGTAAAAGTAAAGATACACTACATGACCAAAAGTATGTGGACACTTGATCATCAAAAATCTAATTCCAGAATCATGGGCATTAATATGGAGTTGATCCCCTCCCCCCCTTTGCTGCTATAACAGCCTCCACTCTTCTGGGAAGGCTTTCCACTATATGTTGGAACATTGCTGCGGGGACTTGCTTCCATTCGAGGTCGGGCACTGATGTTGGGCGATTAGGCTCGCAGTCGTTATTCCAATTCATCCCAAAGGTGTTCAATGGGGTTAAGGTCAGGGCTCTGTGCAGGCCAGTCAAACTCTCCACACCGCTCTTGACAAACCATTTCTGTATGGACCTCACTTTGTGCACGGGGGCATTGTCATGCTGAAACCGGAAAGAACCTTACCCAAATTGTTGCCACAAAGTTGGAAGCACAGAATCGTCTAGAATGTAATTGTATGCTGTAGCATTAAGATTTCCCTTCACTGGCACTATGCATTGGGGCAGGTAGCGTTCTCCTGATTTTTTTTAAGTGCTTACGCATTTCAGCACTTGGCAGTCCCGTTCTGTGAGCTTGTGTGGCCTACCACTTTGCGGAAATTTGATGAACTGATCTGTTGGAAGGTGACATCCTATGAAGGTGCCACGTTGAAAGTCACTGAGATTTTCAGCAAGGCCATTCTCCTGCCACGCTATGGAGATTGCATGGCTGTGTGCTCAATTTGATACACCTGTCAGCAACGGGTGTGGCTGAAATAGCTGAATCCAGTTATTTGAAGGGGTGTCCACATACTTTTGTGTGTATATATAGTGTATCATAATAGAAAATTGAAAAATACTACTTGAGTAAAAGTCAAAGTATTTGGTTTTAAAAATGCTTAAGTATCAAAGTACATGTAATTGCTAAAACATACTTAAGTATCAAAAGTATAAATCATTTCACATTATTTATATTAAGCAAACCAGATGGCATGATTTTCTTGTTTTTTAATTTATGGATAGCCAGGGATACGCCAACATCATTTACAAACGAGGGATGTTTGTTTAGTGATTTCAGCAGATCAGAGGCAGTAAGGATAACCAGGGATTTTCTCTTGATAAATGTGTGAATTTTAACATTGTCCTGCTAAGCATTCAAAATGTAACAAGTACTTTTGGGTGTCAAGGAAAATGTATGGAGTAAAAAGTAAAAAAAGTTTTAGGAACGTATTGGAGTAAAAGTTGTCAAAAATATAAATAGTAAAGTTAAGGTACAGATACCCCAAAAAACTATTTACGTACTTTAAAATATTTTTACTTAAGCACTATACACCACTGCCTGAAGGTCATGTGTGCTATGAGCTGTGTTATTGCTGTTTTGAAGAAATGTTTGGAGTGTGGTCGAGTGTTCTAAGAAGGTATGTTTGTTTGATTTTTATCAGTGTCTGCTTATTCAAATTTGTCAAAATGCTAAAGTTTGTGTAAAGTTATCGTACCACAAACATTTTCCTTTGTTTTCAGTTTATTCCATGTGTTTGGAGAGTGTCAGGTTGTCATGTGTTTAGGATCTTATAATCTTAGTTCAGCAACCTCTTTCATGGTGGAAACTCATCTGGAGAAGTAATGTACAGGTCTAGCCCAGAACAAGAGAACAGGAACTCCATCAGATGTCATGTACAGCTCTAGCCCAGAACAAGAGAACAGGAACTCCATCAGAAGTCATGTACAGCTCTAGCCCAGAACAAGAGAACAGGAACTCCATCAGAAGTCATGTACAGGTCTAGCCTAGAACAAGAGAACAGGAACTCCATCAGATGTCATGTACAGCTCTAGCCCAGAACAAGAGAACAGGAACTCCATCAGAAGTCATGTACAGGTCTAGCCCAGAACAAGAGAACAGGATCACTCAAGAACAGATTTACTGCATCATTAGTTTATTCTGCAGCAGATGGAGTACAGGCTGCAGGAATGGAGAACTAACATTTGTGTCGACAGACATCTTTTTGTGATTAAGTCAAGTCTTCTGAATAAGCCATATTTTAACCTGAAATAATATTAGGCCTATGATATTGCTACAAAATGACGGGAGTTTATTTGTATTAGGAACTGGTTTGAGTGTTTTTAATTCTTCAACATGGGCAGTTGAAGTTCTCCTTTATTATTTCTCCCCGCTGGTGGTTTGGGACCTTTCGAACTTGTTGACATTTCCGAATTTCTCCAACCCTTTCCAATTTTAAGTTGTAGACAATCAAAATAAAACCGCCCAACTTTCTTGTGAAAGAAGCGAAGCGTGGATGTCCAGATGAATTGTTTCTTGAAGGCCAGACCAGGCAGTCCCATAGAGACCAAAATGTGGTTGGAGTCACAAACAATGGCGGTTCTGGGGGGGCCAGGGGGGGCCAGTGCCCCTGAGACAACAATTTTGGACCCCCTTGTGGCCCCCCCTAAATGTGGAGTATGAAATAATTTTTACATAACAAATTTTTGCTATCGTTCTTTTTTTACATCCGTTATTAGACAGTGGCAACGCAGAACACTAATTTAACCCACACATTTTCTAGAGGGATGGCTTTAGGTGGAACACAACAGTATCGTACCACATGCAAAATGATATGACAACAATAACGTCTAATGTAATGGGCCCCTCTAACAGTACAACTGGCCCCAGCTTGCCCCCCCCCCCCAGTTGAAATGGTCTAGAACCGCCACTGGTCACAAAGTGCAAATGAGACTTTTGAAACACTCCAGCTATTCAGCTTTATCTACTATCTCGATTTCAGATCCTTTTCTGTTGGACATTCTACACGTCCTTGTTGGATAAAGCTGATGCTTTCTTTTCGCTGTGGCATTTAAAAAATCTGGGATACAAAAGGATGAACAGTATCCAATTATGTCCAGCCAATGCTAGTAGTCAGAATATTTTGCAGGCTAGCGAGATGGCTCCGCTGGATAAAAAAAAAATTTATATCAAGAGATTCCCTCAAATCCTGCGGGTAGCTTTCTGATGGGCTGGTTATCATACAAAAGGTCACATTCATGAGAATAATTCCATCAGAATAATTTTCTGGACTCCAACAAAATAGACTTGTAGAACTCTGTAAGACAATCCTGTTATTTTACTAGCACATGGTTTCTAGTCCGAATCATCATCTATAATTGAAATGAACACCATTGTATGCATTGAGATACAGTGCTTTGCAAAAGTGTTGAGACCCCTTGGATTTCTTCACATTTTATTGTGTTACAAGTGGTATTAAAATAGATTTAATTGCAAAAAAAAATCTCAACAATCTACACTAAAAAATCATAGCTAAAATATAATTGATGCATAAGTATTCAGCCCCTTTGTTTACGCAAGCCTAAATTAGTTTAGGAGTAAAATGTGGTTTAACAAATCACATAAGTTCCATGGACTCAGTCTGTGTGAAATAATAGGGTTTGACATGATATTTGAATGACTACCTCTTCCTCTGTCCCCCATAAATACAACATCTTTAAGGTCCCTCAGTCAAGTGTTGAATTTAAAGCACAGATTCAACTACAATAGCCAGGGAGCTTTTTGAAAGAATCAAAAAGAAGTGCAGTGATTGGTAGATCGGTAAAAATATAAAATTAGACATTTCATATCTCTATAAGCATGGTCAAGTTCATAATTATGCTGGGAATGATCTATTAAACCATCCAGACACATAAAAAATACAGTTGTAGACTGTAAATACAGCTGCAGGACAGGAAGGAAACTGCTCAGGGACGTTACCGTGAGGCCATTGGTGATTTTAAAACAGCTACTCTAGTTCACTGGCTGTAAAGGGATAAACCTGAGGATGGATTAATATCGTAGTGACTCCACAATAATAACTTAAAGGACAGAGTGAAAATAATACAAATATACAGAATAAAAATATTCCAAAACATGCATTCTGTATGCCACAAGGCAATAAAGTAATACTGGGGGGGGGAAAAAACGCAAAGGAATACACTTTTTGGCCTAAATGCAAAGCCTTATGTTTGGGGAAAATCCAACACAACACATCACTGAGTAACTGCCTCCTTATTTTCAAGCATTGTGGTGGCTGCATCATGGTATGGGTGTGCTTGACGTCTGCAAATACTGGGGAGTTTCTCAGGATAAAAGTTAATGGGATGGAGCTAAGCACAGGCAAAATCCTAGAGAAAACCCTGCTTCAGTATGCTTTACACCAGAGACTGGTAGAGGAATTCACCTTTCAGCAGAACAATAGCCTACAACACAAGGCCAAATTTACACTGGAGTTGCTTACCAAGAAGACTGAATGTTCCTGAGTGGCCAAGTTACAGTTTTGACATAAATCTGCTTGAGAATTTATGTCAAGACTTGAAAATGCCTGTCTAGCCATGAACCCCAACATCTTGACAGAGATTGAAGAATCTTTTTAAAAATAATGTGCAAATATTGTAGAGTCCAGGTGTGTACAGCTCTTATAGACTTACCCAAGAAGACTCACAGCTGTAATCGATGCCAAAGGTGTTTCTGAATACTATTGAGATTAATATATTTTAGTTTCATTTGTATTCATCTTAAATGTTTTTTGGAAATGTTTTTCCACTTTGACAGAGTATTTTGTGTAGATTGTTGACAATTAAATACATTTTAATACTTCTTTGTAACACAATAAAATGTGAAGAAATCCAAGGGGTCTGAATTATTTTCCAAGGCTCTGTATATGATTGTATTCAATAACAGTACAGTATAAGTAAGGATGAGCCTATGGCACTTGGGAATGCATAGCTCTGATCTTTGGTGATTGAAAACTTGGCTTTACAGTCTGCTAGTTTATTGATACTTAATTCCCAGCGGGAAAAATTGGTTCTTTTGTGGGGTCATTGTAAGGTTGTTTGCTAGTTGAAACCAGAAAATTATAGCTTCAACTGGTTAACTGAAAGATAACAACCAAAATATGACATCTTTCCTTTATATATTTTTTGACATCATGAAAAAAACTTTGCCTGAAATTTGTAGAACCAGAAAACCAGTTTACTACCATAATATGATGTTATTATGCCAAATTTTGCCCACTGTGTTATCTTTTGATAAGACCTGCATCTCTCTCCTATGGTCACAACCTCACCCCAGAGGCTTGGAACTGAAACCAATAGGAAAGGCTGAAATAAAAAGAAAGTGAATTTGAAAATCAAACATGTTCATTAGCTGGACTCACTGGACCGGGATACTTGGGCCCAAACAATGTGGCACTCTCCTAGCATACAGCACAGTAAAACGTCGAATTTCAATACCCATTTATGAGCTCATTAGAGTGAGAGACTTGCTGAAAAATAATAGCCACTTAATTTAAGCCTCACTTTCAAACATAAAGTAGTGAAGTAGACTTTAGACTTTTTAATTGATTCCGTTGTGTTTGCTGTGAATTTGCTACTGATTAATTGCACTTCAGTGATCTAAAAAAAACGACACCGACTGAATGCTCTAACTTTCACCTTAATTAGCATGGATTTGTGTTCTGTGGATTGAGCTCAGTGGTCGCAAGGAGCTAAAGTGGAGAAGTGGTGGTGATAAGCAACATTAATAAAAGGTTTCCATGACATTGAAAGCCAAAGCCTTTATGTCATGAAACTGACTGAGAAAAGCCCTCAGACGTCTCGCTGATTTGGTGCTATGATGTGAGCGTGCTCCTTCCTGGTTACGAATATTAGCCAGTAGCTACACAATGGAGGCAGGCTGTTGACTTCAGAAGACTTGGTCGTTTACCATTAGATTTTCCATTAGACAGTAGATCTAGTCAATATGGACTAATACCATCTGTTTGGGAGTCTTACTGATGTCAGGAGAGCTCATCATGGAGAAAAGGTCTCTATTAACTTCTACAATTTGCAGTTGGTGTATTATACTGAAAACACCATGTAGATGTTGCTTGTATTCAATATTGTTCATTATTATTTGCTTTATATGTGAATATTCAGAAATCTGGGCCCGTATTCATGAAGCGTATGAGGGTAGGAGTGCTGATCTAGGATCAGTTTTGGATCAGAATGAATATGATTATATAGAAAGGAGTACCTGTTTATTTGACAATAACCCACAATAATTGATTCTAATACTAGGCGTGTAAATTCTACTGTTATTTGTGTGTAAGCCTACCCCCATTCACTTTTCCCAATCACCCAGTCCTGCTCAGCCGCCATTTTGTGGGTCCCATGGGAACTTCTTGTTCCTGTCAATCTTTAACAGAAATGCCCTTAAGAGGCTTGAGTGCCGCTGGGAACAGACCCTTTCAAGATGTATGGCGTCCGTTTTTTGGATCCAAAAGAAACAGATCCCTTCTTCTGTAAATATTCAGTCCCCGGTCCGGTCTCAAATGAAAGCCTGTGAGTGAAAGTGAGCAGCACCCCCCCCCCCACCCCACCACCCCCATCAGCATACCCTCCAGTCATGCTTTGACCACCACGGGGGAGGAGAGAGGAAGTTCATACCATTAAAAATACCAGCGCTTTGAGCAGTTATTCGTGGGTCCCACAATTTCCATTGATCAGAGACCACATAGGGCGACTGGTTTCACATGATCCCTCTTCTTTGCTTTGGCCCACAAAAGTAAAACAAAGGGCTTTATTTGTCTGTCGTTCATGCAGCAACAGTATGGTTTATTAAAAACTCTTATTGTAATTATCAAGGTTTATTAAAAACTCTTATTGTAATTATCAAGGTTTATTAAAAACTCTTATTGTAATGATCAAGGTTTATTAAAAACTCTTATTGTAATGATCAAGTTGGAGGGAAATGATTGATTATGGATGTTCTGTTTATTCACAAACAACCATACTGGTGATTTGAAGTTTGGGCTTTTGTAAAATGTGGGACTTCAAACACTTACAATTTGAGTGAGACAAGACAAAGCATAATCTGTGTTGATACAGTTATGCACAGCTGAATGACATATCCTTTAGTAACTGAAGTTTTGTCAATAGAATTGTCACAATTTACTCAGGAAATGACTGTACTAAGCAACATGATGATTTCAACAAACAAACAAGCAGTTGATATAAACAGAAGTCATTAGGAGCGGTCAGTGGGTTCAGTTGATTTCCTATCATTGAATTATTATGCAGAAAAAAAGAGGAGAGTGAATCTACAGTAAATGGTTCAGGGTAGCATGAGACCTGGGTTTCAGTAAGAGGATGTCCTAGTATGCAGTGGGAACAGCGTGTGGTTTCATCTCATGTTTGACACACTCATGTGATTTCTCTGATAAGTTGTGGGGACTACGGTGGCCCTAATGGGACAGATCAAAGCTGACTCCCTACAGGATCTCTTACATCCACTCCTATTGTGTCATAGACAGAATGACAAATGTACTACAAGATGGAATGGGAGGGTTTATCAATATTATACCAATATATATGGTATAATATGTGACCAGATCTTTACTCCCTAATAATAATAGTAGTTGTAGTAGTAGTAGTAGTAGTAACAGAAGTAATAGTAGTAGTAGTAATAATAGTAGTAGTAATAATAGTAGTATTAGAAGTAGTAGTAGTAATAGTATTGGTAGTAGTAGTAATATTTTAATTTTACAGTGCATTCGAAAAGTATTCAGACCCCTTGATCTAAAAATGTTTTTGTTACTTTACAGCCTTATTCTAAAATTGATTAAATCGTTTTTTTTCCTTCATCAATCAACACACAATACCCCATAATGACAAAGCAAAAAAGTTTTTTTGAAATTTGATCAAATCTGAAATATCACATTTACATTACATTACATTTACGTCATTTAGCAGACACTCTTACCCAGAGCGACTTACAAATTGGTTCATTCACCTTATGATATCGACGTGGAACAACCACTTTACAATAGTACATCTATATATTTTTTTTGGGGGGGGGGTTAGAAGGATTACTTTATCCTATCCCAGGTATCCCTTAAAGAGGTGGGGTTTCAGGTGTCTCCAGAAGGTGGTGATTGACTCCGCTGTCCTGGCATCGTGAGGGAGCTCGTTCCACCATTGGGGTGCCAGAGCAGCAAACAGTTTTGACTGGGCTGAGCGGGAACTTTGCTTCCGCAGAGGTAGGGAGGCGAGCAGGCCAGAGGTGGATGAACGCAGTGCCCTTCTTTGGGTGTAGGGACTGATCAGAGCCTGAAGGTACGGAGGTGCCGTTCCCCTCACAGCTTCAACTGGAAGCCAGTGGAGTGTGCGGAGGAGCGGGGTGACGTGAGAGAACTTGGGAAGGTTGAACACCAGACGGGCTGCGGCATTCTGGATGAGTTGTAAGGGTTTAATGGCACAGGCAGGGAGCCCCGCCAGCAGCGAGTTGCAGTAATCCAGACGGGAGATGACAAGTGCCTGGATTAGGACCTGCGCCGCTTCCTGTGTAAGGCAGGGTTGTACTCTGCGAATGTTGTATAGCATGAACCTACAGGATCGGGTCACCGCCTTGATGTTAGCGGAGAACGACAGGGTGTTGTCCAGGGTCACGCCAAGGCTCTTAGCACTCTGGGAGGAGGACACAATGGAGTTGTCAACCGTGATGGCGAGATCATGGAACGGGCAGTCCTTCCCCGGGAGGAAGAGCAGCTCCGTCTTGCCGAGGTTCAGCTTGAGGTGGTGATCCGTCATCCACACTGATATGTCTGCCATTTACATTTACAAAGTACTAAGTACTTTGTTGAAGCACCTTTGGCAGCGATTACATCCTCGGGTCTTCTTGGGTATAAGGCTACAAGCTTGGCACACCTGTATTTGGGGAGTTTCTCCAATTCTTTTCAGCAGATCCTCTCCAGCTCTGTCTGGTTGGATGGGGAGTGTCGCTGCACAGCTATTTTCAGGTCTCTCCAGAGATGTTCGATCGGGTTCAAGTCCGGGCTCTGTCTGGGCCACTCAAGGACATTCAGAGATTTGTCTCGAAGCCACTCGTGCGTTGTCTTGGCTGTGTGCTTAGGGTCGTTGTCCTGTTGGAAGGTGAACCTTCACCCCAGTCTGAGGTCCTGAGCGCTCTGGAGCAGGTTTTCATCAAGCATCTTTCTGTACTTTGCTCCGCTCATCTTTCCCTCGATCCTGACTAGTCTACCATTCCCTGCCGCTGAAAAACATCCCCGCAGCATGATGCTGCCACCACGATGCTTCACCATAGCGATGGTGCCAGCGTCCAGATGTGACGCTTGGCATTCAGGCCAAAGAGTTCAGTCTTGGTTTCATCAGACCAGAGAATCTTGTTTCTCATGATCTGAGAGTCCTTTAGGTACCTTTTGGCAAACTCCAAGCGGGCTGTCATGTGCCTTTTACTGAGGAGTGGCTTCCGTCTGGCCACTCTACCATAAAGTCCTGATTGGTGGAGTGCTGCAGAGATGGTTGTCCTTCTGGAAGGTTCTCCTATCTCCACAAAGGAACTCTGGAGCTCTGTCAGAGTGACCATCGGGTTCTTGGTCACCTCCCTGACCAAGACCTTTCTCACCCGATTGCTCAGTTTGGCCAAGCGGCCAGCTCTAGGAAGAGTCTCGGTGGTTCCAAACTTCATCCATTTAAGAATAATGGAGGCCGCCGTGTTCTTGAGGACCTTCAATGCTGCAGAAATGTTTTTGTACCCTTCCCCAGATCTGTGCCTCGACTCAATCCTGCCCCGGAGCTCTACGGACAATTCCTTCAACCTCATGGCTTGGTTTTTGCTCTGACATGCACTGTCAACTGTAGGACCTTATATAGACAGGTGTGTGCCTTTCCAAATCATGTCCAATCAATTGAATTTACCACAGGTGGACAATCAAGTTGTAGAAACATCTCAAGGATGATCAATGGAAACAGGATGCACCTGCGCTCAATTTCGAGTCTCTTAGCAAAGGGTCTGAATTCTTATGTAATTAAGGTATTTCTGTTTTGAATTTTTTATAAATTTGCCAAAAAATCTCACATCTTGTCTGTGCTTTTTCATTATGGGGTATTGTGTGTAGATTGATGAGGAAAAACAATTATTGCATCCATTTTAGAATAAGGCTTTAACGTAACAAAATGTGGAAAAGTCAAGGGGTCTGAATACTTTCTGAATGCACTGTATATGCACTTTGATAAATCTAAAGGCTCTACATAGAATACTCTGTGTTCTATAATTGACAGTGTTGGGTAGTAAGGTAGTCTGAAGGCCAATTCTGTCTGCAGCTAAAAGGGTAATAAGCCTTTAGCCAATTGACAGTCCATCTTACAATATGCCCCAGTGGGTTATCACTATCTCCATTAAAAGTGTTGCACTCCAAATTCCTATGGCGCCACATGTCTGCACTATCTAACTTGAAGTGTTCCAAAAAGTTTCCAGAGTAAGATTCAAGGTGCAAATCCATCAGGACTGGGGTTGCAAAGGGAGGCAATATTATTGGTAACTTTCGAAGTTTACCAGTAAACAACCAAAATATTGGTATATTTTCAAGGATTTTATGTAATCTATCACAAGACATCTAGTGGCCCTTTTGGGTACTTCACATTATCACAGGTGTCTGTAATTGCAGTATCTGGCCATCTGTGTGGCTTTATTACTGTCAAGTCCTGACCAGTAAAAGGGGTTATTTGTTATTGTAGTTTGGTCAGGGCGTGGCAGGGGGTTTTTGTTTTGTGTGTTTCGGGGTTTTTGGTTACTGTTCTATGTCATGTATTTCTATGTTTGTATTTCTAGATAGTCTATTTCTATGTTCAGGGTTTTGGTTTGGCCCTCAATTGGAGGCAGCTGTTCTTCGTTGCCTTTAATTGGAGGCCATATTTAAGTAGGGGTTTTTGCCTTGTGTTTTGTGGGTGGTTGTCTCCGTGTATAGTTAGTGTACCTTACAGGACTGTCGTTCGTTTTCTTGTTTTGTTTCAGTGTTCACTAGTAAATAAAAGTATAAGTATGGACACTTACCACGCTGCGTATTGGTCCGATGATTTCTCCTCTTCAGACGACGAACTATATGACAATTACATGTAAAATATATTAAATAATGAAATAAGATGATTTTAAAATAGAATGACAAAGCTGTTAAACATTATCAGTTTAAACCAACTTAGTGAACACCATTGGTGTTTAATATGAGGGTTTCAGCATGAAATATGAAAACAGTCAATAGTTGGAAGAGTTGCAGAGTTAACTGAATATAATTCCATTGTTGATTAGATGCTTTAAAAAAAAGTATTAGGCTATTTTCTCCCTAACCATGTGGTCTATGTATTAGAAACTCATGGACAATATGGACACACATATACAAAATGAATACTGTTTATAAATAAAAACAATTATAGATACAAATTACCAAAGTTATGATAGATTGCCATAGATTCTCTGTTAATTACCAATTACTGAAGATTCCAGTAACTTTAGTAAATTACCAGTAACTTTGCAAACCTAATCAGGACACAAAGTTGGCCTGGGACATGAGCAGGAAATGTGATTAGGGCTTGAACCTGCTTTGGAAGAGAATGATCCACAGAGCCTTCAACCCAACACTATAATTCTACTATGGTTCCTCAGGAAACACTTAGCATTTATTTGACATAAACCTGTTTACTGTGACAAATGATGAAGCCCCCTCAAGTGACAGATGCTTCTGTTTAATGCGGTAGTAGTTCTTGGACACTTTGTGGGTTAGGTATAGGCAAGAGAGTCTGCGGTTGCTTTGGGCTGTTTGAAATCCAGAGCTGAGCCAGGCTCTCCAACATACTCACTGAAACTCTTGGGTGCTACTGGGGAAATACACCTTCTCACTTTCCTGAGAGAGGATACACAAATTCACACACACAAACATGTGCACGCGAGCACACACGTAGACACACACGTACACACACACACACACACACCTCCCCCCTTTCATTTAGTAAGCAGTGGTTCATCAGCGGTAGCCTGGTCCAGTGGTTGATGGTTGAGGAAATGGTGATCAGAGGACGGCTGTTTCAAATCCCACGAGAGGAGACTGGCTGTTTTGCCCTCAAGCAGGGCACTTCCCCAGAATTAAACGCCTAGCCATATGAGTGCTCTCTCCCAACGGTGACTTAAAATGGGCCTTATACATTACAACATAGGCTGTAGGAGATTTGGAAAGATTCATAAAGGAATGCATATTTAATTACAAGAGGAAGTCTAGATTTGTGAGCTTCCATGATGACAATTGACCCTTTGCGAATGTGAAGTTAATGAGAAATTGCTTGAAATATAATTTTCTATAGAAATCTATTTTCTACATCTCTCTACAGCAATACGGTTCATCCTCGTTCGGTAGCCCACATAATTGTAATGGAGGTTGTGTTGGGAGTTGCAACACAACTCCATTTGTTTAATGGCAATGTGACAGCTTAACTCTTGCAGCGAAAACAGGCACAAAGCTTGCTCTCACAGAACTCACTGAAACGTTTGTGTGACTGGTTCAGCGTCTTGGTACGGGAGAGGGAACTCCACCAGACCTTCAAAGGGACAGCTCTTTGGGGGAGTGTTGACAGACTGGTGATTTGGACATCTTGCAACCCCCCCCCCACCACCCTATTAAACACACACTACGTACACACACACGTTATAAACATATTACACACAAACATGTACAGGCATACATATACACACACACACACACACACACACACACACACACACACACACACACACACACACACACACACACATAGGAACACAGGCCTACAGGAAGCCACTGAATTATAGATACAGAAACAGGAAATTCCTCCCCCTTACCCTCTGTCACTCAAGCTCTGACCTTGTACCTAATCAATTAGCAGAGCTAAAGGCAATTAGCTGGCCTCCCCTGCAACTCACTGAATGTATCTCTAATTTATGAGGGCCTCTCGAAACCCAGCACATTCTACAGTTCTATAGAGTTCCTATCTAGTGGGTGGCCACTGGGCACTGTTTGTACCCTTGAAAACAGTCATTGCATGTTGCGCAAATCAAAGAGCAAGAGCATGAGATCTTCCATCTGTACAAATTCGGCCCATTGTACAACTATGTGGAAGTAGCCAATGTAACTGTAGACAGATTGTTTGAGAAATAGTCTAGGATTTTGGCTAATCTTACATGGATCTCCAAACCCTCCATATGGTGTCTAAAGCCCCATCCCAAGCCGTCTTGGTGTTTCCATTTGTAGAAACCTGACACCGGTCCTTGTATCCAGCCATTAAGTGTGTACCAGCCCCATCAATGCTGCATCTGTGAATCTCCCCAGGAGGCTGGGATGTAATCCCTGTTCCTCCCAGCCGCCAGCGGATCAGGAATCTTCCTATTCATTCTCTCCCAAGAGGATCAGCTAAACATATTTCCCATGAAATTCAATGAGGTACAAATACCATTAAACATGGGATTTAGTGCAAGACCACTCCTATTGCCCCTATAGGAACAAATATGTTTGAATGACCATATCTCATTTCGGTATTCCTTCCTGTTGCATTCTGGAATTCCTTCCTGTTGCATTCTGGAATTCCTTCCTGAAACACAATGCTCATTCTTGATATTGCGACCTTTGACATATAAATTGTATGTGGAAAGTTGCTAGTGCTAGTCACTGTGACTTCACTTGCTCCTTTTCAAACTGGGCTAGGTGTGTCACTCACGCTAGGGACACGCATCCAAGTACATAATAGATCAAACTAAGTGTTGTGGTTGCCTTCATTTACAAGGGAGTGTCTACACACCGCACATTATTTACTGGTGTCCCTGGCTCATATTTCACTCACTAACATGTAGAGTAAATAACGATGAGTCAGTCCATGGGAATTTTACATGAACTCAGAACCCTGTCTAGCGATGTACGAATGGGTTGATGTCAGTATAAATCAACACAGTGAAGTGATTCAATTATCACAGAGGACAGCATTTCCTTGATTTCAATAGTTCACCATGCAAACTAATGAGCACTTTACTAGACAGAACACACAGGGGCTACAGTATGATGATCAATTTTCTATGGGACTGATCAACACGTTCGCAAGACGGGTATGGTTTAGTTTGCTTTAAAAATGCATGTGGAACAAGGCTAAAATGCCTATTAAAATGGGAATGTTAACCTCCTTGCCACAGGCGTTAATGGGAAATCGCTCAGTAGATGCCGTCCAAATGGTTCAACTACATTATATTGCCAAGCCTCCCCATTCTTCTCAACAATGTAATGAGAATTGTCACCTAAACTAATGGATATTCCATAATTATCTCCAACCAGCTTTGATTGTAGAATTATTATACAGTCCTTCCTTTGAGCGGCTAGTTTGATTAGGGTTAAGGTGCAGGAAACCCCTGAAAAGTTAATTGGAGGAATTAAATTGTTAATTTGGTTACTCTTCACTTATGGGAAGCCTCTAACATTTGACATTGCTTTGAAAAGTTTTGACATCTTTGAGCACTTGACAGTAGCCTACTTGGGCACCTTTCAAGTGGGTTATGTAAGGAGGGAAAAACTCAGTCTTGTTTCCAAGGTGATGAGAGACTATCTCAGTGATTGATGTACAAATCGTGCTGATATGCTTTAATGTGCTGCTGTGGACCCACTGTCGAATGGGAGCTGACCACCTTAACAGATTTATGCCATATCACTCAATAAAGTTAGAGTAAACAGTTCAAACATAAAGTAACATTTTGTTTGAAGTTCATGAGATTTGACTAGGTAGTAAACTCACTATACACTATACTGTTGCTCTGTGTTTCTTACACCTTATTCACATCTATCAATTATAGGCCCGTGTGAAGGGGAGAATAAGTTTACAGGAAACGTAGATTGGAGCAGTAACAACTCTCAAAATTAACCAACCAAACAGTATAGGCAAATGTGCTCTTGGGAAAATGTGTATACAAACAGAAAATCCACTTGATACTGTATAGAAGTTGTACAGATAATAGCAAATCTCCTCTCCCAGTGAAAATCAAGCCATGTTATATGAGTGTGTAGCCCGGCTTAAAGATGCACTCTTAAACTTTTGCATAATTTCAGCCAATAGTTTTGAAAGTGGTGCTCAAGATCCAAAACGTCTCCCTGTTCTTTGTGTACTAGGTCATCCATTTCGTGACATTTTACGAATTTCACAATTAGTTTGATATCATACGAGTTTTGCAATTCGTATAATATGTTACAAATCCAATTAGTACAATATGTTACAAATATTTATTGTGCTTAAGACTCCGGAGTGTGGCCTCTCGAGTGGCGCAGTGGTCTAAGGCACTGCATCGCAGTTACTAGCAGTGCCACTAGAGATCCTGGTTCGAGTCCAGGCTCTGTCGCAGCCGGCCGCGACCAGGAGACCCATGGGGCGGCGCACAATTGGCCCAGCGTCGTCCGGGTTAGGGGAGGGTTTGGCCAGCAGGGAGGTTCTTTTCCCAAAGCGCACTAGTGACTCCTGTGGCGGGCTGGGTGCAATGCATGCTGACACAGTTGCCAGGTGTACGATGTTTCCTCTGACATATTGGTGCGGTTGGCTTCCGGGTTAAGTGGGCATTGTGTCAAGAAGCAGGCTGGGTTGTGTTTCGGAGGATGCACAGCTCTCGACCTTCGCCTCTCCCGAGTCCGTGCTCTGTGAGATCTGGGAACTAGTAGTTTAAGTAACCTCCTAGGTGTATGCTCTGTGAGATCTGGGGACTAGTAGTTTAAGTAGAATCCTAGGTGTATGCTCTGTGAGATCTGGGGACTAGTAGTTTAAGTAACCTCCTAGGTGTATGCTCTGTGAGATATGGGGACTAGTAGTTTAAGTAGAATCTAACAGTAGGTGTATGCTCTGTGAGATATGGGGACTAGTAGTTTAAGTAGCATCCTACAGTAGGTGTATGCTCTGTGAGATCTGTGGACTAGTAGTTTAAGTAGCATCCTACAGTAGGTGTATGCTCTGTGAGATCTGGGGACTAGTAGTTTAAGTAGCATCCTACAGTAGGTGTATGCTCTGTGAGATCTGGGGACTAGTAGTTTAAGTAGAATCCTAGGTGTATGCTCTGTGAGATATGGGGACTAGTAGTTTAAGTAGGATCCTACAGTAGGTGTATGCTCTGTGAGATCTGGGAACTAGTAGTTTAAGTAGAATCCTAGGTGTATGCTCTGTGAGATCTGGGGACTAGTAGTTTAAGTAGCATCCTACAGTAGGTGTATGCTCTGTGAGATCAGGGGACTAGTAGTTTAAGTAGAATCCTAGTTGTATGCTCTGTGAGATCAGGGGACTAGTAGTTTAAGTAGAATCCTAGTTGTATGCTCTGTGAGATCAGGGGACTAGTAGTTTAAGTAGAATCCTACAGTAGGTGTATGCTCTGTGAGATCTGGGGACTAGTAGTTTAAGTAGAATCCTAGGTGTATGCTCTGTGAGATCTGGGGACTAGTAGTTTAAGTAGCATCCTACAGTAGGTGTATGCTCTGTGAGATCTGGGGACTAGTAGTTTAAGTAGAATCCTAGGTGTATGCTCTGTGAGATATGGGGACTAGTAGTTTAAGTAGAATGCTACAGTAGGTGTATGCTCTGTGAGATCTGGGGACTAGTAGTTTAAGTAGAATCCTAGTTGTATGCTCTGTGAGATCTGGGGACTAGTAGTTTAAGTAGGATCCTACAGTAGGTGTATGCTCTGTGAGATATGGGGACTAGTAGTTTAAGTAGAATCCTAGGTGTATGCTCTGTGAGATCTGGGGACTAGTAGTTTATGTAGAATCCTAGGTGTATGCTCTGTGAGATCTGGGGACTAGTAGTTTAAGTAGCATCCTACAGTAGGTGTATGCTCTGTGAGATCTGGGGACTAGTAGTTTAAGTAGCATCCTACAGTAGGTGTATGCTCTGTGAGATCTGGGGACTAGTAGTTTAAGTAGAATCCTAGGTGTATGCTCTGTGAGATCTGGGGACTAGTAGTTTAAGTAGGATCCTACAGTAGGTGTATGCTCTGTGAGATCTGGGGACTAGTAGTTTAAGTAGAATCCTAGGTGTATGCTCTGTGAGATCTGGGGACTAGTAGTTTAAGTAGAATCCTAGGTGTATGCTCTGTGAGATCTGGGGACTAGTAGTTTAAGTAGAATCCTAGGTGTATGCTCTGTGAGATCTGGAGACTAGTAGTTGTAGCAGGTTATTTATTAAAGCAGGAGGGAGATGACACCTCCAGCAAATTGCCTTATTATTTATAATGCTTCCTCGCTTGTTGTGTGAGAAGTTTTACAATGACAGCTCTTTGGAGCACTGCTGCTGCAGGGAGGATTAAGTTGAGACCCTATACCACCCGAACACTTCGGTTATAGGTCTTAGCCCTCTCTGCTTCCTCTTGAAAGAGAGTTATTTTGGTCAAGTGGGCTACTTTTTCTCTACAGAGTTTCTTTATCCTTCGGCAGTTGAGCGACACCGCTAACACTTTACCTAACAGACAGTTATAATATCTTATTACTACTTATGTACGACAGCCTATTATGTGAGATCACATGGCTCTTAATATGTTATACATCTAACACTTCACCAGACACAGCTGTTAGTCAGGATAGAAAGCCATTATAAGGTGCTAACAGCAAGTTATAATGCATTATGACTATTATAATGCAGTATGGCTATTATAATGCATTATGGCTATTATAATGCATTATGGCTATTATAATGCAGTATGGCTATTATAATGCAGTATGGCTATTAAAATGCAGTATGGCTATTATAATGCATTATGGCTATTATAATGCATTATGGCTATTATAATGCAGTATGGCTATTAAAATGCAGTATGGCTATTATAATGCATTATGGCTATTATAATTCATTATGCCTATTATAATGCATTATGGCTATTATAATGCATTATGGCTATTATAATGCATTATGCCTATTATAATGCATTATGACTATTATAATTCATTATGACTATTATAATGCATTATACCTATTATAATGCATTATGACTATTGTAATACAGTATGACTATTATAATGCATTATACCTTTGCATTGAGAAAAGTGTTTGAGACACTTCTATTGTATAAAGATAACACACCACAGTTAGTGATTTAAATATATTTCTTACTCTCAACCCTTATTTATGGCCCATGTTCCAATAATGGTCTCTATGGTGTGCTTATAGCCATCTGGATCCACTCCATATTTTGATTTGACCTCTCCTTAATTGTATGTTCTGTATGTTATACAATGCATGAAGCAATATAATATATACTCTATATTTTGAAGCCTCATGCAGTTTTAGGTATTTGTGCCACTGGTAAGCTTTGAAAGGTACCCCTGGCGAACACACAGAACTGAATAACATTTTCATGACACCATTACAATGACAGGGCTCATTATGGAATGCAAATGAATTTTTCTACTTAAGATGAAGAAGACAGTCATTTCAAACATGTCAAACAAGTCAAGAGACTATTAATGACACAGTGATCTGAAAACAAAAGGGCAAATTACTTGAGATGTTCTGGGGAGTACTAATGTCTGTGAGGATGACAACTTCAAAGAGTTTGAGATAGCACACACACAAAGATCCTGTGAAAATATGCTTCTGAACGTGAGATGGGTGTGTGTGTGTGTGTGTGTGTGTGTGTGTGTGTGTGTGTGTGTGTGGAGAGAGAGAGAGAGAGAGAGAGAGAGAGAAAAAGAGAGAGAGAAAAACCTCCACCAGATGATTAGAAAAACAGATAGCTTGTATAGGGTAATTGGTTTCAATTTCACTTTAGACTCCTTAAAATAACACCAGGGCTGGGCTGTTTTCTTTACTAACACCAGGGCTGGGCTGTTTTCTTTACTAACACCAGGGCTGGGCTGTTTTCTTTACTAACACCAGGGCTGGGCTGTTTTCTTTACTAACACCAGGGCTGGGATATTTTCTTTACTATCACCAGGGCTGGGATGTTTTCTTTACTAACACCAGGGCTGGGCTGTTTTCTTTACTAACACCAGGGCCGGGCTGTTTGCTTTACTAAAACCAGGACCGGACTGATTTCTTTACTAACACCAGGGCCGGACTGTTTTCTTTATGAACACCAGGGCCGGGATGTTTGGATTACTAACACCAGGGCCGGGCTGTTTACTTTACTAACACCAGGGCTGGGCTGTTTGCTTTACTAACACCAGGGCCGGGATGTTTGCTTTACTAACACCAGGGCTGGGCTGTTTTCTTTACTAACACCAGGGCCAGGCTGTTTGCTTTACTAACACCAGGGCCGGGCTGTTTGCTTTACTAACACCAGGGCCGGGCTGTTTGCTTTACTAACACCAGGGCCGGGATGTTTCCTTTACTAACACCAGGGCCGGGCTGTTTGCTTTACTAACACCAGGGCCGGGCTGTTTGCTTTACTAACACCAGGGCCGGGCTGTTTGCTTTACTAAAACCAGGACCGGACTGATTTCTTTACTAACACCAGGGCCGGACTGTTTTCTTTATGAACACCAGGGCCGGGATGTTTGGATTACTAACACCAGGGCCAGGCTGTTTGCTTTACTAACACCAGGGCCAGGATGTTTGCTTTACTAACACCAGGGCCGGGCTGTTTGCTTTACTAACACCAGGGTCAGGCTGTTTGCTTTACTAACACCAGGGTTGGGCTGTTTGCTTTTTAACCAAAGATGTCCAATACAGCAGGTCTCTTTGCGACCTTTGCCCTCACAAGGTTTTGCATTCTAATTTAGTTAATTGTGCATTTTGAAGGGGTGAAACACCACCAGTATGGACACAGCCAATGAACTCTGCCCCAGGTCAGGTAAAATCATCCCACACAGACCAAGATTTGGCTGCAATTTAGATTTCTTAAAACAACCCAATGTCTCTGTTTTGTTTATGAAACAGAAATTTCATGAATACATTCATATGAGGATATCAAAGTCTCACACACACACACACACACACACACACACACACACACACACACACACACACACACACACACACACACACACACACACACACACGCGCACACACACATCCAGCAAATGATGAGTTATGGATCTGAAAACGCAGAGCTGTTGATTCAGGTGCCATCTGATTATTTTTGGCCACCAGGAGTGTCTGGAAAATCGGTGATAGATGTTCCAGGCTCACCTCTTCACCCCACTAAAGAAGCCCAGAGACAGTAAGGGCCCCTGCTGCAAAAGGACTTTATGAATCTAACATCTGATACTGCCAGGGGAACCTGATCTTTTTGCTATTTTCCTGAGTTTCTACTAATCTCTCATTAAACGGGCGATAATGGCTGAAACCCGAGGTGCCATCAGAACAAAGGGAGAAGCATTAAAGAAGCCCCATACGGAAAAGATGAAATGCTGAGGTACTGTATTATACGGAGCTCTTATGTTTTATATTCTGCTCGTCATAAGACAGGACGGGAAGGGAAGACTTTGTCGCCTTAAAGTAGCAAGGAGGCAAAGGAGAGTCTAGCTCCTCACAGGTTGTGCTGTGGCTGCACGACGGAGCCAAGCTTAATGTGCTTCCTGTTGCAGTACAAATTGAATGTTTTTATCAACGCCTACTGCTTGATTAATCCAGTGGTGTCTTTCCCCCTGTTCTTTCTCCGTGTGTGTCTGTGTGTGTGTGTGTGTGTGTGTGTGTGTGTGTGTGTGTGTGTGTGTGTGTGTCTGTGATTGTGTCTGGCCCAAAATAGGTTTAAAGACAGAACTAGGCATCCACAGTGCTGTAACCTAACCCTCCCACACAGTAGGCATGAGACCCACCATCTGTTGTTGTGAGAGGATACCGAGTCACTGTGTGTGAATGCCCACCATGAAATCTCACTGCATTTGAACAATGTTCTGTTTGAGAACAGCTGTGAAATACCACCTCTCTATTTTGTGGCTTCATCCGCCCCAAACCTCTCCTGATAGTAAGCAAATATCCAAATCCTTCCTTTGCCAGTTAGAAGGGAGCATCTTTCTAACCTTTAAAAGGTGTTCCTATTTAACAATAGTGATCACACAGGGGGAAACTATATAACTAACTTGCAGACTGGTAATCCCAGTAGAAATTAATTTCACATATTCGAGAAATAGACACTGCCATTTCTTATGTATGTTGTTGTTTCAAGTATCAGCCAATCAGCCGTAGCCTTGCTGAGTTGTTAGGCACACACAAAAAGAGGAAAATCTATCCCACAGTTCATGCAAAACAAGCACCACTGTGTGTGCAATGAAACCTAGCCATGACATCACTGTCCTGGGACTTATGGTAGACCTTTGAAACAAGCCAAATGAATGTTTGGGGTGTAGTGTGAAGTGCTGAAACATATGTAGTCAGACTCTCAATCTCTAAAATAATCACTACGACTACCTCTGGCTATACCTCTCAACATAAAACTCTCAACATTATTGGTCTACTTGAGAATAAGAGCAAAACTATTGGATAAAACGTTGAGTTTAAAAGCCTGAAAACAGAGTATCCTAGTGGGAAATCTCGACTGGGAGAAATGTCGGGAAAACCCACCAGCACTTTGATTTATCATACAAACATCAAAACCCAATGTAGGGCTAAATTCTGCAGTAAAAGTAGCCATTAAATGTGTCCAACAAACATTTTACTGAGCGGCAGTGCCCACTTCATCATCCATCTACCTCTATACCGCATGGACATAGAAATGATCACAGATACAGTAGTAATCCCTCATTATAAAATGTCCACACCGCTTCAGCTCTGAACGATAGGAAATCAGTGTACCCTCGCCGGCGGCTAGAAAGTGATGCCTGTCCATCTCCTTTGCCTTCAAAGCTGACCCACCATCCCTTCTGAAAGCTAAGCAGTCCAGAGGACTGAGAAGAGCTTGGATTAATTGAGAACCCGGGAGACGAAAGCCCTTCAGATGGAGAGGGTATGTATTATGAGGAAGGCTTGCCTTGACAAAGCATTCATCTCCTCAATGGTTTCCTTAGGAGTATCCTCAGTGGAGGTGGTGCAGGTCAGATAAGGTTAGGTCACCCTTTCTCTAATGTAAGGAAAAGACTGACATAGCCTTCAGCACTTAGAACGTCCCTCAGAGAATGTCAGGGAGACCTCACGGCTTAAGACAAAAATATAAACAAGCTGTACTCCTTTTTTTAAGCTCCCCTTTCCTCAGAGAGAGCTTTCTGCTTTTCTTGCAACATTTAGTGTCGATTTGAATAACAAATTCAAAATGCACAGTGCAAATATGTGATTTACCAAAAAATCCCCAAGGAACTTTGTGTCTGTAATTTTTTTATTTATATATCAAACATGGTCAGAGCTCATTTCCCCCCTAAACAAGCAGTACTCACTTTCCGACTGAGATGGTAATGTTGTTTTGTTTCAAATGCGTATTAGGAAGTGAACTAGTCTAGGACAAACATAAAGTGTACTAGGTTGTTGTACAGTACAATTAGTGATTCCTCTGGATGGCTGCCTGCATGTCAAAAAAATAAATAAATGAAATGGACAGCACTCCAACATATAATCTTCAGTAATTCATTTATTGCCCTGCATGGACACATTTGTGACTCCAATTTCAGCACTCAAAATGAAATAGGCCATCATTATAATTGCCCCCCATTATCACCCATGCCTGTATGGTAAAAATGAAACCAAAATGGATTGTTATTGCTGTACACTCAAATATAGTTGAGGAAAACCATGAATGACAATCAACGAGACACCAAGCAGCTACAACTGTTCTCCAGTGGTCTCCATTCAGTCTTTAGCAAACAGCTGGATGATCCTCTTGGACCTGTGGGCACTACAGCCATCAGACGTCTGGCATTGCCATCAGCCATCAGCCACTGAGGGAATGCTTCCTTTGAAATCAAAGAAAGCTGCTATACTGCCCAAGTTGCATTGTGTCCAATGGCAGCAATCCTGCTGGACCGTTAGGCAGCCTTACACTGTGATCCAACATGGTTGACCGACCGGTGGTTATCTCCTGCCAGCTCTGTTTGGATGGATCATGTGGAAACTCAATTGGCTGCTGTCACCATTTTGGAGCTGAGCCAAAAGGTGGATCAATACAGCCCAAATGCACTTCCTGGACGACTGCTGTCATTGAATTAGGCGCTGGGCCATAAACTTCACACATGTCATGAAATAATCATTGTCCAAATTGAAGACCATGATTATTTGAACATTTGAATCAAGTGTGGAACCAACGCAGCTCTCCAGCACCAGAGTTTCCCAGCCCTGCTCTCTAGTTAGAAGATGCTGTGAGTCTCTGACACATTAAAGATGGACTTGACACAATAGTCATATTTTAAACCGTTCAAGAATCAGTGTCATGGTATTAGAAGGCTGTCCCCAGCTTCATTTCGACTCTTCTCTTTGATATATTTTAAAGAGATTTTTATGTGCGCAACAAGTCACATGATATTCTAGACATTCTGCAATGCACAACACCCATCCATCTATCCAACCAACCACCTCCCAGAGCCTTTACCCTCCCTCGTCCCTCCCCAGGCATTGTTACTCTTAACAACAAAGTCATAATCCCGGGCTCGTGTGTTTCTCACAAAACAACCCACAAATGGACCAGCTGTCATGGAATCTGGTAGTCTCCTCCAAGATAGCGCCATACAAGAGCCAAGAATGGAAAAAAACGATGACTGAGGAAAGTGCTTTACAAACAAGATAGAAATAATAAACAGATACTGAAGCAGACAGCAGCAAATTATTATTTTAGTGCCGAAAGCCAAATATTATTTCCCCCCCAGGAGTTTATCTGTCTCCTATTATAGATTTATGGATATATCTATAGATTGAATTGTATCCACCCAAAACGTGGTTTTGTTTTAGCACCCCTTTTAATTACACATTTATTTTCCCTCTTGCATGTTTTCTTATCATTCTGTCACAGTGTAATTTCAAGATTTATTGTGTGTAGGCCCATTTACAATTGTCTTCAATCTGAATAAACAGTGCTGGCCTTGGCAGTTGCCACGCAAAGTTGGGATAATAAAACATAAGCAATGATTTAAATTCAACACCAGTCCTAAAGTGCAGGGACATTTGTATGCATCTTGTTGAATTCAGTCAGACTATCTATTATGGTGTTGTTCATCCATCATTGTTAGTCAGTTTCACTTAATTGGTAGGTATATCTTCTTTTCCAATCGGAACTGAGAAAGATTGGGAAACAAATAGTACAATATAACTTGACCTATATGCCTGTTGGATTGTAGAGGCGATATTATGCTGCGTGATTTTTTTTACACGAGCATTGCATGTCATGTGTCACTGTCCCTTCCACTCTACGTAACCCCTTTTGCTCCCCCACCCTCTCCCATTCCCTCATGCTCACCTACGTCGCTCTCAGCAGTTAGTCCATCCGAGCCACTCTCTTTCCCACTTACCAACAGAAAATACGTTCGAAGAGGACTTGCTTTCGGCGGAGAAAGAACAGCGGCGGGCAACCACAAACTCTCACATACCTGATCCTAGATGTAGCCTAGATAACTTTTCAGGGTCTATAACACGTTTTACATGTTCGTTTTACATAACGATTACGCCCGTATTTTTATTTATTTATGTCCATGACATTTGATTAATCCATCCACTTTCGGGAAACTTATGGAATTCTGAAACATTTAGTGAACAAGGAGTTATTTTGGTTATCAATCCCTTTGTAACGATTCAGTCCACTTGTACAGGAGGATGTATTTGAGTGTAATTTCAAAGGTGTAGGTGTAGTGGTGCGTTACCTGGAATCATTTAAACAGAATTTTACATCGGAAATCAAAATGGATCTTTGGGGAGTTTACCTATTTCATCTCGTCTTCTTCGGTAAGTAAACAGGCGTATTTTCTACCTGTACTGCCCTACGAGATATTGCAACTATTGAGTAATGATAGACACGTTCCTCTGATAAAGATTTAATGGGATACACAAACCAAGGAGATTTTCAGTTTTGCAACCTGTTCGCAATATGCAGAAAACCCGCATATTTGGATAACTCTTTATGTTGAGCAAATAGGCTACCAAAGTACATTTAGGAAAATGAAGTATGCTTTTATTTTATATCACTGACCTATGTATATTTCAATAAAACCAAGTTCCCACTAGCACAATAATACATTTCGGTGGAAGTTGATTTTATGGTAGAAATTATGAGGAGTGATTTAGTTGTTGCCGCGCAATAATTTAGTCTACATTTTAGTTGTCGGATATTATGTTTACGCCATTTGGAGAATCTGCGATTACTTCCTTGCAATGTATGCCACATTGAATCTCAATATGAGGTCGAAATTAAGTGACTGACTAGCACTTCATAAGTGTTCTATGGTGTCCTGATACCTATATAAATCATTTATATGGCCCAATAATCCGCATACACCATTATCACGGGATATTGTCAACATGTGGGCTATTGTAGGAACTCATTGAAATTGTGTGTGTACGTGCGTGTACATCAACTACTCTCTGACAACATTAGGCTACAACCTAGCCCAAAGACCTGCACATGATGATAATGACTTGTTTCATTTTAGCATTCAAACAGGGCCAGATGAAGAAATTGCCTGACCACAACCCCTGTAAACAAATCCATGCATCAAAATGCAATTCGATGGGTAGTAAGTACATTTACTGTTGAAGAAATAGCCACTTTATAATAAAGCCATAATAAAAATCTGATTTAAAAAAAACGCATTTCATGCAATTCTACCTCATGTACATGACAGTACACATTAACTGAATGTTTTTTAATACCACAACTTGATTTAATGGTTGGGGAAAAAATGGGAAAATTTGCACACTTTTTTTTTATGAAACACCATTTTCCACCACCATGCAAGAGTGGCTAATGCTACTTCCAGATTTTGTGCCCACTTTCAGCCAGGGGTAAACAACAGACCATTGCAACTTGATTGGCTGAACGCAATACGCAACATCCTGTGCTATCATTCCTAGGCATTAGCCACTCTATCATTATGGTTGAAAATGGTGTTTCATAAAGAAAGCATATTTTTCCATTTTTTTCTGTATTCTCGCCATTCAATCGAGTTAAGGAGGCAATCGAAGCCTTTGTAGCCTGAATGGAGAATGTTTAATGTACAAACTGGTCCACGGGGATACGAGTCTTGTCCAATCTAGCTGTAGCAGTCATAGGACTCTAGTGGATATCATTCTGTCTAATCCTACTTGGGCATATATTTACTCAATTCAACAAGATACATCACGTTTTTCCTTCACTTTATGAGTGGTGCTGGTGAAACCTTCACAATTTACTGGTACCCTCATTTACTGCCACTGCATTGAACTGTTCTACTGATCGTTTGACTGCCACTGCATAGAACTGTTCTACTGATCGTTTGGCTGCCACTGCATAGAACTGTTCTACTGATCGTTTGACTGCCACTGCATTGAACTGTTCTACTGATCGTTTGACTGCCACTGCATTGAACTGTTCTACTGATCGTTTGACTGCCACTGCATTGAACTGTTCTACTGATCGTTTGACTGCCACTGCACTGAACTGTTCTACTGATCGTTTGACTGCCACTGCATTGAACTGTTCTACTGATCGTTTGACTGCCACTGCATAGAACTGTTCTACTGATCGTTTGACTGATTTCAGAGTAACAGTATAGAAAAGGTGACACATTCCCCCATATTAATAATTTCAACCAATTTCACAGCGGTACCTGGGTGGCTTCGTCATCATTGTTGAATGACAGACGCTCTCAGTGTGATTGGATGAAGTCGCTATTGATTTTTTGCCACTGATGCGTGCAAGTGAGAAAGGAGAGCCGCAAGTTGTAAACTATCAATGTCTATTAGTCAAGACAACACTGACATGTTAATCCTGACCTTGTTGCAAGGCGGGGATAATACCATTATGGTTATTGACACGGCCATGACATCAGAGTTGATAATTCCTATCTCAATTGGGAACTGGCATTCCCAACTCATCAACAGCTGGCTAACAGGAGAACAGACATTTACACTCAGTATTGATATTCTCTTCAGCAACTCCAGGACTGTTTTCATTAGAGAAATGAAGGGGTTGGAGGTGGGGAATTCTGAAAGGAAATGAGTACAGTTATGCATTGAGAATCATAACATGATATGATTCAATGTCTATTCAATTGGCATAAGGTGGAGAAGAGGTCTGTTTAAGCCAATTGGATGGTCTGCCATTTTCTTCTCTGAGTTAGGTGTTTGCAGTTGTCATCAATAACGGATGGATCTTGCTGCTATGCATCCATAACTAGCTTTACCTCAACAGAAGCATAATGGTGCAATTTTCCAGCTTAAGTATTCAATCATTGTCTTTTGTTCTCACACAAACTTGCAGTATTATAGGTGTTTTGTATTTACATTGGCACATTTCTGAGGTAATTGCAGTGTTGTTGAGCCACTTGTCCAAACTAATGAGCACAGGCAACAATTCAATCCATCAGAACAACGAAGGCACAGTGTACATAGATCACAATTTCTGTAGATGACATTATGCATTTATGTGGCCTACTGACGAGGCAGCAGTGTGGTTGATACGACTGGGGTTTAACTCACATAACCATGTCAAACAACAGCATATAGATAGAACAGCCTGTTTGATCAAACTGCTCCCATTGCACATCGATAACACTGGGGATTCATAATGATGTCAATTTCCAGGAATGCAATAAAAGAGCACATACTGTACAAAAGGAAACACTCAGTCTGGGATGGAATCAGTGACCATCTGTAAGAAATAGACCTACACATATTACCATCTTTCTATGGAGAGCATTGTGAGAATATATGGTTAAATATAGAAGAATATTCTACAGCTGAATATACACTGAGTGTACAATACATTAAGAATACCTGCTCTTTCGATGACAGACTGACCAGGTGAAAGCTATGATCCCTTATTGATGTCGCTTGTTAAATCCACTTCAATCAGTGTAGATGAAGGGGAGGAGACAGGTTAAAGAAGGATTTTTAAGCCTTGAGACAATTGAGACATGGATTGTGTATGTGTGCCATTTAGAAGATGAATGGGCAAGACAAAATATACAGGGTATGTTAGTAGGTGCCAGGCGCACCTGTTTGAGTGTGTCAAGAACTGAAACGCTGCTGTGATTTTCACGCTCAACAGTTTCCCGTGTGTATGAAGAATGGTCCACCACCCAAAGGACCTCCAGCCAACTTGACATAACTGTCGGAAGCATTGGAGTCAACATGGGCCAGAGTCCCTGTGGAACGGTTTCGACAACTTCTCGAGTCCATGCCCCTACAAATTGAGGCTGTTATGAGGGCAAAAGGGGGTGCAAGTCAATATTAGGAAGATGTTCCAAATGTTCTGTACACTCAGCTTTGACAAATGTTTTGCAGTATTACTTGTATTATATGTTTTATAATATTTTTATTCTGTACTGGCTTCCTTCTTTTCACTCTGTCATTTATGTTAGTATTGTGTAGTAACTACAATGTTGTTGATGCATCATCATTTTTCTCTTATCACAGCCATTAAACTCTGTAACAGTTTTAAAGTCACCATTGGCTTCATGTATAAATCCCTGAGCGGTTTCCTTTCTCTCCAGCAAATGAGTTAGGAAGGACGCATGTATCTTTGTAGTGACTGGGTGTATTGATACACCATCCAAAATGTAAAATTAATAACTGCACCATGATCAAAGGGATATTCAATGTCAGGTGTCCTTCTTTGCGAACCATACAAAAACCTCCCTGGTCTTTGTGGTTGTGTGCTTGAAATTCACTGCTCGATTTTGTGGTTGTGTGCTTGAAATGCACTGCTCGATTTAGGGACCTTACAATTATCTGTATGTGTGGGGTACAGAGATGGGATAGTCATTTAAAAATCATGTTAAACACTATTATTGCACAAAAGTTAAATCCATGCAACTCATTATGTGACTTGTTAAGCATATTTTTACTCCTGAACTTATTTAGGCTTGCCATAACAAAAAGGTTGAATACTTTTTGACTCAAGACATTTCATTTCTAATTAAGTTGTAAACATTTCTAAAAACATAATTCCTCTTCAACATTATGCAGTATTGTGTGTAGATCAGTGACACAAAATATCAATTTAATCAATTTGAAATTTGTAACACAGCAAAATTCGGAAAAGTCAAGAAGTGTGTGAATACTTTCTGAAGGCACTGTGTGTGTGTGTGTGTGTGTGTGTGTGTGTGTGTGTGTGTGTGTGTGTGTGTGTGTGTGTGTGTGTGTGTGTGTGTGTGTGTGTGTGTGTGTGTGTGTGTGTGTGTGTGTGTGTGTGTATGTATGTATATATATATCGAAATACCGTATGTTAGGTTGCTGTAAACCTCAGTGATTACTCATTAAGACTAGCTGGTTTTGTGAAACTACAGTAATCTCTACCTCTTTGGGTTCGAGAGAGATGTAGACCAAGAGGGATGATGATCTTCCGTCCAGGGCCTAGGGTCTCCAAGAAGACATTCATCTAACAGGAAGGCCAGATACTGCATTCAGATGAGTTGGAGCTCAGTGTGAATAACCACCTTGTCCACCCCAATGAGAAAGGAGAAGAATTTGAAAAGCCAGAAGAGACTGTCCAAGCATTGATCGTATCTGCATGATGAATGTGCACAAGGTTTGCCTTTGACAGATCCATATGGGGGCCAAAACGATACAGGATTGAATACGTTTGTGCAATGCAATGTTCCCTTTTTGGTTTTTCTATTTATTCGCCCACCATGTTAACTTAGAGATACCATCTATGGTACATCAGTCAGATCACTACCATTTGATATCAAGGAGCCAAGTCCAACTGTAGCGCAAGGTGATTGCGTTGAATATTATTGGTTCATATTGAATGGGTAAGAAATGATCTCTGGTGGCATTGAGACTAGGAACCATTTCAATTTGAAAATGATTGACAACTACTCCACAGCAGGAGTGAGAGTTTTGAATTGATAGGGATTAATCTAATGGCTGAAAATGAGCTTTTAACGCTATCAAACTTATGACATTTCTGCTTTAGAAAAATACAACAGGCACTAATCACAGATAAATGAGCACTTTTACAGTGTGTAATGTTCACACCCGATTCTGTCTGTATTTCAGTACGAGTCAGACAAACCAAAATGCAGACAGAATCACTTCTAACAGAGTCAATGGGTTCCTCACTATCCTAATGGAATCAACAGGTTCCTTACTATTTCAATGGAATCCTTACTATTCTAACGGATTCAACAGATTCCTGACTATTCTACATTTACATTTTAGTCATTTAGCAGACACTCTTATCCAGAGCGACTTACTGTAGTGAATGTATACATTTCATGCATTTTTGTTGTTGTTGTTGTACTGGCCCCCCGTGGGAATCGAACCCACAACCCTGGCGTTGCACACACCATGCTGGCATTGCAAACACCATGCTCTACCAACTGAGCCACAGGGAAGACTATTCTAATGGAGTCAATGTGTTCCTGACTATTCTAATGGAGTCAATGGGTTCCTTACTTTTCTAATGGAGTCAATGGGTTCCTTACTATTCTAATGGAGTCAATGGGTTCCTGACTATTCTAATGGAGTCAATGGCTTCCTTACTATTCTAATGGAGTCAATGGGTTCCTTACTATTCTAATGCAGTCAATGGGTTCCTGACTATTCTAATGGAGTCAATGGCTTCCTTACTTTTCTAATGGAGTCAATGGGTTCCTGACTATTCTAATGGAGTCAATGGGTTCCTTACTATTCTAATGGAGTCAATGGGTTCCTGACTATTCTAATGGAGTCAATGGGTTCCTGACTATTCTAATGGAGTCAATGGGTTCCTTACTATTCTAATGGAGTCAATGGGTTCCTGACTATTCTAATGGAGTCAATGGCTTCCTTACTATTCTAATGCAGTCAATGGGTTCCTGACTATTCTAATGGAGTCAATGGGTTCCTCACTATTCTAATGGAGTCAATGGGTTCCTTACTATTCTAATGGAGTCAATGGGTTCCTTACTATTCTAATGGAGTCAATGGGTTCCTGACTATTCTAATGGAGTCAATGGGTTCTTGACTATTCTAATGGAGTCAATGGGTTCCTGACTATTCAAATGGAGTCAATGGCTTCCTTACTATTCTAATGGAGTCAATGGGTTCCTGACTATTCTAATGGAGTCAATGGGTTCCTGACTATTGTAATGGAGTCAATGGGTTCCTGACTATTCTAATGGAGTCAATGGGTTCCTTACTATTCTAATGGAGTCAATGGGTTCCTGACTATTGTAATGGAGTCAATGGGTTCCTGACTATTCTAATGGAGTCAATGGGTTCCTGACTATTCTAATGGAGTCAATGGGTTCCTGACTATTCTAATGGAGTCAATGGGTTCCTCACTATTCTAATGGAGTCAATGGGTTCCTGACTATTCTAATGGAGTCAATGGGTTCCTCACTATTCTAATGCAGTCAATGGGTTCCTGACTATTCTAATGGAGTCAATGGGTTCCTCACTATTCTAATGGAGTCAATGGGTTCCTGACTATTCTAATGGAGTCAATGGGTTCCTCACTATTTTAATGATCTCAATAGGTTTCTCACTATTTTATGGATTCAATGGGTACCTCACTATTCTATCATAGGCAATGTGATGTTTAAGGGTTTTGACATTGTGGGGCATGACCTGTGTCTTTAATGGAGACAGATAAGCCACCACCAAGCATGCTATAACCAAGCATATTGGCTGTGCTCTTGTAAGGGATTTGTCACAAATCTCATTTGAGGCAGGTATTACCCATGATGAGCATATAGCAGATGTGCACGGTTTCTCATGTGGGAGAAATGGCCAAGTCATTACAATCACATCAGATGCTCATATGTATCATTGTTGATGATAAAAAATAAATAAAAAATGTTATTGTTCTCTTCATAATAAGACTTGTCCTCAGGAGTAAGTGTGACCCTTTGTTCTTGTGAGGTAGAACAATAGAAAATACATCACTGCAACTGATCTTCACATTATAAAGAAATATTAGGAAGCAATCAATTTCAATATTGGATTATAATGCCTATAATAACCAATATAACAATATTATACTATTGTCACAAGTCTTTGAGTAGGTCACATGAACAGATTTCATTCAGATCTTGTTTTTATACAGTAGTGGAAACAATTTCCTCCTCAGACTTGTATCATTTCAGTTAAGTACCGTTGCCATTTCATCCCCTGAATAAAAATAAATTAATCAAAAGGACACATACTGTAGCATCCACCTAGTTATCCATCCATCCAGACCCAGTCATTAGTGTTTGAGATGTGATCATCATGATGTTCTTCCTGGTAGAACCTGACATTAAAAGCTGTTAGCTGCCTCTGTTCCCTTGCTATTGTCTGGGCCTTATAGATGCTTTAAACCCTATTTTCTGGGCCTTATAGATGCTTTAAACCCTATTGTCTGGGCCTTATAGATGCTTTAAACCCTATTGTCTGGGCCTTATAGATGCTTTAAACCCTATTGTCTGGGCCTTGTAGATGCTTTAAACCCTATTGTCTGGGCCTAATAGATGTTTTAAACCCTATTGTCTGGGCCTAATAGATACTTTAAACCCTATTGTCTGGGCCTTATAGATGCTGTAAACCCTTTTGTCTGGGCCTTATAGATGCTTTAAACCCTATTGTCTGGGCCTAATAGATGCTTTAAACCCTATTGTCTGGGCCTTATAGATGCTTTAAACCCTATTGTCTGGGCCTTGTAGATGCTTTAAACCCTATTGTCTGGGCCTTATAGATGCTTTAAACCCTATTGTCTGGGCCTTGTAGATGCTTTAAACCCTATTGTCTGGGCCTTATAGATGCTTTAAACCCTATTGTCTGGGCCTTGTAGATGCTTTAAACCCTATTGTCTGGGCCTTATAGATGCTTTAAACCCTATTGTCTGGGCCTTATAGATGCTTTAAACCCTATTGTCTGGGCCTAATAGATGCTTTAAACCCTATTGTCTGGGCCTTATAGATGCTTTAAACCCTATTGTCTGGGCCTTGTAGATGCTTTAAACCCTATTGTCTGGGCCTTATAGATGCTTTAAACCCTATTGTCTGGGCCTTATAGATGCTTTAAACCCTATTGTCTGGGCCTTATAGATGCTTTAAACCCTATTGTCTGGGCCTAATAGATGCTTTAAACCCTATTGTCTGGGCCTAATAGATGCTTTAAACCCTTTTGTCTGGGCCTAATAGATGCTTTAAACCCTATTGTCTGGGCCTAATAGATGCTTTAAACCCTTTTGTCTGGGCCTAATAGATGCTTTAAACCCTTTTGTCTGGGCCTAATAGATGCTTTAAACCTTGCTGCCTGGAACTTTGCCATTCATCTAGTGTCAATCAGCTTGATGGCTTTGACCTTTCCTCCTGACATTATTCAATACTACACGTAATCATCTGCCTACAATATTAAACCCTACTAGCTCCAGACAACACATCATGTAAGGAGTTAGGAGCGAGTCACAGTTGAAGAACTCCTGAGGTCCTTGGCTCAGGATTCATCTTTGTGGTCATTTGGAAATTACTGTTGATACCGGAGCTAAAAATGCGAAGTTGGACTGAAATGGTACTTGTTAAAAGTAGGGCTCTTGGTAGGGCTAAAAGCTGTGGCTCTCCCCTCACCAGGCCTGTTAAGAAATTCAGGAGATGGCTCTGGGGTTATAGACATACAGTGGCCTCCAAGGGCCAAACAGAGCCTCATTAGTTCGGAGTCTGTCGGCGGTTATCCAGAGAGAAAGCCTGTTCCAGACAGGTAGACACAGCTCCTTTGTGACACAACTTCAAATGGAGGGCTTAAGCTCGGCTACCAAATAGCTACCCTGTCTGCCACTGTGTTTCTGGGACATAGCTATCTTGGGATGACTGACTGAAGTTTTATTTAGGTAGATAGGTTTGTTGGAAAGAGAATGGCCGTCAATTGTCCAAGGACTTATATTTCAAAGTTCCTGTAGTAAGCTGTGAAATGTATATTTAGATTGCACAGATTGCACCTAATACAGTCAATATGGTCTTTGAGTGAGAATGAGTATGTTTACCTAATATTCCATCTGTGATGAAGAGGAAATGTGAGGAAGTGTTTCAAGGAAGACTGACTCCCCTTCAGATGTGACATCAGCAGCCGGTTTACCTGCGTCAATCGGAAACAGAGCTGCGGACCTGTGGTCCACTATAGTTTTGTAAGATCCTCAGAGAAATAATTTATTTAATTAAATGTCAGACTTGAAATTGCAGACTGTTACTGGTTTAAAAAAGGCGAGATTGGAGGTGAAACCATGGACCTCTTTCTGTTCCTGCTAGGATAAATATGGACTCTTTTGATAACTTTCATCATAGTGTTGTTTTAATGGAGTTATTTTTGTTTCACGTTCCTTTTAACTTCTCTTGCATCAGTAAACATGAGAGGTGCTGTGTACAGTTGGTATCTTTAGGATGAAATATTTGTTTTCACCAGGTATCCCTCTCATCTTTACTACCAGAAAATCTAAAACGATTTATGACAGTATTCATCCTTTCTTCATCCCTTTTTAATCCCTGAAATTTTGGAGATGTAAGCCAAAGAAACTGAGGAAACAGGGGAAAGAGTACACAAAATACATAATTGAAAAACGGGAGATAGAGCCCGGGAGTGAGCTCTAAGAAGACATCGCTGGCAAAGCCGTGATGGATGTAGCTGTCTAATTTCATTGTGGTCGCAACACAGCTTTTATGACAGGCAGGATGAATGGGATCCACTAACTGAACAGGTTTTATATCCATCACTATGCATGTATTATTTGGTTTGTTATTATTTTATTAAACATAAATGTGGCCTCAATCTCCATGGCATGTAATTACTATGGGGCCATTTAAATATTTGCCTACATGCACAGTGAAGTGAATTACACTGCAATTCAGCAACCCAATAAAATCCAGTCTAATCAGTAGGCACAGCCAGAATACCAGTCAGGCCATGGCACCGAATCGTTTTTTGCCGAAATGAATCCAGTGACGTTTATTTTCATGAGGGGCTCTTCAGTTAATCAAATCCATTAAACCAGTCTAGTGGCCTCATTGTCGTTGTTGATATAAAGTCTGATCTGAAATGTTTGTCTCCAAGTAATAAATCGTATCAGTACTGTCTGGCCTGTACCAAGAAATCAGAGATCTTTGCTTGACAGCAGCCCAAATACAGGAAATGGCATAATGGCAACAAGAGACAGACATACCGGTAATCCTTTGACCCCACAGGCCGAACTGTCTTTACTCTGGCCACTCAGTAATTGTAGCCGTTATAAAGCAGAGTCATAGGACACCACTGCCAGCATTGGAAATGCTGTATAACCTTGTAATGTGGAGATGATAGAGGTTGGAGTGGTGCTGCCTGATTTCTCCAGTGTTCCAGGAAAGGAAACAAACCATTACCAAGGCAGCAGACAGGAACCGGCTGGAGGGCACCTGTCTCTGGAAGATTCCGTGGATTTACAACATCTGGTCCATGCAGGAGAGGCTGCCACCTCCGCTCACCGCTACTTGATTCATTATTTCAGACTCAGGGAAGAGGAGGCAAACTGTAATTGCAAATCCTCTATGCACAGAACAAGTCTTCCCCTTGTTCATCATTGGGATGTGTCCTAAATATTTCTAAAACTAAAGCATTGTATTTGGGACAAATCATTCACTAAACCCTAAACCTCAACTAAATCTTTTAATAAATCATGTGGAAATTGAGCAAGTTGAGGTGACTAAACTGCTTGGAGCTACCCTGGATTGTGAACTGTCATGGCCAAAACATATTGATACAACAATTGATAAAATGGGGAGAAGTATGTCCATGATAAGGCGGTGCTCTACCTTCTTGACAGCACTGTCAACAAGGCAGGTCCTACAGGCCCTAGTTTTGTCGTACCTGGACTACTGTTCAGTCGTGTGGTCAGGTGCCACAAAAAAGGAAAATTGCAATTGATTCAGAACAGGGCAGCACGGCTGGCCCTTGGATGTACACAGAGAGCTAACATTAATAATATGCATGTCAATCTCTCCTGGCTCAAAGTGGAGGAGAGATTGACTCCATCACGGCTTGTAGTTATGAGAGGTATTGACATGTTGAAGGCACCGAGCTGTCTGTTTGAACTACTGGCGCACAGCTCGGACACCCATGCATACCCCTCAAGACATCCCACAAGAGGTCTCTTCACAGTCCCCAAGTCCAGAACAGACTATGGAAGGCGTACAGTACTAAATAGAGCCATGACTACATGGAACTCTATTCCACATAAAGTAACTCATGCAAGCAGTAAAATTAGATTTAAAAACAGATATAAAAAACACCTTATGGAACAGCTGGGACTGAAGCAACACAAACATAGGCACAGACACATACGATAACATACGCACTACACACACACATACACATAGATTTTGTACTGTATATATGTGGTAGTGGTGGAGTAGGGGCCTAAGGGCACACAGTCTGTGAATGTATTGTAATGTATTTTATTATTGTATAAACTACCTTAATTTTGCTAGACCCCAGGAAGAGTAGTTGCTACCAAGGCAGCAGCTAATGGGGATCCATAACAAATACACATTTGGTCTTACATTCAAAATTATTATGTCGCAGCTGTGCTCTTTGTTTCAGTTTGGTGACTGTTTCACAAAGCCATGCAGTGCGTTCACAGCATTACTATAACTGTGATTTGAAATTTAAGCACTCTACCAAAGTATTACAGGGGGAGAAAGCCCAGATTTCCCACAGACGTCACCAGCAAATGTATCCTCTAGGTGAGCCAAGGCACAGGACACGAGCCACCAAGTTCCTTCAGCCACCTCATTACTGGGCATCCTCTGAAATGCTGACGGTTGGATCTGTAAAAGGGTTGTGCCTCTGCCATCGCTCTGTACCCAATCCCACCCATTCCCATAGCTTGTTAGGCCCTAATTAATTGGATTGAGAGAATGTCAGTAAGCATTTGACAGGTCTGTGTGAGTGGCGGCTAAGAACACAGGCCCACTACCAGGGTTCTGCCCCTGGAGAAGATCACTCCATATTAGGCCCATTGACTCTCTTTCTCAGAGGCAGGGGATATAACACAGATTTCGTGTTAACCAGTCAAATGAAGCAGCACCAACCGCACTTAGTTTGCTAATGACTTTCATGACTGGCTTGCGATATAGGTATCAACAATTATGGTCTGGATGACTGGTCATAATGATGGTAATATTAGAGGGCAGATACTGTAGGCTTTTTTCATGCAAGAACAAAGTTTGTTGATAAAGTTCTACAGATTGTGTGATTTTGCACAAATGTATACTTTAATTGCACTGTACAGTCAGTGCTTCTGATCTTCTCGAAAGACGTGAGGAGGAATGACATTTCACAGATTGGGAGTAAGCCATGCGTGACCAATCCTATGATCCATATACAGTGCATGGCATCCATCCATATAAGGCAGTAGCTGAGGAAGTTTGGGAGGCCCTCGTGCCAGCCTGGGTCAGCCACCGAGTTAGACTCGATAACATTACCGGTAGGAGCTGTGACATCATGTGGGGAAAAGCCTTCGGCAACCAATCCTTTCATCAGCCTCCCAAAAATGGGCAGTGGAAACTACAAGAGCCTGAGTCTCAGTCCAAGTTTTTGGCAGCTTTGTTATTTCTTTGCGGGGGTTGATCCATTGCCCTGCATTGTAATGAGTCTGCGCCTCATATTCCAGCTCACAGCATCACACTCAGGGAAAAAAGGGCGTGCAGTGCCTGAGCCTTGTTGGAGGGAGGCAGCAGTGTAGATGAGCCATGTTGGAGGGAGGCAGCAGTGCCTGAGCCTTGTTGGAGGGAGGCAGCAGTGTAGATGAGCCATGTTGGAGGGAGGCAGCAGAGCCTGAGCCTTGTTGGAGGGAGGCAGCAGTGTAGATGAGCCATGTTGGAGGAAGGCAGCAGAGCCTGAGCCTTGTTGGAGGGAGACAGCAGTGTAGATGAGCCATGTTGGAGGGAGGCAGCAGTGTAGATGAGCCATGTTGGAGGGAGGCAGCAGTGTAGATGAGCCATGTTGGAGGGAGGCAGCAGTGTAGATGAGCCATGTTGGAGGGAGGCAGCAGTGTAGATGAGCCATGTTGGAGGAAGGCAGCAGAGCCTGAGCCTTGTTGGAGGGAGGCAGCAGTGTAGATGAGCCATGTTGGAGGAAGGCAGCAGTGTAGATGAGCCATGTTGGAGGAAGGCAGCAGTGTAGATGAGCCATGTTGGAGGGAGGCAGCAGTGTAGATGAGCCATGTTGGAGGAAGGCAGCAGTGTAGATGAGCCATGTTGGAGGAAGGCAGTAGTGTAGATGAGCCATGTTGGAGGAAGGCAGCAGTGTAGATGAGCAATGTTGGAGGAAGGCAACAGTGTAGATGAGCCATGTTGGAGGAAGGCAGCAGTGTAGATGAGCAATGTTGGAGGAAGGCAGCAGTGTAGATGAGCCATGTTGGAGGAAGGCAGCAGAGCCTGAGCCTTGTTGGAGGGAGGCAGCAGTGTAGATGAGCCATGTTGGAGGGAGGCAGCAGTGTAGATGAGCCATGTTGGAGGGAGGCAGCAGTGTAGATGAGCCATGTTGGAGGGAGGCAGCAGTGTAGATGAGCCATGTTGGAGGGAGGCAGCAGTGTAGATGAGCCATGTTGGAGGAAGGCAGCAGAGCCTGAGCCTTGTTGGAGGGAGGCAGCAGTGTAGATGAGCCATGTTGGAGGGAGGCAGCAGTGTAGATGAGCCATGTTGGAGGAAGGCAGCAGTGTAGATGAGCCATGTTGGAGGAAGGCAGTAGTGTAGATGAGCCATGTTGGAGGAAGGCAGCAGTGTAGATGAGCAATGTTGGAGGAAGGCAGCAGTGTAGATGAGCCGTGTTGGAGGAAGGCAGCAGTGTAGATGAGCCATGTTGGAGGGAGGCAGCAGTGTAGATGAGCCGTGTTGGAGGGAGGCAGCAGTGTAGATGAGCCATGTTGGAGGAAGGCAGCAGTGTAGATGAGCCATGTTGGAGGAAGGCAGTAGTGTAGATGAGCCATGTTGGAGGGAGGCAGCAGTGTAGATGAGCCATGTTGGAGGGAGGCAGCAGTGTAGATGAGCCATGTTGGAGGGAGGCAGCAGTGTAGATGAGCCATGTTGGAGGGAGGCAGCAGTGTAGATGAGCCATGTTGGAGGAAGGCAGCAGTGTAGATGAGCCATGTTGGAGGAAGGCAGCAGTGTAGATGAGCCATGTTGGAGGAAGGCAGTAGTGTAGATGAGCCATGTTGGAGGGAGGCAGCAGTGTAGATGAGCCATGTTGTAGGAAGGCAGCAGTGTAGATGAGCCATGTTGGAGGGAGGCAGCAGTGTAGATGTGCCATGTTGGAGGAAGGCAGCAGTGTAGATGAGCCATGTTGGAGGGAGGCAGCAGTGTAGATGAGCCATGTTGGAGGGAGGCAGCAGTGTAGATGAGCCATGTTGGAGGGAGGCAGCAGTGTAGATGAGCCATGTTGGAGGGAGGCAGCAGTGTAGATGAGCCATGTTGGAGGAAGGCAGAAGTGTAGATGAGCCATGTTGGAGGAAGGCAGCAGTGTAGATGAGCCATGTTGGAGGGAGGCAGCAGTGTAGATGAGCCATGTTGGAGGGAGGCAGCAGTGTAGATGAGCCATGTTGGAGGAAGGCAGCAGTGTAGATGAGCCATGTTGGAGGGAGGCAGCAGTGTAGATGAGCCATGTTGGAGGAAGGCAGCAGTGTAGATGAGCAATGTTGGAGGAAGGCAGCAGTGTAGATGAGCCATGTTGGAGGGAGGCAGCAGTGTAGATGAGCCATGTTGGAGGGCGGCAGCAGTGTAGATGAGCCATGTTGGGGGGAGGCAGCAGTGTGGATGAGCCATGTTGGAGGAAGGCAGCAGTGTAGATGAGCCATGTTGGAGGAAGCCAGCAGTGTAGATGAGCCATGTTGGGGGAAGGCAGCAGTGTAGATGAGCCATGTTGGAGGAAGGCAGCAGTATGGATGCGGAAAACCGGCTGCTGCTTGAGATTACCTGCCTCAGTAGTCTTGTACATGCCCTTCGAACCTGAGAATCACCTGTTTGAGGTTAGAGACAACATATGGCAGTGTTGTGCGAAACAAAAGGTCATGTTGAAATTGCTTAAGCTTTCTCCCTTTTCTGTAAGGCCATTGGTGAAGCAGCAAACCTTGCAGACTGGTGTTCCTGCTCCTGAGAGAAAGTTCAGCATTCTTGGTCGATGTAAGAAAACAAACAAACAAGTCCAAAAGTTAAGAATAGCTATTTAAGAGTTGCTTGCTGTTTACCATCATTTTATGACGCAGGTCTAATAACAGGGAGAAATGTGTAAATGTAGGTTGCTGGCTAGCTAGTGTTTGCTTAGATTCTTGCTGAAAGCTCTTGCTTTACCTCATTTGATGACTCGCTGTGGGCAGAGATGGACATTCATTTATCTAGTCTGTTACAATGATGCAGTCATTACGCAAGTGGCAAAACTAAAACAAGTGAAATAGTCCCATATGTTCCTGGTTTGACCTGCTGTTTCCAAGGTTAGGTGGAAAACAACTATATTGGTGAGAGATCCTTGAGTTAGCTAGTGACCTACCTGCCTTGCTAGCTGCAGAGGTGCACAAAGCAAGCTAAACATGAGTTTTCTCTCCAGTGAATAAAATGTGTGTGTGTTAGTATTGTCTTCTGCTGCAAGTAGCTGAGTTATAATCAACTCCGGGCTGTGCAATTATATACAAATAAAGGCAACCATTTTGGGTTACGCTTCGGCATCATTTCGGGGAGCCATATCACACCCGTGTTGTGGTGTAGTTAAGCAATAAGGTCCGAGGGGGTGTGGTATATGGCCAATACACCACGGCCAAGGGCTGTTCTTAGGCACAAATCCCCGAGGTGCATTATTGCTATTATAAACTGGTTACCAACGTAATTAGAGCAGTAAAACTAAATGTTTTGTCATACACATGGTATACGGTCAGATAAACCATGGCTTTCAGCCAATCAGAATTCAGGACTCAAACCACCCAGTTTATAATGGCCATTATATCAAGGCTGAGGATTGTTCTTATGCACGGCGCGAAGCGGAGTGCCTGGATACAGACTTTAGCCGTGGTATATTGGCCATATACCACAAAACCCTAGAGGTGCCTTTTTGCTATTATGAACTGGTTGCCATCATAAATATAATACTAAACAAGTCTTTTTTCATCATACCCATGGTGTATTCAATGTTTTGTCATTCCCGTGGTATACGGTATGATATACCACGGATGTCAGCCAATCAGCATTCAGGGCTTGAACCGCCCAGTTTATAATGTTTGATATTCCACAGCTTTCAGCCAATTCAGCATCCAGGACCCAAACTACCCATTTTATAATTTTATAGAACTGCCTAGTAAAAGGTTCTAAGTTATAGTAAAGGGTTATAAGTTATAGTAAAGGGTTATAAATTATGGGAAAACCGGAATGCACTGCTACAGTATGAACACTACATACATTTTTTATGTTTTTTTCCATACCCAAGGATGAAGAGTTGAAAATACATCAGGAGGAGTTATTTTGTTTATATATATATATATATTTTTAAAATCTAGACCCCCCCACCACCCCTACCCTGATTGGAGTATACTAACGGACAACAATACTTATTCTGATACTTACATCAAGAAGAGTTGAAGGTTACAAAAGGTTTCACATAATAATAGGATTATCTGTTTGAATTTTAATTGACAACACATCCTTTACATCATTAAAAAGTATCAAATGAAGGAGGACCATATAAAATAGTATTATATACACAGATAACTTAGAACCCTCATGTACATTCAAGTTTCAATGCCCAGAATCCTTGAAAGGCTGCAGAGGCCTCAAATAATTATGAGCTATAGCCTTGGCAGCCTCTGTATTCATGGACAAAGAACCCATGCGGGAAAGCAATCTGTGATTATCATAAAAATTGTAATATAGAGGCAAATTAAATTAAACCAACTAACCTGTCGGCTGAAGTACAAAATACTATTTTATAGATTTAATTTGAATAGAAGACCACATTTACATATATTTTCATTGTATAAGAGTTGTTTGGAAAGTATAGTACCAGTCATAAGTTTGGACACACCTACTCATTTCAGGGTTTTTCTTTATTTTGACTATTTTCTACATTGTAGAATAATAATGAAGACATCAATACTATGAAATAACACATACAGAGGACGACATACAGTTGAAGTCGGAAGTTTACATACTCCTTTGCCAAATACATTTAAACTCAGTTTTTCACCATTCCTGACATTTAATCCTAGTAAAAATTCCCTGTCTCATGTCAGTTAGGTTCACCACTTTATTTTAAGAATGTGAAATGTCAGAATAATAGTAGAGAGAATGATTTATTTCAGCTTATATTTCTTTCATCACATTCCCAGTGGGTCAGAAGTTTACATACAGTCAATTAATATTTGGTAGCATTGCCTTTAAATTGTTTAACTTGGGTCAAACGTTTTGGGTAGCCTACCACAAGCTTCCCACAATAAGTTGGGTGAATTTTGGCCAATTCCTCCTGACAGAGCTGCTGTAACTGAGTCAGGTTTGTAGGCCACCTTGCTCGCACACGCTTTTTCAGTTCTGCCCACAAATGTTTTCCATAGGATTGAGGTCAGGGCATTGTGATGGCCACTCCAATACCTTGACTTTGTTTTTCTTAAGCCATTTTGACACAACTTTGGAAGTATACTTGGGATCATTGTCCATTTGGAAGACCCATTTGCGACCAAGCTTTAACTTCCTGACTGATGTCTTGAGATGTCGCTTCAATATATCCACATAATTTTCCTACCTCATGAAGCCATCTATTTTGTGAAGTGCACCAGTCCCTCGTGCAGCAAAGCACCCCCACAACATGATGCTACCACCCCATGCCTCACGGTTGGGATGGTGTTATTCGGCTTGCAAGCCTCCCCCTTTTTCCTCCAAACATAACAATGGTCGTTAAGGCCAAACAGTTCTATTTTTGTTTCATCAGACCAGAGGACATTTCTCCAAAAAGTGCGATCTTTGTCCCCATGTGCAGTTGCAAACCGTAGTCTGGCTTTTTTATGGCGGTTTTGGAGCAGTGGCTTCTTCCTTGCTGAGCAGCCTTTCAGGTTATGTCGATATAAGACTCGTTTTTACTGTGGATATAGATACTTTTGTACCTGTTTTCTCCAGCATCTTCACAAGGTCCTTTGCTGTTGTTCTGGGATTTATTTGCACTTTTCGTACCAAAGTACGTTCATCTCTAGGAGACAGAACACGTCTCCTTCCTGAGCAGTATGACGGCTGCGTCTGTCCCATGGTGTTTATACTTGTGTACTATTGATGAACCAGACTTGTTGAGGTCTACCATTTTTTTCTGAGGTCTTGGCTGATTTCTATTGATTTTCCCTAGATGTCAAGCAGAGAGGCACTGAGTTAACCGTCTTAACCGACTTGCCAAAACTATAGTTTGTTAACAAGAAATTTGTGGAGTGGTTGAAAAACGAGTTTTAATGACTCCAACCTAAGTGTAAACTTTCGACTTCAACTGTATGTAATCATGTAGTTACCAAAAAATATATTTTATATTTGACATTCTTCAAAGTAGACACTCTTTGCCTTGATGACAGATTTGCACACTCTTGGCATTTTCTCAACCAGCTTCACCTGGAATGCTTTTCCAACAGTCTTGAAGGAGTTCCCACATATGCTGAGCACTTGTTGGCTGCTTTTCCTTCACTCTGCGGTCCAACACATCCAAAACCATCTCAATTGAGTTGAGGTTGGATGATTGTGGAGGCCAGGTCATCTGATGCAGCACTCCATCACTCTCCTTCTTTGTCAAATAGCTCTTACACAGCCTGGAGGTGTTTTGGGTCATTGTCCTGTTGAAAAACAAATGATAATCCCACTAAGCGCAAACCAGATGGGATGGTGTATCACTGCAGAATGCTGTGGTAGCCATGAGGGTTAAGTGTGCCTTGAATTGTAAATAAATCACTGATAGTGTCACCAACAAAGCACCGTCACACCTCCTCCTCCATGCTTCACAGTTGGAACCACACATGCGGAGATAATCCGTTCTCCTACTCTGCGTCTCACAAAGACAGTGGTTGGAACCAAAAATCTCAAATTTGGACTCATCAGACTTCTTATTTGTGTCCTTTAGTAGTGGTTTATTTGCAGTAATTCGACCATGAAGGCTTGATTCACCCAGTTTCCTCTGAACAGCTGATGTTGAGATGTGTATGTTACTTGAAGCATTTATTTTGGCTGCAGTCTGAGGCTAGTAACTAATGAACTTATCCTCTGCAGTAAAGATAACTCTGGGTCTTCCTTTCCTGTGGCGGTCCTCATGAGAGCGCTTGATGGTTTTTGCGACTGCACTTGAAGAAACTTTAAAGTTCTTGAAATGTTCCGTATTGACTGACCTGCATGTCTTAAAGTAATGATGGACTGTCGTTTCTCTTTCTTTATTTGCACTGTTCTTGCCATAATATGGACTTGGTCTTTTACCAAATCTTCTGAATACCACCCCTACCTTGTCACAACACAACTGATTGGCTCAAACGCATTAAGAAGGAAAGAAATTCCACAAAAAACACTTTTAACAAGGCACACCTGTTAATTGAAATGCATTCCAGGTGACTACCTTATGAAGCTGGTTGAGAGAATGCCAAGCAAAGCTGTCATCAAGGCAAAGGGTGCGTACTTTGAATAATCTCAAATATAAAATATATTTTGATTTGTTTAACACTTTTTTGGTTACTACATGATTTATTTCAGAGTTTTAATGTCTTCACTGTTAGTCTACAGTGTAGAAAATAGTAAAATAAAGAAAAAGCCTGAAATGAGTAGGTCTGTCCAAACTTTTGACTGATACTGTACTTTCCAAGCAACTCTTATCTGGTCACTTCAGATGTTGATTATGACATCATAATATATGCATCTACATCTACACTGATTGTACAAAACAATATGAACACCTGCTTATAAGAAATCCAGCCCTATAAGAAATCCAGCCCTCCAACGAACCATCAAACAGGCAAAGCGTCAATACAGGACTAAGATTGAATTGTACTACACCGGCTCCGACTCTCCTCGGCTGTGGCAGGGCTTGCAAACTATTACGGACTACAAAGGGAAGCACAGCCGCGAGCTGCCCAGTAACACGAGCCTACCAGATGAGCTAAATAACTTCTATGCTCATTTCGAGGTAAGCAGCACTGAAGAATGCATGAGAGCATCAGCTGTTCCGGACGACTGTGTGATCACGCTCTCCGTTGCCAATGTGAGTAAGACCTTTAAACAGGTCAACATTCACAAGGTCGCAGGGCGAGACGGATTACCAGGACGTGTACTCCGGGCCTGCGCTGACCAACTGGCAAGTATCTTCACTGACATTTTCATCCTGTCCCTGACCGTGTCTGTAATACCTACATGTTTCAAGCAGACCATCATAGTCCCTGTGCCCAAGAACACCAAGATAACCTGCCTACGTCTGTAGCAATGAAGTGCTGAAAGGCTGGTCATGGGTCACATCAACACCATTAGACCCACTCCAATTTGCATACCGCCCCAACAGATCCACAGATGATGCAATCTCTTTTGCTCTCCACACTGCCCTTTCCCACCTGGACAAAAGGAACACCTATGTGAGAATGCTATACATTGACTACAGCTCAGCGTTCAACACCATAGTGCCCTCAAAGCTCATCACTAAGCTAAGGACCCTGGGACTAAACACCTCCCTCTGCAACTGGATCCTGGACTTCCTGACGGGCTCCCCCAGGTGGTAAGGGTAGGTAACAGCACATCCGCCACGCTGATCCTCATCACAGGGGCCCCTCAGGGATGCGTGTTCAGTGCCCTCATGTACTCCCTGTTCACCCATGACTGCATTGCCAAGCACAACAACACTATCATTAAGTTTGCCGACAACACAATAGTGGTAGGCCTGATCACTGACAATGATGAGACAGCCTATAGGGAGGAGGTCAGAGACATTTACATTACATTTACATTACATTACATTTACATTTAAGTCATTTTGCAGACGCTCTTATCCAGAGCGACTTACAAATTGGTGCATTCACCTTATGATATCCAGTGGGTGGTGCCAGGATAACAACCTCTCCCTCAATGTGATCAAGACGAAAGAGATGATTGTGGATTACAGAAGAAGGAGGACCGAGCACGCCCCCATTCTCATCAACAGGGCTGTAGTGGAGCAGGTTGAGAGCTTCAAGTTCCTTGGTGTCCACATCACCAACAAACCATCATGGTCCAAACACACCAAGACAGTCATGAAGAGCGCACTACAACACCTATTCCCCCTCAGGAGACTGAAAAGATTTGGCATGGGTTCTCAGATCCTCAAAAAGTTCTACAGCTGCACCATCAAGAGCATCCTGACTGGTTGCATCGCCGCCTGGTATGGCAACTGCTCGGCCTCCGACCACAAGGCACTACAGAGGGTAGGGCGTACGGCCCAGTACATCACTGGGGCCAAGCTTCCTGCCATCCAGGACCACAATACCAGGCGGTGTCAGAGGAAGGCCCAAAAAAATGTCCAAGACTCCAGCCACCATAGTCATGGACTGTTCTCTCTGCTACTGCACGGCAAGTGTTACCGGAGCTTCAAGTCTAGGTCAAAAGGGCTTCTTAACAGCTTCTACCCCCAAGCCATAAGACTCTTGAACAGTTAATAAAATGGCTACCCGGACTATTTGCATTGTTCCCACCCCAGCTCCTATTTTTATGCTGCTGCTACTCTCTGTTTATTATCCATGCATAGTCACTTTACCTCTACCTACATGTACTGTACATATTACCTCAATTACCCCCGCACATTGACTCTGTACAGGAACCCCCTGTATAGCCTTGCTACTGTTATTTTATTGTTATTTTATTAATTGTTATTAGTTATATTTCAATTATATATATATATTTTTTTATTAAACTGCATTGTTGGTTAAAGGCTTGTAAGTAATCATTTCACTGTAAAGTCTACACCTGTTGTATTCGGTGCATGTGACAAATAACATTTTATTTGATTTTATTCGATTTTTCCTTGACAAACACTGACCAGTTGGATCCAGGTGAAAGCTACAGTACATCAAAATGGGACTGACAGGTAAATACATCTGGTTAGGCTTTAGTGATGTTAACAATGGTGCATTTCTCTCTCTAAAATACACACACACACACACACACACACACACACACACACACACACACACACACACACACACACACACACACACAGATACACATACAGCTACACACACAGATATACACACACACACACACACACACACTAAAACAGAAAAACTGACTATAACATTAACTCAGCAATTCACCCGGATCACAAAGGGGTGGTGAGGAGTTGAGGCTTGTTATGAAACAATTGTTTGATGCTTTTCTGTTCATTTAACTGTCCTTTTCTGGGCATTCACAAAGATATCTGGTTTCATTTTGCCATTCTGGTGCAAACACTATAATTAGTCTACCACTGGATGATTTTTCAATATCTTATCTTGGCCTCTACCAAAACACATTGATAGCGTTAATCCAACCACTTACGGTATCTGCTTATGGTAAAAAGTTATTTTAAGCTACAATGTAGATAATGTGAACCGCCTACCATTATATAGCTGAGCTCCAGGTACCATTACATAGTTGAGCTCCAAGTACCATTATATAGCTGAGTTCCTGGTACCATTATATAGCTGAGCTCCTGGTACCATTATATAGCTGCGCTCCAGGTACCATTATATAGCTGAGCTCCAGGTACCATTATATAGCTGAGCTTCTGGCACCATTATATAGCTGAGCTCCTGGTACCATTATATAACTGCGCTCCAGGTACCATTATATAGCTGAGCTCCTGGTACCATTATATAGCTGCGTTCCAGGTACCATTATATAGCTGAGCTCCAGGTACCATTATATAGCTGAGCTCCTGGTACCATTATATAGCTGAGCTCCAGGTACCATTATATAGCTGAGCTCCTGATACCATTATATAGCTGAGCTCCTGATACCATTATATAGCTGAGCTCCTGGTACCATTATATAGCTGAGCTCCAGGTACCATTATATAGCTGAGCTCCTGATACCATTATATAGCTGAGCTCCTGGTACCATTATATAGCTGAGCTCCTGGTACCATTATATAGCTGAGCTCCTCGTACCATTATATAGCTGAGCTCCTGGTACCATTATATAGCTGAGCTCCTGATACCATTATATAGCTGAGCTCCTGATACCATTATATAGCTGAGCTCCTGATACCATTATATAGCTGAGCTCCTGATACCATTATATAGCTGAGCTCCTGATACCATTATATAGCTGAGCTCCTGATACCATTATATAGCTGAGCTCCTGGTACCATTATATAGCTGAGCTCCAGGTACCATTATATAGCTGAGCTCCTGGTACCATTATATAGCTGAGCTCCTGGTACCATTATATAGCTGAGCTCCAGGTACCATTATATAGCTGAGCTCCTGATACCATTATATAGCTGAGCTCCTGGTACCATTATATAGCTGAGCTCCTGATACCATTATATAGCTGAGCTCCTGGTACCATTATATAGCTGAGCTCCTGATACCATTATATAGCTGAGCTCCTGATACCATTATATAGCTGAGCTCCTGATACCATTATATAGCTGAGCTCCTGGTACCATTATATAGCTGAGCTCCTGATACCATTATATAGCTGAGCTCCTGATACCATTATATAGCTGAGCTCCAGGTACCATTATATAGCTGAGCTCCTGGTACCATTATATAGCTGAGCTCCTGATACCATTATATAGCTGCGCTCCAGGTACCATTATATAGCTGAGCTCCTGATACCATTATATAGCTGAGCTCCTGATACCATTATATAGCTGAGCTCCTGATACCATTATATAGCTGAGCTCCTGGTACCATTATATAGCTGAGCTCCTGATACCATTATATAGCTGAGCTCCTGATACCATTATATAGCTGAGCTCCTGGTACCATTATATAGCTGAGCTCCTGATACCATTATATAGCTGAGCTCCTGATACCATTATATAGCTGAGCTCCAGGTACCATTATATAGCTGAGCTCCTGATACCATTATATAGCTGAGCTCCTGGTACCATTATATAGCTGAGCTCCTGGTACCATTATATAGCTGAGCTCCAGGTACTATGCTTTATTTTTCATTCTCTTTATTATTAGAAGGCAACACTCCTTGTCTGCTCCTTGCTGTTTGACATTATTTCGTTTTTTTGACGAAGGAAGCCCCAGTTAGAGAGCAAAGAGGTAAAATATATAGCTAGTTCCATGTTGAAGTATATTGCAGTGAGTTAAAAAACAACAACAAACAAAAGTTGTTAATTTTCTGTATTGTTGGTGATTCTAGACTTTTCGCAAAACATATAATTGGGCCTTGGCATGTGAATGCATGGCTGCATAGTTGGATCGATACTTTGTGTTTACAACAGACTATAAAGTAACTGTGAGATTAAAATTGAAAATCAATCCAGAGCCAGAAGATAAAAAAAACTACCCTCTCCTTTCGTTTTTACTTGAATGGTTCACTTTCAGAGGCCAGTTCGATAATTTTGATTTATCATGTATATAATTCTGAGAAATGTCAATTATCTTTTTCATATAAAAAAAGGAGGAATAATGATATGCGTAGGAAATGATCCTGAAACTAGTCGTTAGCTTTTCATCCCAACAAAATGCACCGAAAATACATAGAGGAACAGTAACTTACCACCTGTCTAAAACCCACAGTGACCAGGTGGCTTCTGTCACATCTCCATGTTATGAATCACTTTCATATTATGCTAATGAGGAGAGGGGAAACTTTGGACTCCATTTTCTCCCTGAGCCAGTTTATGATTCTGTGTCTCAGCATGCTTTTATGTTTAACTCTCTGTGTTACAAAACAAATTGTCACTCCTGAATGAGATTCATGTTTTCCTCCTTAAATAATAGAATCGGTTATCTTTCATTCCTTAACTGCACCTTATGATACCGCACCACATTAAATAATCTGTTTGATCAAACAGCCCGATTGACTGACCTCCTCTTGGCCAGACTTTAAAGAAGAGTTTAGAATGTTTTGTACAAAAGCTACTCTGACTCAACTTCTCTGACCTCTGATTCCAGCTCGTATTGACTCAGTGAAGTACTTCCTTTTTGATCTTGAGGCTAAAGTTGTATTGGCCCTGCGATCAGTGCTTGACCCTTTCCGTGGGGAGCTCTAATGCAGTGAATCACAAGAGACCCCAGAGGGCCCCCGTGATGGACAATCTCTTCCTCTATATGCCCTCCACTGGATGACCTCACACACTTAGGGAGACATTGTTTCCTCCAGTGATTGGACAACTCTCATGCCGTCTAACTGGTCAATTATCTTTTTTTTTTTACCGCGTCCTGGTGTTGACCCAGTTGGAAATGATACTAAACAAAGTCCCAAGTTGAAGCTCCCTGTGCACAATAGGGTTGTTATATAGGGATGACGTGGTGTTGTACAGTAACAGTGGCTTGTTAGATAGACAGTGGGGGACATGAGAATAGGAATAAAGCAATGGTGCTATGAGTGAATATTAAGGCCCTGGAATATCTTTGAGCTTTCAGACTGAACCAGATCAAGCCAGATTCTACATTGCCTGACCTCAATTAAAGCTGAGTGTCATCAAGCCTCATAAATGAAGAGTATCGCAATTGTCCCTCTCTCTTTTTACCCCAAACACACAAACGTACAGGTATTACCCTGGTTGCACCTTTTTATCTAAATGGATATAAGTCGAGGCAATCAACTGAAAAGCCCTATCTCAAGATCCATGTGAGTGGCCCGATTGTTTCCCCCACCCCACCATCACATTATGCCTGCTGCCGGTTCCATAGCTTGCGGGCCCTTTACCCAGCATGCTCAGTGGCCAGGGGACCACATAGGGCTATGGCGGCGCAAAGTTAAGAGTCTCATCAGCAAGATGTAATGGTGTCTGGCTCCTCCCTCCCACTGCAGCCGCAGCTGGAGGCCACGATTGCTCTGTCTTGACACATCACAGACCAGGAGGTCATCACTCGTATTGGAGAACTCAGGACTGAGCTTTTTTTGTGTGTGTTTGTGTGTCACAACCTGTGACATTAACTAAATCATGGTTCTTCTTGGATGTGATTGAAAAAGTGTGACTTTCTCTGCACTGTTCCTGTCACATCACACACAGGGTGAAAGCAATTTACCAATTTAGCGCAAATGATGTTAGACTAAATCTATAACTGTTTAAATCGTGAAAGGTTATTTTATGAGTGTCATTCAGAAGACCCATTAGAGACCCAGGTCGGAAGTGAATAGTGATTAGGCTACTCCTAATGGAATGATTAATGATATAGACAAAGATCACTTGTGGCATATTTTAGTGAGGAAACATAGCGGTCTCATTATAAATGTGGGTGTTAATTGCCCTCCGTTTACTGTATGTTAATATGTGCAAATGCTCTATTGATGATTCAGGGTTAGTGTGAACGTCAGATTCCGAAAGCCTTCATCTTGGCAGTCCAAATAACTGGTGCTCTGGATAGCATGTGTCCCTCTGTTTTGTGCTGGTGGGCGTTCAGTACTTTAACAGGAAGAAATGCGGTGAGTCACGCTCTCACCCTCACGAGCGAAGGACGATACGCTGATAAGTTAATTGCGACCATTACGAACCAATAGACTACGCTGTTATAATGTCACTGTTCCCGTCTTGAGATAAAGTGCCTTTGTGGCGTGACATTGAGACTGAACTTGACAAGCCATCACACACACAGCATAAGAGTTGGCCTTCACTTTCTGCCATCAGACATTTTTTATATCACTGTCGTTTTTTAAATAAATCTGACAAAATGAATCAAATTAAAATCTGAAGAAAACATGCTCTATTTTGCATAGAAAAATGTATGCTTCCATGCTTTCACATTCTCATTAACGATTAGTTGTGTCTCCTCGTTAATAAAATGTCAGCAGCTGTTTCTGCTTTAAAGGGGAGTTACAATGTGAAAGGATCCAGGTAGCAATTACAGATATAGGATTTTAATTTAAGCCAGTTTGCTACAGCAGGAAAATAATCCTGCAGCAACAGGAAATGTAAATTATTATGTGGATTATAATTAATGGACATTTTTGTAGGGGTTGATACATTTTTTGTAAGGGAAAATCAAGTCTGATATTTCTACGAGGAAATCACAAACTTCAGAAGCCTTTTTAAACCTCAAATACACTACACGTTTTACATTTCCTGCATTGTAGGAAATTTCTCCTACAACAGGGTGATCAGATTAATATCTTACATCTGTACTGTTGTTCTAGATGTTCTCTGAATATGTTCCTGTTAACAAATCAACAGGGCTTGAATGAATCTCTAATCAAGGGCCAAAGATAGCATGCTAGCTTCACACAATACTCCTCCAATATCTCATGAGAAGAAACACCCTCAGCTTTATTATTATGTGACATTTATTTGTTTTCTTTTCTTCCATTTTGTCCCTCAAATACATGTATCTCGATTAACTGTTTCATGCATCTTTCTCTGTTCTCCGCATTGCATTGCTAATTCAGACGCTTCCTTTGCATTGACGGGCTCTGCCATGCCACGTAATGCTCTCATGTACCATTCTCTAGTACAGTACATAAACCATTGAGCCATTGTGCGCACCTGCTCTGTCCTCTCATCGCCTCATGTGTGCCTTTAAGACGGGGGAGATAAATGTTTGCTGTCACAGTCCAACCTCCTACCTATTAGCTTTAGCAAAATGGCTGTGAATGTAGCTCGTTGTCTCACCCTTCTAGGTAGCAAATTGTCTGTTGTTAATTGTATATACAGGGTCCAGTGTGCCTATTCCATGGAGACCGGAGTCTTCCTTACAGGTCAATAAAAGCGAAGGTGGTTCCGAGAGTTATTAGCCTATCATCTCAGAATGAAGGCTCGGTTTGCTGATGTGCTTGTGTGAGTTGTCCTGTGCTGTGTTTGACTCTGTTTGGCAACAAGCCCAGGGCACCCTGACCAGGAGCAGCCAGCCTGTGATATAAGCCCCTGACAGTTCGGAGACCTTTGGAAAACACCTGAAGGGGAACCGGGGGTTAAGGCTTGGGCACACAGGTTGTTACTTGTGTGCACAAATGGCAGACTCTACAAACACTCCAACTAGCCGTGCATGAGGCCGGTTACACGGCAACAGCGTCAATCATTCATAATCTAGCGTTTGGATCAAGCTGACATGGATGCTTGTTTGAAGCACACAGTTCAGGCGGAATAATAACCAACATCTCAAGAGTGTCTCTCAATATAATATTTTGTTTACATTCACACAATTTCAAAGCAGCCAGGGCATTGCAAAGCAATTTATAGGCATTTTTCAATGTGCACTGGGGTCTGAAATGTGGAATTTGTTGAATCTTATCAGGGAAAGCATGCCATGTAGGAAATCAACAGGAAAAGATAGCGAGGTACAGGTGTTTTCTCCTGGTCCTAGAAGAGCCTAGTCTGTATGTATCGAGTCCTTGTAATGGTAGCATGAGATTATGGCAACGACATGCTCCTGCCTCCAGTGACGGACCATGATTAATAACTAGGACCATGTTTGTCAATGCCAGAAAGCTGTGGGGAAAAGACATAAGAGCATGAACAGAATTAAAGGAGTGGAAGGGGGCAGGACGGCGGTTCATTCCCTGCTACTTGGTTTTTATTACCAAATCATTACATGGATGTGCAGTATTGTGCATTTTCAATATTGCTTATTATGGAAGGACTTGAATACCCCAAGGTAATGTAACACAGCTGCACACACCCAGGGATTGTGCTTGTCTGCTCTTCCATAGTACTCCTTTCTGCAGACTCGAAGGTAACGTTTGGAGATATGAACGCTGTGTGTGTTTCAGGTCCGCTTCCTATTGACAAAACCATTGCCTTTCAAATGAAAGCACCTCTCAGCAAAGACTGGAGCTAGAGAACAGAGATTAGCAGAGACCTACACAGTCGCCATTCTTGACATGATGATCTTATCAAGGTGGAGTGTAAACTGTCAATTAGGGGAATCAAGATCTTTCAATGCCTCTTATTCTTCATCGGCAGTGTTGGGGTTGTCTGTGGGGGTATGTGTGAGAGTCCGCGTCCTGGCGCGTTCGTGTGAGTATGTGCGTGTGTTGTTACGATGTCTCAAGCTGCCATCTTTCAAATGGGCCCATGATCTCAAACTTCTAGATTGCATGGACTACAGTACCATTTCATTTTCAGATGTTCAATCGCTTTGATTCATATGGCTGTCCATGCCCATCACACAGTCATCCTTCATTTCTGGATTGCCTTTGTACGAGATCAAAAGCATAGTAGCAATGCTGAAAGTCACAGCACCATTGAATGGCTATACTTTATGAGTGCATCATTTTTTTCAAGAAACTAAGCAATGTTACAGTTGACAAAGAGCTTTTTCGCAAATCTGCTGTGTAATGTCGCATGAGAACACATTTCTCCCTGAAAGTCAGCGTGAAAAATAATTGCTTCTCTGTAAAAACAATGCCAGGTTAATCTGTCTTTCCTACCTCTCTCATACCAGAATATGTTTGATGTTGAATATGAAGATTGAGGAGAGCTGACATTGCCTCCTTTTTAAGAGAACTTCAGTATTTTGCTGTCTCAGTTCTCCAACATCAATCTATTTGCCTTTGATGTCTGTAATTCATGTTTTTTTGTGCCAGAAATGCAAATATTGTTGTCTTATCCTGTGCGCTAATTCACAAGACTTAATTTACAAGATACAACCCCCCCCCAAGTGAACCCTTTGTGGCCAGACAGTATCATAGTACTTTACGGTAGAGAGGAGGTGCAGAAAACTCTACGCATTAAGTAATTATTTTTTTTTGCAGCACCTCTTTACTGTAAAGTAGAAGTGAATCCTGATTGATTCATTGAATTCATTAAATAATTAAAAAGTAGTATGTTACTCCAGCCTGAAGACAACATTGCATACATAAAAAATTAGCAAGGACACAAACACAACACAATAAAGGCTGAAGTCTTTTTGGCCACAAAGGGTTAATACACTGTGTGTACTAAACATTAAGAATACCTTCCTAATATTGAGTTGCACCCCCTTTTTCCCCCAGAACAGCCTCAATTTGTCAGGGCATGGACTCTACAAGGTGTCGAAAGCGTACCGGGACGCTGGCCCATGTTGACTCCAATGCTTCCCACAATTGTGTTAAGTTGGCTGGCTGGATGTCCACGGGAAACTGTTGAGCATGAAAAACCCAGCAGTGTTGCCATTCTTGACACACTCAAACCGGTGCCCCTGGCACATACTACCATACCCCGTTCAAAGGCACATATTTTGTCTTGCACATTCTCCTCCTTCATCTACACTGACTGAAGTAGATTTAACAATTGGCTTCAATAAGGGATCATAGCTTTCACCTGGGTTTCCCTTGTCAGTTTATGCCATGGAAAGAGCAGGTGTCCTTAATGCAAGGTTTTATTTTTAACAATCTCTGCAGATTACATTCATGGGGAATTCAAACAAAAAGCAAATGAATGATTCAATCAAACATGCAGCACCATTGCGAGTTAGCATCACCAAATGGATTCAGGAACTGATATCAGGTAGACCCCTCACAGATGCTTCCAGTTCTCTAAGTTAGACACATGTCAGAAGGCACATAGCTAAATATCTCAGGAATCTGAAGTGGTGCTTGTGGATATAATTGTAGATGATGGTACCCATGATTAGATGCCTTTAAGCTCAAAGCATTCTGGGAAAGCTCAATAACCTTTGTAAGATTCATCATCAGTCACTCAAGTACTTTAATTTGTCTTTCCAGTGGCTTAATACTATTATTATTAAGGACTTCAATAAGACCAGCAGGAAATCTGAAGTTGGATTGATGAAAAGTCTACTAAGTACTTCTACCCCTTGCCATTATAATCATACTGCATTTGCCGGTTGTGACAGCAACCGGAAGTGACTTTTCGTAGCAGGTTAGGATAGCATTTTAGCTATCCCTAACCCTTTTCCTAACCTTAACCTAAGCCTCCTAACCTGCCATGTTAATTATCCTAACCTGCTGAGTAAATTCTCTAACCTGCTACGAAAAAGTAACTTCCGGTCTTAGCTGTGCTTCCTCTGATCAAAATCTAATTTGTCAGGGCCCGGTTTCCAAAAAGCATCTTAAGGCTAAGTTTATTGTTACAACCATCGTCAAGTCTCCCAGCTGTTTCGCAAAACTATACTATTAACCTATTTTTTGTCATTTAGCAGACACTCTACTTACAGTAGTGAGTGCATACATTTTCATACAGGTCCCCTGTGGGAATGGAAACCAAAACCCTGGCGTTGCAAGCACCATGCTCAACCAACTGAGCTACACAGGACAGACATGCATTGTACTAGAAAACGCTCGTATTTTAACGAGACCACTCGTAGAACAGCTAATCGTGTCCATTGATTATTTTTTGCCATCCCGTGTCACTTTATACACAGACGATCTCCGCTAAACATAGAATCACATGGTTTATCCATCTTTGTGACCGCCGATGACTACAATACAAAGTTGCCAATGTCTTTGCAAATGATTCAAACAAGCAAAGTATAAAAATATGCTTCAGATGAAAACCTAGATGACTGCATTAAAATAAACAGTAGGCTATAGGCCTATTTCAATCACATTGAAATACATTTCATGTTCAATCAATTTAGTTATATGTTGCTACTTGTAGGCTACTGTCTGTATTTGTATCAATATATTTCATGATGTGTAGTCTAACGTGAGCAATGATGTGCCAAATCTTGATGTGGTGCAATATAATAGGATAAGCATTAGGATAAGCCGCCTCAATATTTGCAGCCGTAGTAGGTAAAAGAATCTCTCGAGGAGTTGATCCGTCATCAGTATTGTGAAATAATTCTAAGATTTGAATAGAGAAAGCTGATCCAAGAGCAGCGCTCTCTTTTCTTTTGATCCTATCAGTATCGACACATGCTCCAACGACGTATTTAGCGACCGTTCTCTCTGCATGGTGTTTTGGGAAACACATGTAGGGACTTCGGCTGTTGTAGGAAAGATGAATTGTTAAAACACTAGTCAGCCTAAATTCCATCGCTATCGTTAAGATCTCATTTGTCTTCTGACCTCAATGGGACTTCCTGGATAAATAAAGGTTAAAAAAAAACGTTGACTTTTCGTGACGTCAGATATTCACACGTGACATGACATAACGGTAAATTAAATGAAATAAAATGACACACAGATCCAACATTGTTTATTTGCATTTGGATGGTGATGAAATATTTATCTCACTGGTACTTTATGTCAAAGTCGGTAATTGTATATTCAGAGTGTTGAAACTCTTTCTGATAGGCATTAAGTACACTGATGCATTACCTCTTCCTCACAGCCTTACTGCCTTGCAGGTATATTGTAAAGAGGGATAGGCTAGGCTTAACATTCCACCAGAGTTCATTAAGCTTCATTTTCCATTTTATCTCTTCTGAAGTGGGCCATTAAATGCATCTGGGTAACTGATCGGCTAATCTCCCAATGATTTATGTGGCAGACAAACTGAGGACTTAACCAAGGCTCCGAAGGCATTGATTACTGACATGGTTAATTGGCTAAACCCACTGGTACATTGAGACGGGATTATTGGAAATGTCAAATCAAGCGCCTCATTTGCATTCCTGATGTATAGTGTCTATTCCAGCTTCTGCCCAGGAACACAAATTGACACAAACTATAGAGAAAGGCTGGGAGTTCTGCCTGAAATTTGCAACTGCGCATCTGTCCTACTGAGATGTTGGCTCACTTTTGAGATTTCAAGTTTTTTTGTTGCAACAAGGACTGACATCCCTCTGTCCAATGAACTTAGTTGACTTGGGTTGAATAGAGGACAAGTGTTGGGAGTATCCATGCTATGACTCAGGGTCGATACTCTTATAGGGGAACGGTGTTGTTACACTTACACCTGACCGTTTTAGGTGTCCTTCATTGAACAGTGTGTTGTTCAAAAATCGATAGAACTCTCATGGTGCAATTTTGCTCCACAATTACCCACCGTGTAGAATGGGAGGAAGTCCAGCAGCATGTTCAAATGGAGCATTGTTGTTGACAGGTGTATAAAATCGAGCACACAGCCAAGTCAGTTCGTCAAATTTCTGCCCTGCTAGAGTTGCCCCGGTCAACTGTAAGTGCTGTTATTGTGGAAACGTCTAGGAGCAACAATGGCTCAGCTGTGAAGTGGTAGGCCACACAAGCTCACAGAATGGGATCGCCGAGTGCTGAAGCACGTAGCGCGTAAACATTTTCTGTCCTCGGTTGCAACACTCACTACCGAGTTCCAAACTGCCTCTGGAAGCAACGTTAGCACAAGAACTGTTCATCGGGAGCTTCATGAAATGGGTTTCTATAGCCAAACATCAGTGCCCGACCTCACTAATGCTCTTGTGGCTGAATGGAAGCAAGTCCCTACAGCAATGATCCAACATCTAGTGGAAAGCCTTCCCAGAAGAGTGGAGGCTGTTATAGCTGCAAAGATGGGACCAACTCCATATTAATGCCCATGATTTTGGAATGAGATGTTTGACGAGCAGGTGTCAACATACTTTTGGTCATGTAGTGTAGGTGGTGTTATTGTTGTGGCATCTCTTGTCATCTCAGGAAGTTACTGTAGTTCCACACAAGCTGTCTCACATGCCTTGAGAGCATGAGGTAAACTTTTCTTGGAGAGACAAAACTAATTATTTATTTAACAATGTAACAAACTCATCATCTAAAACTACATGTTTCTCTATAGATTTGGTATCCATAGAACCTCTATGAAGGATGTGGAGCTTTCGTGACTGACTGGGTTCAACTTGATATCTGTATGCCACAAGACTTTGTAAGTCTGCTAAATGAATGACTAGACGTTAGGTCGGGGAGCTAACCCAATTCTTCAGGTCTCCAGCAACACAGTACCACCTGGGTTCCCCTTCACCCCCATTTGACCTTCATTTCACAGAGAACCATCTGGGTCACCCTTCACCCACCGTTAACCTCCACTTCACAGAGAACCATCTGGGTTACCCTTCACCCCCCGTTGACCTCCACTTCACAGGGAACCATCTGGGTCACCCTTCACCCACCGTTAACCTCCACTTCACAGAGAACCATCTGGGTTACCCTTCACCCCCCGTTGACCTCCACTTCACAGGGAACCATCTGGGTCACCCTTCACCCATAGTTAACCTCCACTTCACAGAGGACCATCTGGGTTACCCTTCACCCCCCGTTGACCTCCACTTCACAGAGAACCATCTGGGTTACCCTTCACCCCCCTTTGACCTCCATTTCACAGGGAACCATCTGGGTTACCCTTCACCCCCCTTTGACCTCCATTTCACAGAGAATCATATGGGTTACCCTTCACCCCCCTTTGACCTCCATTTCACAGGGAACCATCTGGGTTACCCTTCACCCCCCTTTGACCTCCATTTCACAGGGAACCATCTGGGTTACCCTTCACCCCCCCATTGACCTCCACTTCACAGAGAATCATCTGGGTCAAGGCACAGGGTCTTGTGTTCGCCAGCTGAGCTAAAGCCTAGGCATGAGCTCAGGGAACTAAAGGCATGAGCTCAGGGAACTAAAGCCTGCACTCTTAGAAAGAATTGTGCCATCTAGAACCTAAAATGGCTCTTCGACTGTCCCCATAGGAGAACCCTTTGAAGAACCCTTTTTTGGTTACTTGAAAGTACTACTTAAGTCGTTTTTTGGGGGGATCTGTAATTTACTTTACTATTTACATTTTTGATAACTTGTAATTTTACTTCACTACATTCCTAAAGAAATAATGTACTTTTTACTCTATACATTTTCCCTGACAAAAGTACTCGTAAAATGTTTCATGCTTAGCAGGACATGAAAATGGTCCAATTCACACACTTATCAAGAGAACATCCCTGGTCATCCCTACTGATAATTTGGTGGAATCAGTAAACACACATGCTTTGTTTGTAAATTATGTTTGAGTGTTGGAGAGTGCACATATCTATCCGTAAATAAAAAACAGAGAAGAAAAGGGTGCTGTCTGGTTTGCTTAATATAAAGAATTTGAAATGATTTAAACTTTTACTTTTGATACTTAAGTATACTTTAGCAATTACATTTACTTTTGATACTTAAGTATATGTTAAACCAAATACTTTTAGTATTTTACTGGGTGACTTTCACTTTTACTTGGATCATTTTCTATTAAGGTGTCTTTACCTTCACTCAAGTATGACAATTGGGTACTTTTTCCACCACTGGGACCGAGATTGAGAAACGCTGCTCTAGCCTCTTGCCGTTATTTCCCCACTTACTTCCACCAAATCAAAGTGTATTTGTCACGTGCACCGAATACAACAGGTGTAGCCCTTACAGTGAAATGCTTACCATCCAGCGCCATCATTTGATCATTATCTTATCTTGGCATACTCAGCATGAAGACCCCTGCACTTCACTACTGTTTGTAAAAGCCTCAGCAATGAGTGCCCATCTACATCAACCATGTTCAGTCATGACAGTCCTTCTCCTCATCTATCAGCACAAGGCTCCCTGAAAAAAACCTTTCAAAACCCCGACAAAGGCTACTCTTAAATTAGACAGAGAAATACAAATTAAAAGAGTATGAAGAGTAGGTTAATGATTGTATTTGAAAATCCCTCATTAATATGAGTGTGGAATAGAGAGGGAATGAGGAAGTCGGGTATAAATAATGCATTGTCTCATCATGTTTCATTTGATGAGCGCACAACCGGCCAGGGTTGTATCAAATACAGTTATCCCTCCTTAATCCTCTACACTCTTAGAAAAAAAGGTGTTATCAGAACCTAAAAGGGTACTTTAGCTGTCCTCATAGAAGAACCCTTTAAATAACTCTATTTGGTTCCAAGTAGAACCCTTTTGGTTCCAGGTACAATCCTTTTGTGTTTTATGTAGAACCATTTCCACAGAGGGCTCTACATGGAACCCAAAAGGGTTCTACCTGGAACCAAAATGTGTTCTCCTATGGGGACAGCCGAATAACCATTTTGGAACCCTTTTTTCAAAGAGTGTAACGAAACAGCAGATTCAGAAGAACACTCGAAGAAGATAGAAGCCTAATTTTGCCAGCTGTCATGTCGTTGTATTGAGACAGATAGAGAGCTGTAAAAGGACTTGGGACAGGCTCCCCAAAGCAGAGATAGATTGTTATGGGGGAGTTGGCCCCACAATAGTATATGCATTGGCTGAAGCTTAAATTCAAATCACCCTACCATATGTAAGCCAATATGACACCAGGGTCGATGAAAATTTGATTGGAGGTACACAACACACTCCCTGCCTCTCGGCCATTACAGAGAGACACATACCGGATTTTCAACAAGGTTGTTAGCATTAGGAAATATCTAGGCGTCCATAAAGTAACCATTAGACTTGCCACCTTTCGGACTGAATAAGTTTGTAGGGGCAACAGTTTTGATTAAATGTATAATTTATCACTCTCACGTACTCATTTCTGTCCGTTAAGAACCAAATGTATGCTACCTTTTTGTAGCATTTCTGACAAGGCTAAAACAAATTCAACGGAATCTCAGATTTCTAAAACCAGACAAAAGCACTTGGGTTGTGCAGCAACAGAGCTAGTAGCTAGCTAACACCAGTAAAATGAGAGGCAAGCTACAAGCATAGGAAGCTAGCAATATTTGGCTATGGAAGCTTTTTCCCATTGCTGAAGTCATCTGTGTTAACTGTTGGCCTTGACACTTCCGTGTAATCAGAGCACAACCAAATAAGCACAGATAAGATGGCGAACGTCCTTGGCTGCTAATGCCAGTTAGCTAGCTACAAGCCAACAAGGCTGTAACATTAGCTGTATGGACAGATCGCGATGCACTGGCACAACTCAATATTTACAACATCTCCCACATTCTTCCACAGATTACAGCTAGTTGCTAGCAAGCTAGCTAAGTAAAGTTCATAGTCAACACCAAACTTTGGGAATCTGCCACGCTCCTAGTGTATAATACATGCAATGGGCATTGCTCATCTAGCGTTAACGTTAGCTAACGTTTCTCCATATGCTAATCAACCTGGCTTGCTTAGCAATGTAGCAAGCTAACATTACAGCCCTTACCTTATGCATTGATTCAGTCCATTCCCATCTGTCAATGCATTTTTTTCTGGTCTTTATAATCCACATATGCGCTGACTGATTAACACAGTGTGAAGATACTATTCAATGTATTCCTGAAAACCTGAAGTTGCCTTCCAAGTGAAAGGTAGCCAGGGGGGTGCAGGGGCAGCCAGGTTAAACAACACCAACATCATTGCTTGCTTGCCTGATCTTTGCCCAATCAAAATAACTTGGTTAGCTATATGACTGTTTTCAACACATCAACTGTTTCAGTCCCGAAAAAATTGGCAAGCAAAAGAAAGAAATGTTCAGTCAGTACTGAACAACAAGAAAAGCTTCCTGTCATCACCAGACTGTCTCCAGATAATGCGTTCATGACAGTGTTCGTAGCATAAGCGTTAACGTCACCACCATGGAATCAGAAGATCCATGGTTTGCCTCTTGGAGGAGATATTTTGACCATTGTTTTGACACCCCTCTCCCAGTCACGCATGAACGGTGGAGAATGGAGATACCAACTCTCATCTCTCAAGGAATACGTCATTGCCCTCTTCCGTCAGATGCACTCCACCCCTACGGTACATCCCAGGGACACACTTCTTAATGTCAGGGTGAAGAATTCCCTGAAATGCATACACTGGCTGATTGACGGCGTGCCGGGCCCTCTCTATGCATTTGTTTATCTAATGGTCCCACTGGAGCATCTAGCACCTCTGCGTGATGTCAGAGAAGACCACTGTTGTCCCAGGAAACATTCGGATGACCACCTCTAAATCCACACAACGGACGCACCCGTGCTGACCGCTTGGTGTATTCCAAGTCGTTTCTACCGAGGTGGATGACTAAGATGTCAGGGGGAGAAGCAGCACAGGCCCTCTGCTGGCCCAGAACACCGAGCAGTTTGTTCCATTTCATGCCTTGCTCACTGAGCGATCTAATGTGACAGTCAATAATGTATGTACATAGTTAATGGGTAGGCTACATGTTGATTATTTGTGTATTTTCCAGGAGCTTTGTTGATTGCCTGTTAAACAAGATCAGGGAAATGTTTTCCAGTTTTACTCCATATTGGCTTGAAGGGGTTTCTGTTTTTTGTCTTCCCTCTGGAAAATCAGCTATTAATATTAAATCATTTCTAATAACTACATTATTTATGTTGCCATTTGTCATTATTGTTTACTTTTACTTAACTTGTATTGCTGTTATGCTGTTGTATAAAAAAATTGCATAATCACCTTCCGGTGTAAAATCCATGGAAATTAAAAACAAAAAGCTACGTTTTAAGTGAGAAGTAGGCATTGGTCTGAAACAAAAAAATAAAGGAAATTCACATGAGCATCACAATGCCTACTCCACCTATGCTCTACCAAGGTTTTCCAGCACACAGTTTTGACCTACTACAGTAGATATTTTGGTCTGTTGAACTTGTGTACAATGTGTATGCAGGTTGCTTAAGTTTCAAACTATAGTTTTTTTGTTTTTAATAACATATACAGTGCTGCTATAGTCATTATGTCCTTTGAATGCTCCGCACAAAACGGTTGTCAACCCCAACATCCACTAGTGTCCTAACGTTTCAGCCCGGTTCAATCGGAGAGTCAGGGACAGTGTCAAATAGCTCTAACAGAGACATATTAAATCTGGGTGGCTTACATTGCCAGAGAGAAATTCAGAGTGAGAATAGAGCAGAGGACTATGAAAATACAGCACTTGAATATGTGTTAGAGGTGAAGAATACCTCATAAATAGACTTGATTGATTCAGCCTCAAAGCTCTTTCCAAACAGATGTAGGGTTCCGGTGGTAATAGACCAACCAGCAGAGAAAGGGTACTGGTGGTAATACAGTAGACTAACAGAGAAAGGGGTCTGGTGGAAATACAGTAGACCAACAGAGAAAGGGTTCCGCTGGTAATACAGTAGCCCAACAGAGAAAGGGTTCCGCTGGTAATACAGTAAACCAACAATGAAAGCGTTCCGGTGATAATAGACCAACAGAGAAAGGGTTCCAGTGGTATTAGACCAACAGAGAAAGGGTTCCGGTGGTAATACAGTAAACCAACAGAGAAAGGGTTCTGGTGGTACTACAGTAGACCAACAGAGAAAGGGTTCCGGTGATAATACAGTAGACCAACAGAGAAACGGTTCCGGTGGTAATACAGTAGAACAACAGAGAAAGGGTTCTGGTGGAAATAGACCAACAAAGAAAGGGGGCTGGTGGTAATACAGTAGACCAACAGAGAAAGTGGTCTGGTGGTAATACGGTAGACCAAAAGAGAAAGGTTTCAGGTGATAATACAGTAGACCCACAGAGAAAGGGTTCCGGTGGTAGTAGTCCAACAGAGAAAGGGTTTCGGTGGTAATACAGTAGACCAGCAGAGAAAGGTTTCCGGTGGTAATAGACCAACAGAGAAATGTTTCCGGTGGTAATACAGTAGACCAACAGAGAAAGAGTTCCTTTAGTAATATACCATCAGAGAAAGGGTTCCAGTGTTATTAAAGTAGACCAACAGAGAAAGGGTTCTGGTGGTAATACAGTACACCATTAGAGAATGGTTTCTGGTGTTAATTCAGTAGCCCAACAGAGAAAGGTTTCCGGTGGTAGTATGGTAGCCCAGCAGAGAAAGGGTTCTTCTGGTAATAAGGTAGACCAAAAGAGAAAGGTTTCAGGTGATAGTATGGTAGACCCACAGAGAAAGTGTTCCGGTGGTATTAGTCCAACAGAGAAATTGTTCCGGTGGTAATACAGTAGACCAGCAGAGAACGAGTGCTGGGGGTAATAGACCAACAGAGAAACGGTTCTAGTGGTATTACAGTAGACCAACAGAGAAAGGGTTCTGGTGGTAATAGACCAAGAGAGAAAGCGTTCCGGTGGTAATACAGTAGACCAACAAAGAAAAGGGGCTGGTGGTAATACAGTAGCCCAACAGAGAAAGGGTTCCGTTGGCAATAGATCAACAAAAAAAGGCTTCCGGTGGAAATACAGTAGACCAACAGAGAAAGGGTTCCGCTGGTAATACAGTAAACCATCAATGAAAGGGTTCCTGTGGTAGTAGCCCAACAGAGAAAGGATTCCGGTGGTAACAGACCAACAGAGAAAGGGTTCCGGTGGTAATACAGTAGACCAACAGAGAAAGGGTTCCATTGATAATACAGTAGACCAACAGAGAAGTGGTTCCGATGGTAATACAGTAGACCAACAGAGAAAGGGTTCCGGTTGTAATGCAGTAGACCAACAGAGAAAGGGTTCCATTGATAATACAGTAGACCAACAGAGAAATGGTTCCAGTGGTAAAACAGTAGAACAACAGAGAAAGGGTTCTGGTGGTAATAGACCAGCCGAGAAAGGGTTCCGGTGGTATCACAGTAGACCAATAGAGAAAGGGTTCCGGTGGTATCACAGTAGACCAACAGAGAAATGTTTCCGGTGGTAATACTGTAGACCAACAGAGAAAGAGTTCCTTTAGTAATAGACCAACACAGAAAGGATTCCAGTGTTATTACAGTTGACCAACAGAGAAAGGGTTCTGGTGGTAATAGACCAACAGAGAAAGGGTTCCGGTGGTAATACAGTAGACCATCAGAGAAAAGGTTCTGGTGGTAATACAGTAGTCCATCAGAGAATGGTTTCTGGTGTTAATACAGTAGCCCAACAGAGAAAGGGTTACGCTGGTAATACAGTAGCCCACCAGAGAAAGGTTTTCGATGGTAGTACGGTAGCCCAACAAAGATAGGGTTCTTCTGGTATTACGGTGGACCAAAAGAGAACGTTTTCAGGTGATAATACGGTAGACCCACAGAGAAAGGGATCCGGTGGTATTAGTCCAACAGAGAAAGGGTTCCGGTGGTAATACAGTAGACCAACAAAGATAGGGGGCTGGTGGTAATACAGTACCCTAACAGAGAAAGGGTTCAAGTGGAAACAGACCAAAAGAGAAAGGGTTCCGCTGGTAATAGACCAACAGAGAAAGGGTTCCGGTGGTAATACAGTAGACCAACAGAGAAAGGGTTCCATTGATAATACAGTAGACAAACAGAGAAATGGTTCCGGTGGTAAAACAGTAGAACAACAGAGAAAGGGTTCTGGTGGTAATAGACCTGCCGAGAAAGGGTTCCGGTGGTAATACAGTAGACCAACAGAGAAAGGGGTCTGGTGGTAATAGACCAACAGAGAGAGGGTTCCGGTGGTAATACAGTAGACCAACAGAGAAAGGGTTCCATTGATAATACAGTAGACCAACAGAGAAATGGTTCCGGTGGTAATACAGTAGACCAACAGAGAAAGGGTTCCGGTTGTAATAGACCAAGAGAGAAAGCGTTCCGGTGGTAATACAGTAGACCAACAAAGAAAAGGGGCTGGTGGTAATACAGTAGACCAACAGAGAAAGCATTCCGGTGGTAACAGACCAACAGAGAAAGGGTTCCGGTGGTAATACAGTAGACCAACAGAGAAAGGGTTCCATTGATAATACAGTAGACCAACAGAGAAATGGTTCCGGTGGTAATACAGTAGACCAACAGAGAAAGGGTTCCGGTTGTAATGCAGTAGACCAACAGAGAAAGGGTTCCATTGATAATACAGTAGACAAACAGAGACATGGTTCCGGTGGTAAAACAGTAGAAGAACAGAGAAAGGGTTCTGGTGGTAATAGACCTGCCGAGAAAGGGTTCCGGTGGTAATACAGTAGACCAACAGAGAAAGGGGTCTGGTGGTAATAGACCAACAGAGAGAGGGTTCCGGTGATAATACAGTAGACCAACAGAGAAAGTGTTCCGGTGGTATCACAGTAGACCAACAGAGAAATGTTTCCGGTGTTAATACAGTAGACCAACAGAGAAAGAGTTTGTTTAGTAATAGACCAACAGAGAGAGGGTTCCGGTGATAATACAGTAGACCAACAGAGAAAGTGTTCCGGTGGTATCACAGTAGACCAACAGAGAAAGGGTTCCGGTGGTAATACAGTAGACCAACAGGGAAAGGGTTCCGGTGGTAATACAGTAGACCAACAGAGAAAGGGGTCTGGTGGTAATAGACCAACAGAGAAAGGGTTCCGGTGGTAATACAGTAAACCAACTGAAAAAGGGTTCCGGTGGTAATAGATCAACAGAGAAAAGCTTCCGGTGGTAATACAGTAGACCAACAGAGAAAGGGTTCCGCTGGTAATACCGTAAACCAACAATGAAAGCGTTCCGGTGATAATAGACCAACAGAGAAAGGGTTCCAGTGGTAATAGACCAACAGAGAAAGGGTTCCGGTGGTAATACAGTAAAACAACAGAGAAACGGTTCTGGTGGTAATACAGTAGACCAACAGAGAAAGGGTTTCGGTTATAATACAGTAGGCCAACAGAGAAATGGTTCCGGTAGTTATACAGTAGAACAACAGAGAAAGGGTTCTGGTGGTAATAGACCAACAGAGAAAGGGTTCCGGTGGTAATATAGTAGACCAACAAAGAAAGGGGTTGGTGGTAATACGGTAGACCAACAGAGAAAGAGGTCTGGAGGTAATACAGTAGCCCAACAGAGAAAGGGTTCCGTTGGTAATAGATCAACAGAGAAATGTTTCCGGTGGAAATACAGTAGACCAACAGAGAAAGGGTTCCGCTGGTAATACAGGAAAACAATCAATGAAAGGGTTCCTGTGGTAGTAGCCCAACAGAGAAAGGATTCCGGTGGTAACAGACCAACAGAGAAAGGGTTCCGGTGGTAATGCAGTAGACCAACAGAGAAAGGGTTCCATTGATAATACAGTAGACCAACAGAGAAATGGTTCCGGTGGTAATACAGTAGACCAACAGAGAAAGGGTTCCGGTTGTAATGCAGTAGACCAACAGAGAAAGGGTTCCATTGATAATACAGTAGACCAACAGAGAAATGGTTCCAGTGGTAAAACAGTAGAACAACAGAGAAAGTGTTCTGGTGGTAATAGACCAGCCGAGAAAGGGTTCCGGTGGTAATACAGTAGACCAACAGAGAAAGGGTTCCGGTGGTATCACAGTAGACCAACAGAGAAAGGGGTCTGGTGGTAATAGACCAACAGAGAAAGGGTTCCGGTGGTAATACAGTAGACCAACAGAGAAAGAGGTCTGGTGGTAATACGGTAGACCAAAAGAGAAGGTTTCAGGTGATAGTATGGTAGACCCACAGATAAAGTGTTCCGGTGGTATTAGTCCAACAGAGAAATTGTTCCGGTGGTAATACAGTAGACCAGCAGAGAAAGAGTGCTGGGGGTAATAGACCAACAGAGAAACGGTTCTAGTGGTATTACAGTAGACCAACAGAGAAAGGGTTCTGGTGGTAATAGACCAAGAGAGAAAGCGTTCCGGTGGTAATACAGTAGACCAACAAAGAAAAGGGGCTGGTGGTAATACAGTAGCCCAACAGAGAAAGTGTTCCGTTGGTAATAGATCAACAGAGAAAGGCTTCCGGTGGAAATACAGTAGACCAACAGAGAAAGGGTTCCGCTGGTAATACAGTAAACCATCAATGAAAGGGTTCCTGTGGTAGTAGCCCAACAGAGAAAGGATTCCGGTGGTAATAGACCAACAGAGAAAGGGATCCGGTGGTAATACAGTAGACCAACAGAGAAAGGGTTCCGGTGGTATCACAGTAGACCAACAGAGAAAGGGTTCTGGTGGTAATAGACCAACAGAGAAAGGGTTCCGGTGATAGTATGGTAGACCCACAGATAAAGTGTTCCGGTGGTATTAGTCCAACAGAGAAATTGTTCCTGTGGTAATACAGTAGACCAGCAGAGAAAGAGTGCTGGGGGTAATAGACCAACAGAGAAACTGTTCTAGTGGTATTACAGTAGACCAACAGAGAAAGGGTTCTGGTGGTAATAGACCAAGAGAGAAAGCGTTCCGGTGGTAATACAGTAGCCCAACAGAGAAAGGGTTCCGTTGGTAATAGATCAACAGAGAAAGGCTTCCGGTGGAAATACAGTAGACCAACAGAGAAAGGGTTCCGCTGGTAATACAGTAAACCATCAATGAAAGGGTTCCTGTGGTAGTAGCCCAACAGAGAAAGGCTTCCGGTGGAAATACAGTAGACCAACAGAGAAAGGGTTCCGCTGGTAATACAGTAAACCATCAGTGAAAGGGTTCCTGTGGTAGTAGCCCAACAGAGAAAGGATTCCGGTGGTAATAGACCAACAGAGAAAGGGATCCGGTGGTAATACAGTAGACCAACAGAGAAAGGGTTCCGGTGGTATCACAGTAGACCAACAGAGAAAGGGTTCTGGTGGTAATAGACCAACAGAGAAAGGGTTCCGGTGATAGTATGGTAGACCCACAGATAAAGTGTTCCGGTGGTATTAGTCCAACAGAGAAATTGTTCCTGTGGTAATACAGTAGACCAGCAGAGAAAGAGTGCTGGGGGTAATAGACCAACAGAGAAACTGTTCTAGTGGTATTACAGTAGACCAACAGAGAAAGGGTTCTGGTGGTAATAGACCAAGAGAGAAAGCGTTCCGGTGGTAATACAGTAGCCCAACAGAGAAAGGGTTCCGTTGGTAATAGATCAACAGAGAAAGGCTTCCGGTGGAAATACAGTAGACCAACAGAGAAAGGGTTCCGCTGGTAATACAGTAAACCATCAATGAAAGGGTTCCTGTGGTAGTAGCCCAACAGAGAAAGGATTCCGGTGGTAACAGACCAACAGAGAAAGGGTTCCGCTGGTAATACAGTAGACCATCAGAGAAAGGGTTCCAGTGTTATTAAAGTAGACCAACAGGGAAAGGGTTCTGGTGGTAATTCAGTAGCCCTCCAGAGAAAGGTTTCCGGTGGTAGTACGGTAGCCCAGCAGAGAAAGGGTTCTTCTGGTAATAAGGTAGACCAAAGAGAAAGGTTTCAGGTGATAGTATGGTAGACCCACAGAGAAAGGGTTCCGGTGGTAATATAGTAGACCAACAAAGAAAGGGGGCTGGTGGTAATACAGTAGACCAACAGAGAAAGTTGTCTGGTGGTAATACGGTAGACCAAAAGAGAAAGGTTCCAGTGTCATTACATTTGACCAACAGAAAAATCGTTCCGGTGGTAATACAGTATACCAACAAAAAAGGGTTCCGTTGTTAATACAGTAGACCGACAGAAAAATAGTGCTGGTGGTAATAGACCAACAGAGATAGTGTTCCGGTGTTAATACCATAGACCAACAGATACAGGGGTTTAGCGGTAATACAGTAGACCTGCAGGGAAAGGGTGATAATACAGTAGAAAATAGAGAAATGGTTCCAGTGGTAATACAGTAAACCAACAGGTAAAGGGTTCCGGTGCTAATAGATGAACAAAGAAAGGCTTCCGGTGGTAACATAGTAGACCAACAGAGAAAATGTTCGGCTGGTAATACAGTAAACCAACAATGAAAGGGTTCTGGTGGACAGACCAACGGAGAAAGGGTTCCGGTGGTAATACAGTAGACCAACAAAGAAAGGGGGCTGGTGGTAATACAGTAGACCAACAGAGAAAGTGTTCAGCTGGTAATACAGTAGACCAATAGAGAAAGGGTTCCAATGGTAATAGATCAACAGAGAAAGGTTTCTGGTGGTAATACAGTAGACCAACAGAGAAAGAGGTCTGGTGGTAATACGGTACACCAAAAGAGAAAGGTTTCAGGTGATAATACAGTAGACCCTCAGAGAAAGGGTTCCGGTGGTAATAGTCCAACAGAGAAAGGGTTCCGGTGGTAATACAGTAGACCATCAGAGAACGGATTCCGTTGGTAATACAGTAGGCATCAGGTAATCATTTCAGGTGTTAATACAGTAGCCCAACAGTGAAAGGGTTACGCTGGTTATACAGTAGCCCAACAGAGAAAGGGTTCCGGTGGTAATATGGTACACCAACAAAGAAAGGGTGCTGGTGGTAATACAGTAGACCAACAGTGAAAGGGTTCCGGTGGTAATAAAGTAGACCAACAGAGAAAGGTTTCCGGTGGTAATACAGTAGAACAACAGAGAAAGAGGTCTGGTGGTGATACGGTTGACAAAAAGAGAACGGTTTCAGGTGATAATACAGTAGACCCACAGAGAAAGGGTTCCGGTGGTAATAGTCCAACAGAGAAAGGGTTCCAGGGTTAATTCAGTAGATCAGCAGAGAAAGGTTTCCGGTGGTAATTCACCAACTGAGAAGGGGTTCCGGTGGTATCACAGTAGACCAACAGAGAATGGTTTCCGGTTGTAATAGACCAACAGAGAAAGGTTTCCGGTGGAAATACAGTAGAATAACAGAGAAAGAGTACCTTTAGTAATAGACCAACAGAGAAAGGGTTCCAGTGTTATTAAAGTAGACCAACAGAGAAAGGGTTCTGATGGTAAAATATCAACAGAGAAAGGGTTCCGGTGGTAATACAGTAGACCAACAGGGAAAGGGGTCTGGTGGTAATACAGTAGACCAACAGAGAAAGAGTTCCGATAGTAATAGAACAACAGAGAAAGGGTTCCAGTGGTATTACAGTAGACCAACAGAGAAAGGGTTCTGGTGGTAGTACTTTAGACCATCAGAGAATGGGTTCTGGTGGTAATAGAGTAGACCATCAGAGAAAGGGTTCTTCTGGTACTACGGTAGACCCACAGAGAAAGGGTTCCGGTGGTAATCGACCAACAGAGAAAGGATTCCGGTAGTATGACAGTAGACCAACAGAGAAAGGGTTCCGGTGGTTATACAGTAGACCAACAAAGAAAGGGTTCCGGTGGTTATACTGTAGCCCAACTGAGAAAGGGTTCCGGTGGTAACAGACCAAATGAGAAAGGGTTCCGGTGGTAATACAGTAAACCAATAGAGAAAGGGGGCTGGTGGTAATACGGTAGACCAACAGAGAAAGTTTTCCGATGGTAATACAGTAGACCAACAGAGAAAAAGGTCTGGTGGTAATACGGTAGAGCAAAAAGAGAACGGTTACTGGTGCTAATACAGTAGACCCACAGAGAAAGCGTTCCGGTGGTAATAGTCCAACAGAGAAAGGGTTCCAGTGGTAATTCAGTAGATCAGCAGAGAAAGGTTTCCGGTGGTAATAGACTAACTGAGAAAGGTTTCCAGTGTTATTAAAGTAGACCAACAGAGAAAGGGTTCTGATGGTAATAGACCAACAGAGAAAGGGTTCCAGTGGTAATACAGTAGACCATCAGGGAAAGGGGTCTGGTGGTAATACAGTAGACCAACAGAGAAAGGGTTCCGCTGGTAATACAGTAGACCAACAGGGAAAGGGTTCCGGTGGTATCACAGAAGGCCAACAGAGAAAGGTTTCTGTTGGTAATAGACCAACAGAGAAAGGTTTCCGGTGCTAATACAGTAGACCAACAGAGAAAGAGTTCCTTTAGTAATAGACCAACACAGAAAGGGTTCCGGTGGTAATACAGTTGACAAACAGAGTAATAGTGCTGGTGGTAATAGACCAACAGAATAAGGGTTCCGTTGTCAAAACCATAGACCAACAGAGACAGGGAGCTGGTGGTAATAGACCAACAGAGAAAGGGTTCCAGTGGTAATAGACCAACAGAGAGAAGGTTCCGGTGGTAATACAGTAGACCAACAGAGAAAGGGTTCAGGTGATAATACAGTAGACCAACAGAGAAATGGTTCCGGTGGTAATGCAGTAGAACAACAGAGAAAGGGTTCTGGTGGTAATAGACCAACAGAGAAAGTGTTCCGGTGTTAATACCCTAGACCAACAGAGACAGGGGTCTGGTGGTAATAAAGTAGACCAACAGAGAAAGAGTTCCGGTAGTAATAGATCAGCAGAGAAGGGGTTCCGGTGGTAATACAGTAGACCAACAGAGAAACAGTTCCGATAGTAATAGACCAACAGAGAAAGAGGTCTAGTTGTAATACGGTAGACCAACAGAGAAATGGTTCCGTTGGTAATACAGTTGAACAACAGAGAAAGGGTTCCGGTGGTAATATAGTAGACCAACTGAGAAATGGTTCCGGTGGTATCACAGTAGATCTACAGAGAATGGTTTCCGGTGGTAATTGACCAACAGAGAAAGGTTACCGGTGATAATACGGTAGACCAACAGAGAAATGGTTCCGGTGGTAATACAGTAGACCAACAGAGAAATGGTTCTGGTGGTAGTACTGTAGACAATCAGAGAATGGGTTCTGGTAGTAATAGAGTAGACCATCAGAGAAAGGGTTCTTCTTGTAATACGGTAGACCCACAGAGAAAGGGTTCCGGTGGTAATCGACCAACAGAGAAAGGATTCCGGTAGTATGACAGTAGACCAACAGAGAAAGGGTTCCGGTGGTTATACAGTAGACCAACAAAGAAAGGGTTCCGGTGGTTATACTGTAGCCCAACTGAGAAAGGGTTCCGGTGGTAACAGACCAAATGAGAAAGGGTTCCGGTGGTAATACAGTAAACCAATAGAGAAAGGGGGCTGGTGGTAATACGGTAGACCAACAGAGAAAGTTTTCCGATGGTAATACAGTAGACCAACAGAGAAAGGGGTCTGGTGGTAATACAGTGGGCCAACAGGGAAAGGATGCCGGTAGAAATACAGTAGACCAACAGAGAAAGAGTTCCGATAGTGATAAACCAACAGAGAAAGGGTTCCTGTGGTATTACAGTAGACCAAAAGAAAGGGTTCTGTTGGAAACAGACCAACAGAGAAAGGTTTCCGGTGGTAATACATTAGACCAACAGAGAAAGATTTATTTTAGTAATAGACCAACACAGAAATGGTTCAAGTGTTATTACAGTAGACCAACAGAGAAAGGGTTCTGGTGGTAATAGACCAACAGAGAAAGGGTTCTGGTGGTAATACAGTAGAGCAACAGGGAAAGGGGCTGGTGGTAATACAGTAGACCAACAGGGAAAGGGTTCTGGTAGAAATACAGTAGACCAACAGAGAAAGAGTTCCGATAGTAATAGACCAACAGAGAAAGGGTTCTAGTTGTAATAGACCAACAGAGAAAAGGTTCCAGTGGTAATACAGTAGACCAACAGAGAAAGGGTTTCTGTGGTAATACAGTAGAACAACAGAGAAAGGGTTCTGATGGTAATAGACCAACAGAGAAAGGGTTCCGGTGGTAATACAGTAGACCAACAGAGAAAGGGTTCCGCTAGTAATACAGTAGACCAACAGAGAAAAGTTTATTGTGGTAATATAGTAGACCAAAAATGAAAGGGGTCCGGTGGTAATAGTCCAACAGAGAAAGGGTTCCGGTGGTAATACAGTAGACCAGCAGAGAAAGGTTTCCGGTTGTAATACAGTAGACCAACTGAGAAACAGTTCCTTTAGTAATAGACCAACAGAGAAAGGGTTCTAGTGTTATTACAGTAGACCAACAGAGAAATGGTTCCGGTGGTTATAAAGTAGACCAACAGAGAAAGGTTTCCGGTGGTAATAGACCAACAGAGAAAGGTTTCCGGTGGTAATACAGTTGACCAACAGAGAAAGAGGTCTGTTGGTAATATGGTAGACCAAAAGAGAAAGGTTTCCGGTTGTAATACAGTAGACCAACTGAGAAACAGTTCCTTTAGTAATAGACCAACAGAGAAAGGGTTCTAGTGTTATTACAGTAGACCAACAGAGAAATGGTTCCGGTGGTTATAAAGTAGACCAACAGAGAAAGAATTCCGGTGGTAATAGACCAGCAGAGAAAGGTTTGAGGTGGTAATACAGTTGACCAACAGAGAAAGAGGTCTGATGGTAATACGGTAGACCAAAAGAGAAAGGTTTCCGGTTGTAATACAGTAGACCAACTGAGAAACAGTTCCTTTAGTAATAGACCAACAGAGAAAGGGTTCTAGTGTTATTACAGTAGACCAACAGAGAAATGGTTCCGGTGGTTATAAAGTAGACCAACAGTGAAAGGGTTCTGGTGGAAATAGACCAGCAGAGAAAGTATTCCGATGGTAATACAGTTGCCCAAAAGAGATAGGGGTCTGGTGGTATTACGGTAGACCAACAGAGAAAGGGTTCCGGTGGTAATACAGTAAACCAACAGAGATAGGATTCCGGTGGAAATATATTAGCCCAACAGAGAAATGGTTAGGGTTGTAATAGACCAACAGTTAAAGGTTTCCGGTGGTATTACAGTAGACCAACAGAGAAAGGTTTTCTGTAATAATCCAGTATACCAGCAGAGAAAGGATTCAGGTGGTAATACAGTTCTCCAACAGAGAAAGGGTTCCGGTGGTTATAGACCAACAGAGAAATTATTCAGGTTTTAATACAGTAGCCCAACAGAGAAAGGGGTCTGGTGGTAATACAGTAAACCAACAGAGAAAGGATTCCGGTGGAAATTCATTAGCCCAACAGAGAAATGGTTCCGGTGGTAATAGACCAACAGAGAAAGAGTTCCGGTGGTAATACAGTAGACCAACAGAGAAAGGTTTCCCTTGTTAAAACAGTAGACCAACAGAGAAAGGTTTCCGGTGGTAATAGACCAACAGTGAAAGGGTTCCGGTGGTAATACAGTGGACCAACAGAGAAAGGGTTCCGGTGGTAATAGACCAACAGAGAAAGCGTTCCGGTGGTAATACAGTGGACCAATAGAGAAAGGGTTCTAGTGGTAACAGACCAACAGAGAAATGGTTCCGGTGGTATTACAGTAGACCAACAGAGAAAGGGTTCTGGTTGTAAATGACCGAAAGAGAAAGGTTTTCCGGTGGTATTACAGTAGACCAACAGAGAAAGGTGTTCTGTGATAATCCAGTACACCAGCAGAGAAAGGATTCAGGTGGTAATACAGTAATCCAACAGAGAAAGGGTTCCGGTGGTTATAGACCAAAAGAGAAAGGTTTCCGGTGGTAATAGACCAACAGTGAAAGGGTTCCGGTGGTAATACAGTGGACCGACAGAGAAAGGGTTCCATTTACATTTAAATTTAAGTCATTTAGCAGACGCTCTTATCCAGAGCATCTTACAAATTATGATATCCAGTGTAACAACCACTTTGCAATAGTACATCTATATCTTTTAAGGGGGGGGGGCAGTTAGAAGGATTACTTTATCCTATCCCAGGTATTCCTTAAAGAGGTGGGGTTTCAGGTGTCTCCGGAAGGTGGTGATTGACTCCGCTGTCCTGGCGTTGTGAGGGAGCTTGTTCCACCATTGGGGTGCCAGAGCAGCGAACAGTTTTACTGGGCTGAGCGGGAACTGTGCTTCCTCAGAGGTAGGGAGGCGAGCAGGCCAGAGGTGGATGAACGCAGTGCCCTTGTTTGGGTGTAGGGCCTGATCAGAGCCTGAAGGTACGGAGGTGCCGTTCCCCTCACAGCTCCGTAGGCAAGCACCATGGTCTTGTAGCGGATGCTAGCTTCAACTGGAAGCCAGTGGAGAGAGCGGAGGAGCGGGGTGACGTGAGAGAACTTGGGAAGGTTGAACACCAGACGGGCTGCGGTGTTCTGGATGAGTTGTAGGGGTTTAATGGCACAGGCAGGGAGCCCAGCCAACAGCGAGTTGCAGTAATCCAGACGGGAGATGACAAGTGCCTGGATTAGGACCTGCACCGCTTCCTGTGTGAGGCAGGGTCGTACTCTGCGAATGTTGTAGAGCATGAACCTACAGGATCGGGTCACCGCCTTGATGTTAGTGGAGAACGACAGGGTGTTGTCCAGGGTCACGCCAAGGTTCTTAGCACTCTGGGAGGAGGACACAAGGGAGTTGTCAACCGTGATGGCGAGATCATGGAACGGGCAGTCCTTCCCCGGGAGGAAGAGCAGCTCCGTCTTGCCGAGGTTCAGCTTGAGGTGGTGATCCGTCATCCACACTGATATGTCTGCCAGACATGCAGAGATGCGATTCGCCACCTGGTTATCAGAAGGGGGAAAGGAGAAGATTAATTGTGTCGTCTGCATAGCAATGATAGGAGAGACCATGTGAGGATATGACAGAGCCAAGTGACTTGGTGTATAGTGAGAATAGGAGAGGGCCTAGAACAGAGCCCTGGGGGACACCAGTGGTGAGAGCACGTGGTGCGGAGACAGATTCTTGCCACGCCACCTGGTAGGAGCGACCTGTCAGGTAGGAGGCAATCCAAGCGTGGGCCGCGCCGGAGATGCCCAGCTCGGAGAGGGTGGAGAGGAGGATCTGATGGTTCACAGTATCAAAGGCAGCAGATAGGTCTAGAAGGATGAGAGCAGAGGAGAGAGAGTTAGCTTTAGCAGTGCGGAGAGCCTCCGTGACACAGAGAAGAGCAGTCTCAGTTGAATGCCCAGTCTTGAAACCTGACTGATTAGGATCAAGAAGGTCATTCTGAGAGAGATAGCAGGAGAGCTGGCCAAGGACGGCACGTTCAAGAGTTTTGGAGAGAAAAGAAAGAAGGGATACTGGTCTGTAGTTGTTGACATCGGAGGGATCGAGTGTAGGTTTTTTCAGAAGGGGTGCAACTCTCGCTCTCTTGAAGACGGAAGGGACGTAGCCAGCGGTCAAGGATGAGTTGATGAGCGAGGTGAGGTAGGGGAGAAGGTCTCCGGAAATGGTCTGGAGAAGAGAGGAGGGGATAGGGTCAAGTGGGCAGGTTGTTGGGCGGCCGGCCGTCACAAGACACGAGATTTCATCTGGAGAGAGAGGGGAGAAAGAGGTCAAAGCACAGGGTAGGGCAGTGTGAGCAGGACCAGCGGTGTCGTTTGACTTAGCAAACGAGGATCGGATGTCGTCAACCTTCTTTTCAAAATGGTTGACGAAGTCATCCGCAGAGAGGGAGGAGGGGGGGAGGGGGAGGAGGATTCAGGAGGGAGGAGAAGGTAGCAAAGAGCTTCCTAGGGTTAGAGGCAGATGCTTGGAATTTAGAGTGGTAGAAAGTGGCTTTAGCAGCAGAGACAGAAGAGGAAAATGTAGAGAGGAGGTAGTGAAAGGATGCCAGGTCCGCAGGGAGGCGAGTTTTCCTCCATTTCCGCTCGGCTGCCCGGAGCCCTGTTCTGTGAGCTCGCAGTGAGTCGTCGAGCCACGGAGCAGGAGGGAAGGACCGAGCCGGCCTGGAGGATAGGGGACAGAGAAAATCAAAGGATGTAGAAAGGGAGGAGAGGAGGGTTGAGGAGGCAGAATCAGGAGATAGGTTGGAGAAGGTATGAGCAGAGGGAAGAGATGATAGGATGGAAGAGGAGAGAGTAGCGGGAGAGAGAGAGCGAAGGATGGGACAGCGCAATACCATCCGAGTAGGGGCAGAGTGAGAAGTGTTGGATGAGAGCGAGAGGGAAAAGGATACAAGGTAGTGGTCGGAGACTTGGAGGGGAGTTGCAATGAGATTAATGGAAGAACAGCATCTAGTAAAGATGAGGTCAAGCGTATTGCCTGCCTTGTGAGTAGGGGGGGGAAGGTGAGAGGGGGAAGGTCAAAAGAGGAGAGGAGTGGAAAGAAGGAGGCAGAGAGGAATGAGTCAAAGGTAGACGTGGGGAGGTTAAAGTCACCCAGAACTGTGAGAGGTGGTAATAGACCAACAGAGAAAGGGTTCTGGTTGTAATTGGCCGACAGAGAAAGGTTTTCCGGTGGTAATACAGTAGACAAACAGAGAAAGGGTCCTGCTTGTAATACGGTAGAACAGCAGAGAAAGGGTTTTGGTGGTAATACAGTAGACCAACAGAAAAAGTGTTTAGGTGGTAATACAGTATCCCAACAGAGCATTGTTTCCAGTGGTAATAGACCAACAGAGAAATATTTGAGGTGGTAAAACAGATGACCAACAGTGAAAGGGTTCTGGTGGTAGTACACGAACCAGGAAAGTGTTCCATTGGTAATAAAGTAGACAATCAGAGAAAGGGTTCTGCTGGTTAGACAGTAGACGAACAGAGAAAGGGTTCTGGTGGTAATAGACCAACAGAGAATGGTTTTCCGGTGGTAATACTGTAGTTCAACATGGAAATGGTTCCTGTGGTAATACAGTAGTCCATCAGAGAAAGGGTTCCGCTGATTATACAGTAGACCAACAGAGAAAGGGTTCTGTTGGTTATCGACCAACATTGAAAGGATTCTGTTGGTAATAGACCAACAGAGAAAGGGTTCCTGTGGTAATACATTAGACCAACAGAGAAAGTGGTCTGGTGGTAATACAGGGTACACAGTGCGCAAAGCCGTTGCAGGATACCCTGGCCCGAAAAGGCGCACTGGAGACCAGACGCGCTGAGCTGGCACAACCCGTCCTGGCTCGATGCCTGTCCTCGCATGGCACTTGCGGGGGGCTGGTATGTAGCGCATCGGGCTTTGAACGCGTACTGGGGACACCGTGCGCTTTACCGCATAATATGGTGTCTGACCAGTACTACACTGCCTCCTGTAAGCACTGGGAGTTGGCCCAGAATTCCTTCCTGGTTCCGCCACACTCCCTGTGTGCCCCCCCCCCCAAAAAAATTGGGGGGCTGCCTCTCGTGCCTGTTGCGCTCCCTCTCCTCATACCAGCGCCTCTCAGCTCTCGCCGCCTCGATCTCCCACTGCGGGCGGCGATACTCCCCAGCTGGAGCCCATGGTCCCTTTCCGTCCATTAATTCCTTTCATCTCCAGGAATCCTGAACGTTCCTCTCCATCTTCTCCAAAGTCCACGAGTCCTTCTCCTGGTGCCTCTCCTTCCTCCGCTGCTTGGTCCGTTTTTGGTGGGTAATTCTGTAACGGCTGTCGGGAGAGAGAGTTGACCAAGGTGCAGCGGAGTTAGTGTTCATCTTGAATTTTAATTACAACGAAGAGAACACTACAAAAAATAACAAATACACGACAGCAGAACAGTCGTGTTGGAAATTACTCTAAACAGAAACAGAAACAATTACCCACAAAACCCCAACGGAAATACAGGCACTTGTGTGACTCCCAATCAGCAACAACTCTCTACAGCTGTGCCTGATTGGAAGGCACACGGCCAAAATCAACGAAACAAACCAACATAGAAAAATGCACATAGAACGCCCACCCAATGTAACACCCTGGCCTAACCAAAATAAAGACCAAAAACCCCTCTATGGCCAGGGCGTTACAAGTAGACCAACAGGGAATGGGTTCCAGTAGAAATACAGTAGACCAACAGAGAAAGAGTTCCGATAGTAATAGACTAACATAGAAAGGGTTCCGGTGGTAATAGATCAAGAGAGAAAGGGTTCCGGTGGTAATACAGTAAAACAACATAGAAATGGTTCCACTGGTAATACGGTAGACCAACAGAGATTGGGTTCCGGTGGTAATAGATCAACAGAGAAAGGCTTCCGGTGGTAATACAGTAGAAGAACAGAGAAAGGGTTCTGCTGGTAATACAATAAACGAACAATGAAAGGGTTCCGGTGGTAATTGAGCAACAGGGAAAGGGTTCCGGTGATAATACAGTAGACCAACAGAGAAAGGGTTCCTCTGGTAATACAGTAGACCAACAGAGAAATGGTTCCGGTGGTATCACAGAAGACCAAAAGAGAAAGGTTTCCGGTCGTAATAGACCAACATAGAAAGGTTTCCAGTGGTTATATAGTAGACCAGCAGAGAAATGGTTCCGGTGGTAATACAGTAGAACAACAGAGAAAGAGGTCTGGTTGTAATACGGTAGACCAGAAGAGAAAGGTTTCAGGTGATAATACAGTAGACCCACAGAGAAAGGGTTCCGGTGGTAATAGTTCAACAGAGAAAGGGTTCCGATGGTAATACAGTAGACCAACAGAGAAAGGGGTCTGGTGGTAATACAGTAGACCAACAGGGAAAGGGTTCCGGTAGAAATACAGTAGACCAACAGAGAAAGAGTTCCGATAGTAATAGACTAACAGAGAAAGGGTTCCGGTGGTAATAGATCAAGAGAGAAAGGGTTCGGTGAACGGCTGTGTGTGAGAGGCTCCTGCAACTATTTTGCGAAATAATCTAACTTAACCTACTTTATAGCACTTTTTACAACAAACGTTTCTTTCTAATACAATATTGTAACTTTCTATGTGAAAATGCCGAGTAATAAGCGACCAAAGGACAATAAATCCACTTCGGAGGCCTACTCCCCACCAAACAACGAGACAGACATGGCGGAAGGCGCAGGTAACAACGTGACACTTACAGAACTTACCCGGGCTTTGGGAGAACTACGTGTTGCTATAGCTGAGGATCTTAAGGCTACTATTGCTGAACTGGCCACTAAAATTGAGAGCACCATTCGAACGGTCGCCTCGCAGGGCCAGAGTATTGTGGACCTTGAGAAAGCCTCTGAATTCAACGCTGGTAGGATCGACGAGTTAGAGAAGCTATGCACGTCATTGCAGGATAGTTCTGTGAAAGTGGTCGACCTGGAGGGCCGATCCAGACGTCACAACCTTCGCGTTGTTGGGCTGGCAGAGGGGATAGAGGCTGGCTCTGGATAGCAAGTTCATGTTTTGTGCTGCTCTGCCTTTGTCATAGCCTGGCCCGCTCTCACGATTAGATTCCCACCAGCCCTCTGTGGTGCTTGTGTCTGTGTAGGTGTGCGTACATATAATTACTATGTGTACTTTATTATTATTTTCTCTTAGCATTTTATTATTAGGAATGTGTATATTTGAAATTAGTGTATATAACTATTCTGGGGTGTAGATGTGTGTGTGTGTGTATCTGTATATATATTTTTTTAAATATTTATTTCTATAAGTATATATTTTTGGATGTGTGTGTATGTGTACGTAGATGTGTATGTGCGTATGTGTGTGTGTATGTGTATGCACGTGTGTACGTATGTGGGTATGCGTGTATATACTTGCGCATGGGTGTGTGTAGGTAGGTATGCACGTGTGTGTGTGTATATATGTGCCTGTGTGTGTATGTATGTATGTATGTATATGTACATGTGTGTGTATGTGTATGGATGTATGTATGTATATGTACATGTGTGTGTATGTGTATGGATGTATGTGTGTGTATGCGTGTGTGTGTATGTATATGTGTGTATATGTGTGTGTATATGTGTGTGTGTGTGTATGTGTGTGTGTATATGTGTGTATATAGGTATGTATGTGTGTATGTATATATATATGTATGTGTATATATATATATCACTATTGTTTTTTTAGTTATTAAAAAGATAATTTAAAACATTTTATTTAGAAGGGGGAAAAAATGTATTTTTTAAAATTTGTATTATTATTAAAAAAAAAAAATTGATTGGGGGGTACGTTCAATTTATCGAAATCCTTGTTCCCATCTCCTAACCCACAATATGTAATTGTACTGCTGTCTATGTCGGTTGCTGATGGTTTATGTTTAGATCGGCATTGCTTA